>NW_027256896.1:18487933-18845433 GCF_029215685.1 Pituophis catenifer annectens | reverse complement strand
AGCGTGACTGTTTCCAAAACATCTGTTTGAAAAGTTGATTGGAGAATAAACAATGGAAAGGGACCAAGGGAGGAAAGTGAACAGGCCAAAGTCTGGCGTGAATTCTCAGTTCTGACTTTAAAGCTAAAGGTTCCCCTCAGACATATGTGCTAGTCGTTCCCGACTCTAGGGGGCGGTGCTCATCTCCATTTCAAAGCTGAAGAGCCAGCGCTGTCCAAAGACGTCTCCGTGGTCATTTGGCTGGCATGACTCAATGCCAAAGACGCACGGAACGCTGTTACCTTCCCACCAAAGGTGGTTCCTATTTTTCTACTTGCATTTTTTTTTTTTAACGTGCTTTTGAACTGCTAGGTTGGCAGAAGTCGGGACAAGTAACAGGAGCTCACCCCATTAGGCGGCACTGGGGATTCGAACCGCTGAACTGCCGACCTTTCGATCGACAAGCTCAGCGTCTTAGCCACTGAGCCACTGCATCCCTGGTTCTGACTTTACACTACTGTAATTCACTTGACTTCTAGTAAACAATACCTTTCTCGACCAATGGAGATAAGGATCCTTAGAAGCCCAAGTTGAAACAGGTCTGTTAATTTTCAACGGTTATGAACCTGGGAACCTTGCTCTATTTCCCATCCGCCCACCTTCTCATCAATAAACCAGATTTTTAATTTCCACCTACGTGCAATCTTATTTTATTCTTTTCGGCCATGATGCAATCTCCTGAAAGTTTGGCTCGCCCCGAGGATTCATCAGCATTCAGGAATGATGCATCGGCTCTTCCCAAAATCTTTTAACTCCTGGAGTTGCGACGGAATTGAGCTTGGCGAACTCCCATTATGTTCCCCGCCACGAAAGGCACTTGGGAAAAAAATGATATTGTTCCCAGCAAGGCAAGCTTGCTTTTTAAAGGAGAAAAAAAAAATCCTTAGTTTCTAACTCCAGCTAGGAACAATAATACACAGCAATAATGGATTTACCCCTCAGGTTCTTCTGGAGCTGTCACGATAATAACAACTCATTTTTAAAGCTTCAACCAAGCTGTGCTGAATTCCAGGGGAGGAAATCCAATGAGCGGGAAAGTTTCTTCTAGGTTTCGCCTGCTCTGTTTTTCATCTGCTTTTTGCTTTTTCTGAGGTGGGAAGACTTGAAAGGGAGACCATCCGAACTGTTTCACCCCAATCTTCTCTTGTGCTCTACCGAATAAAAAGTCATGATGAGAAGGTCAAGAGATAGCTTGCATCAGGCCAAACAAAAAAGCTAAAAATACAACTGAGAATCTCCCGGTTCTTGGCTAACGTGGAGGATGAAAGAGAAAATGGTTGAAAGCAAACAAGCATTCTCCAAGATGTTTCTTCTGGTGAGATGATGAGGCTACTGGAGTTAATTCACATTCATAAACATGAGCCAAGGGTGTGCAGCGGCAGCCAAAAAAGCCAATGCAATCCAAAATTGCATTAACAGAGGGATTCAGTCAAGATCATGTGAGGTACTAATACCACTCTGTAAAGCCTTAGTAAGACCACACCTAGAGTACTGCATCCAGTTTTGGTCACCACACTATAAAAAAAGATGTTGAGACTCTAGAAAGAATGCAGAGAAGAGCAACCAAGATGATTAAGGGACTGGAGGATAAAACATACAATGAACAGTTGCAGGAACTGGACCTGGCTAATCTAGTGAAGGGAAGGACCAGGGAGACAGGATAGCATCTTCCAATATTTGAGGGGCTGCCATAGAGAGGAGGAAGGGGGTCAAGCTATTTTCCAAGGCACCTGAAGGCCAGAAAAGGAATAATGGATGGAAACTGAACAAGGAGAGATTCAACCTAGAAGTAAGGAGAAATTATTTCTGACAGTGAGAACAATCAACCCATGGAACAGAAGTTGCCTTCAGAAGTTGTGGGAGCTTCATCACTGGAGACTTTCAAGAAAAGACTGGACTGCCATCTGTCAGAAACAGTGTAGGGTCTTCTGCTTGGACTAGATGACCTCTAAAGTCCCTTCCAACTCTGTTATTATTATTATTCTATTCTAATTCTGAGGGATGGTTCAAAAATGGTTTTATAACAGAATAACAGAGTTAGAAGGGACCTTGGAAGTCGTATCCAACTCCCTGCTCAATAATAATAATAATAATAATAATAATAATAATAATAATAATAATAATAATAATAATAATAATAATAATAATAATAATAATTTTATTTCTATACCGCCCTTCTCCCGAAGGACTCAGGGCGGTGTACAGCCAATTTAAAAACACAAGACACAACAATAATTGAAAATTAAAATAATTAAATAGATTTGGCCGATTTAAAACCCAAAAAATTAAAATACCCCAATTTAAAATTATTATATTGACAGCCCTGCCTGGCGGAACAAGCAGGAGACCCCCTTCCATTCTTCCATTCTGGACAAAGGGTTGTCCAATTTCTTGAAAAGCTCCAATGATGGAGCACCCACAATTTCTGGAGGCCAAGCTGCGTTGATGAATCGTTCTCACAGTTAGGAATTTTCTCCGTTGTTCTAGATTGGTTTAAAAAGTGATTTATGGCCAGTGATGGGATTCAGCCGGTTCGCACCACTTCGGGCGAACCGGTTGTTAATTTTCTGAGCAGTTTGGTGAACTGGTTGTTGGAAGAAATCATTAGGGCAGAGAACCGGTTGTTAAATTATTTGAATCCCACCACTGCTTATGACCGTTTTTCACACTTACGGCCATTGCAGCATCCCCACAGTCACATGATCAGAATTCAGACCCTTGGCAACTGACTCATACTTATGACCGTTTCCCTTTCGCGACCTTCCGACAAGCGAAATCAGTGGGCAAGCCAGATTCACCTGTCAACCGTGTGACTGACTAATCACCTGCAGTGATTCACTTAACAACGGTGGCCGGGAAATGGGGCGAAACTCTCCCTTCACAAATGTCTCACTTAACAACAGAAATTTTGGTGCCGAATTGTGGCCGCAATTCGAGGACTGCCTGCATTGCCTTCAGTCGGAGCTAAAAATAAAAGAAGGTGGAATGAAGGTGAAGCTTCCAGCAATGTCTTGCTTGCCTTCTGCCAGCTCATCGGGGGTATCATTTTCAAATTCGATGTTGTGCCGCCAAAGCATTATTGATCTAATTTTCTCTGCAAAATGCGTATTAATGTTATCTTGTTACCCCTTGATGCATATGGCCTTGTGCGGCGGGGAACGGCAGGCTGTAATTGTCTCTTGGCACAGAATTATTCAGGATTTTTTTTTTCCCCTCCCTATCTTGAAGAGAATGAACAGCATATGCAGTTACACTAATGATTTCGTTCCTGTACCGTGTGTGGGGGGGCGTTGGCAACGCATTACACCTAGATTAACAATCATTCATTTTAAATATCCTACTTAGAAAAGCCTGTTTTGATTACTAGATGCAAATATTTCTCTCTTGCTCCGTTTCCTTTTATTCTTCTGAGGCAGTTTAAAAATGAAACATGTGCTTCCCTCATCGTTTTGCTGAAAATAATTTGGATAATTTGGATATTCCTTCCCTTCCCTTTCCCTTCCCCCTTCCTTCCTTCCTTCTCCTTCCTTCTTCCTTCCTATCTTCCTTTCTTCTTTCTTCCCTTCGCCTTCCTTCCTTCCTATCTTCCTTCTTCCCTTCCCCTTCCTTTTTTCTCCTTCATCCTTCATCCTTCCTTCCTTCTCCTTCCTATCTTTCTTCTTCCCTTCCCCTTCCTTCCTTCCTATATTCCTTCTTCCCTTCCCCTTCCTTCCTTCTCCATCCTTCATCCTTCCTTCCTATCTTCCTTTCTTCCTTCTTCCCATCCCCTTCCTTCTTTCCTTCCTTCTCCTTCATCCTTCTTTCCTATCTTCCTATCTTCCTTCTTCCCTTCCCCTTCCTTCCTTCTTATTTTCCTATCTTGCTTTCTTCCTTCTTCCCTTCCCCTTCTTTCCTTGTCCTTCATCCTTCATCCTTCCTTCCTATCTTCCTTTTTTCCTTCTTCCCATCCCATTCCTTCCTTCTCCTTCTTTCTTCCTTCCTCCCTTCTTCCCATCCCCTTCCTTCTTTCCTTCCTTCTCCTTCATCCTTCTTTCCAATCTTCCTATCTTCCTTCTTCCCTTCCCCTTCCTTCCTTCTTATTTTCCTATCTTCCTTCTTCCCATCCCCTTCCTTCCTTCTCTTTCCTTCCTATCTTCCTTTCTTCCTTCTTCCCATTCCCTTCCTTCTTTCCTTCCTTCTCCTTCATCCTTCCTTCCTATCATCCTTCTTCCCTTCCCCTTCCTTCCTTCCTTCCTTCCTTCCTTCTCCTTCCTATCTTCCTATCTTCCTTCCTTCCTTCCTTCCTTCCTTCCTTCCTCCCTCCCTCCCTCCCTCCCTCCCTAACTAAATAAAAATAAGAAAGGCTAAAGAGTCAAAAAAAAAAAAAAACCCTAAGGGCTTAAAATGTTGGACATTATAAACTAAATGTTCCAAATTCCAAAATTTGGGATTATTGTGTCATGCTGGACACAATAACTGTATATTGCATCAAAATATGACAGTAATCGGCTTTCTGGGTGTTGACAAACATGACTTTCAGTCTATTGTTCTGTTACCTTCCTAAAAACACCACTAGAGGTATTTTTAACAAAAACATTGCAACGTCAGTAGCTTTGGAGTTTTTGTTGGCATTCACACTTCCACAACTATTACATAAGTGGGTGTGTCTGAAGAACAGCTCCAGAGCCTGTTTTTTCCCCCTTTATTAGAGTTTCTTTATTCTTAAAAACTGTTTCTTAGAGACCAGCTGTTGCCTGCCCGCTCCAGATTTTACATTTGAACGATAGAGGAAAACAGAGTTCACTTTTTATTAAATTCTTGTTATTGCTCCACACAACGTGTTACGAAATACTTGTACAGGATTCCAAAGCAAACATTACACAAGGCATGAAAATGAAATCCTCTGTTATCCTTATGAAATCCTTATGATTTCAAAGGCCAGCTGTCTCTCCTGGCCTGACAGGACTCTGATCTTCTCCCATCGGCTGGTCCATCCAAGGAAGAATTTCATTCACTTCACTTTGGGGGTGAAGATATAGAGCACGATTTAATGGAGTGGGAGAGAGAAAACCTGAGTTGCAGGACAATGCAACTCAAGAAAAAAGAGAAAGTGGCAAATTTCATCCATCTTCAGGAGTAGGCATCTTCATGCAGTTAAATCTCCTACAATGATATACAGAGAGAGAGAAGGGAGGAGAGAGAGAGGGAGGGAGGGAGGGAGAGAAAGGGGAGGGAGAGGAGAGAGGGGAAGGGAGGGGGAGGGAGAGGGAGGGAGGGAGGGGGAGAGGAGGAGAGAGAGGGAGGGAAAGAGAGGGAGGGAGAGAGGGAGAGGAAGAGAGAGGGGGAGGAAGGGAGGGAGATGCGGAGGGAGGGGGAAGGAGAGAGGGAGGGAGGGAGAGGGTGAGGGAGGGAGAGAAGGAGGGAGGGAGGGAAAGAAGGAGGAAGGGAGTGGGGGGGACAGGGAGGGAAGGAGCAAGAGACAGAGGGAGATGCGGAGAGAGAGGAAGGGAGGGTGGAATGAGAGAGGGAGGGAGAGAGGGAGAGATGGTGGGAGGGAGAGGGGGAGGGAGGGAGGGAGGGAGGACAGTTCATAATAGCCAGGT
Organism: Pituophis catenifer annectens; assembly: GCF_029215685.1. Lineage (NCBI taxonomy): Eukaryota > Metazoa > Chordata > Lepidosauria > Squamata > Colubridae > Pituophis > Pituophis catenifer. Next base: position 18,839,812 of record NW_027256896.1, on the reverse strand, counting down.
AAAATACATTTTCCAGTTTAAAAAAATAGTCCTTAAAAATACACAGAAACTCCATTGAGGGATTGGGGAAATCCTTACCTTGATTTAGGCTCTGTGGATGACCTTCAGGACGATGGGTATTGTAGGTCTTCTGAAGATCCCTTTTCTGGAAATCACCAGTGGGATCTACAACAGGGAAAGAAATGGACAAGTTGTATTTAAATATAGGGAAATAAAATGCAAGGAAATTCAGGGCAAGGTCTGAATTTCTATCATCTATTAATTCTACCAAGTATAATTCTCTCATTGAGTTTAGCCGGCTGGGAGTGATGGGACTCAGAATCCATACATTTGGAAGAATCCACATTAGGGTTCATTTTTTTCTAGGGTTACATCATTTGAAGCGAGTCGCTGTTTTAAAAAAATTCCAGTCTGCGGATTGTCCATTCCAAGTAACTGCAGCATGTTGGAAGATAGGATTTTGATATCTCATTTTGCCCTATAAATATATTTCCTAATATATACGTATACATCAACATCTTCATGTGGGTTTTGATTCTTGCCATCCCGCATAATTGGACAATAAGTTTATCTTTAGGAAAAATAACACCCAGAGAGAGAATCTATCCTATCTTCTGTAGCTTTAGTTGAAGATAAGGTAAAAGGTAAAAGTTCCCCTTGCACATACGTGTTAGTTGTTCCTGACTCTAGGGGGCAGTGCTCATCTCCGTTTCAAAGCCGAAGAGCCAGCGCTGTCTGAAGACGTCTCCGTGGTCATGTGGCTGGCATGACTCAACGCCAAAGGCGCATGGAACGCTGTTACCTTCCCACCAAAGGTGGTCCCTATTTTTCTACTTGCATTTTTTACCTGCTTTCGAACTGCTAGGTTGGCAGAAGCTGGGACAAGTAACAGGAGCTCACCCCGTTATGCGACGCTAGGGATTTGAACCACTGAATTCCCAATCTTTTGATCGACAAGCTCAGTGTCTTACCCACTGAGCCACCACATTCCTAATGATTAGCATATTTCAGGCTAATTCTGCCCACTGCCAGGAGTTCGATCCTGACCAGCTCGAGGTTGACTCAGCCTTCCATCCTTCCGAGGTGGGTAAAATGAGGACCCAGATTGTCGGGGGCAAAGAGGCTGACTCTGTAAACCGCTTAGAGAGGGCTTTAAAAGCACCGTGAAGCGGTATATAAGTGCTATTACTATTGCTATGTGCATTTCTCCCTTGTGGAGTTGGATCCGTGATGGAAAAGAAAGACAGAGATGGGCCGAGAACATGGCGTATGAATCCACGCTTCTATTTTCTTCCAACTGGGAAGCGGGAGTCAAAGGGTTAAGCCACAAAACTACAAGCTGCATCTTCCAAATACTCGGTGTTATGTTGGCTGCAGGTGAAGCGTTACCTGTCGAGCTTTTACTCTCCAGAATAGCTGTCTGCATGACACTTTCATTAGCTCTCCTGTCTCTGCTACTGTGAGAGGAAGGGAGGATTTGATGCCAACCTGTTGTTGTTGTTTTTTTCTCTAGATGAGCACAGCTCCTGATCCTCACCTGAGTTTCTTTGCAGGGCTGGAAGGTGAAATTCTGCATCAGGCTGGCTACGGCGGCCTTCATGGTAAGGAAAGCAAATCTCATCCCAATGCAATTCCGGGGACCAGCTCCAAAAGGCAAGTAAGTATAAGGATTGATCTTTTCTTTGACCTCTTTGCTGAATCTGTTGGGACAAGCCGACATTCAGTCAACTGTAATTGTCAACCGCTGTAGGAAAGGTGGAGTCAAGAGAGCAATCGGTCTGGAATCATTACGTGCCCACAAACAGTCTAAGTCCAACTCAGGGGGGAAATGCTCCCGGTTTGGGCCAGATCGCCTGATCCAGTAGCGATGGCTGCGACTGGTTCGGAGAACACGTAGCAAAAATCCCTGCGCCTCCCCCTCCATGCCCAGCTGAGCCGCGCGATCCTCAGAGGCTTTTTTTTTTTACTTTTAAAAGCATTTTTTCTACAACCTCTTTGGCCAAAAAAATGCTTTTACCCTCAAAACGACGCTATAGGGCACTGCACACCAGAACAACTGGACACAAGGACAGTTTTTTCCCAAATGCCATCACTCTGCTAAACAAATAATTCCCTCAACACTGTCAAACTATTGACTAAGTCTGCACTACTATTAATCTTCTCATCGTTCCCACCACTTTATACTGATATTGTTTCCTAGTATGATTTGATTGCTTATTTGTACCCTATGACTATCATTAAGTGTTGTACCTTATGATTCTTGATGAACGTATCTTTTCTTTTATGTACACTGAGAGCATAGGCACCAAAGACAAGTTGCTTGTGTGTCCATTCACACTTGGCCAATAAAAAAATTCTCTTCTACTCTACTCTACTCTACTCTACTCTACTCTACTCTACTCTACTCTACTCTACTCTACTCTACTCTACTCTACTCTATATTCTCTTCTCTTCTCTTCTCTTCTCTTCTCTTCTCTTCTCTTCTATTCTATTCTATTCTATTCTATTCTATTCTATTCTATTCTATTCTATTCTATTCCATTCTGAGATGCTTCCTCCAATTTATTCCCACTCTGGATTTAGATGTTACTTATCAGACCATTGTTTAGGCTGCAGCTACTTCCTTCCATCCCCCAAAGTTATTCTCATAGCCCATTACAGGCCCCTAATTTCTCTATCTTAACCAGCAGGCCAACTTTGGCCATTGCCAAGATCACCTAACAAGCTCTCTGTCTGGAAGATTCAACCCAGGTTGATGTTTTTACCATCAAGTCATTGATTGTGAGAACTGGAAGTATTAAAAAAAAAAAAAAACCCACCAACCACCAGAGAAATATCAAAGGGTACCTTTCAGGTCTAAATCGCTCAGGTTCAGGCCAGTATTCCGGATCGTAGTGCAAAATGACTGATGGAATCACAATTCCCATCCCTTTGGGAATGGTGATTCCATTTAATTTGATGGTTTTCTTGCACACTCTTTGAAGTCGCCCAGTGCCTGGATGCATTCGGAGGATTTCGCTAATGACCATTTCCATATACTCCATTTGCATGAGGGCCTCATAGGTGACTGGAGCCTGAGAGAGAGAGGGAGAGAAAGAGGGAGAGGGAGGGAGGGAGGGAGGGGGAGGGAGAGAGGGAGGGAGAAGGAGGGACGGAGGGAGAAAGGGAGACAGGGAGGGAGGCGGAGAGAGAGGGAGGGAAGGGGAGGGAGTGGGAGAGAGAGGGAGAGAGAGGGAGGGAGAGAGAGAGAGGGAGAGGAAGAGGAAGAGAGAGGTGGAGGGAGGGAGAGGGAGGGAAAGAGGGAGGGAGAGAGAGAGGGAGGGAGACAGGGAGGGAGGCAGAGGGAAAGGGAGGGGAGGGAGGAGAGAGGGAGGGAGAGAGAGGGAGGGAGGGAGGGAGAGAGAGGGAGGGGGGAGGGAGGGAGAGAGAGAGAGAGAGAGAGAAATTGCCTCTGCTTATTTTGTCCCTAACTAACTTAACTTAAAAGTTAATATCTGTATCTAGAGCAGAAGAACACAAACTCGTGTCCCAAAGGTGCTTTTTCAAGAGGCAACTTGGACTTCCTTGTTTTTCTTTGAAGACCTTTTGCTTCTCATCCAAGAAGCTTCTTCAGCTCTGACTAGATGATGGATGGATGGATGGATCCAGTCAGAGCTGAAGAAGCTTCTTGGATGAGAAGCGAAACGTCTTCAAAGAAAAACAAGGAAGTCCAAGTTGCCCCTTGAAAAAGCAGCTTTGGGACAACCATGACCTGGATGATTGAGAACCTCCATAGACAGAAACTCATGGACTCAAGAAAGTTAACTCCTGTAGCTTTCTGGATATATTCATGTGGTTCTCTCAATTTTTCATAGTCCTTCTCTAGGATGTGTTTCGAATCTCCAGTCAGGCCTACAGTCCTTGAAGTTCTTCTGAAGTTCTTTAGATAACAACCAGGTCCAATGCTTTGTTTATTTGTTTGTTTGTTTGTTTGTTTGCTTGTTTGTTTGTTTGTTTGTTTGTTTGTTTGTTTGTTTGTTTAAACTATATTAGTCACTCAACTCCAATGGACTCTGGATGGCCTACAAGACTGGACAATCCATAAAAACAAATAAAAACATCAAGTGAGCATCCCAGACTGAAACCACCTTGTAAACAACACAAATCAAACAACGCAGAGACCCTAAACAAACAATAATTCACCAACCGTGCCGGGCCTGGGACCCAAGCCAGGTTAGCTGGCTTGCTCTTTGAGACAATGGCGTATCATCAACAACAGCTTGCTTTGTGCTGTGTTATCACATCCCTATCGCTGTAGGAGGTGACATAGCGTTACCATAGCAACATGCTCACTATGGATTGCATGTTCTAAAGGTGTAAGAAGTGTTTTATCGTTCTTGTCATCATTGCGGTTAGCAGGCTTTCCTTAATGCTTAGCATGTTCTTGAGGAGGCCATAAAGTAAGACTTTGATGTAGGAGTTATGCCATTTTTCCTGAAGAAAGCATCAACCCTTAATTCAGATAGTTTAGAGTTTGGTCCTTCATTGTTTAGCAGCTGATCTAAAGGAAACCTAACTACGCTCAAAGAGCTACTTCAATCAATCAGAATAGAGCTGGAAGGGATCTTGGAGATCTTCTAGTCCAACCCTATATCATTTCAGACAAGTCGCTGTCCAGTCTTTTCTTAAAAACCCCCAGGGATGAAGCTCCCATAACTTCTGAAGGCAAGTCCTTCCTCTGGTTAATTGTTCTCACTGTTAGGATGTTTCTCCTTAATTCCAAGTTGCTTCTCTCCTTGATTAGTTTCCACCCATTGAGTCTTGTCTTGCCTTCTGATGCTTTGGAAAATAAGTTGACGCCTTCTTCTTCTCTGTGGCAACCTCTCAAATATTGGAACATTGCTATCATGTCACTCCTAGTCCTTCTTTTCTCTAAACTAGACATACCCAATTCTTGCAACCGTTCTTCATATGTTTTTTTTTTCTTCAGGCCCTTAATCATCTTAGTTGCTCCTCTCTGCATTTTTTCCAAAGCCTCAACATCTTTTTTGTAATGTGTTGACCAAAACTGGATGCAGTATTCCATAATACTACTCGTCTGGAATGTCAGGTATCCAGGATACTGGGTACTTAATATTCCAGACCAAGGATCAGCAACCAGCAGCTCTGGAGCCGCATGTGGCTCTTTCATCCCTCTGCTGCAGCTCCCTGTCGCTCAAAATATGCATCATAGCTGCCAATGTGAGATACCTGCCGGCACGCGATTTATTGAGGATTTCGACCCATTGGTGTTTTTTTTTGTTTTTTTTTTTTGTTTTTTGGAGTTCAAAATGTTTTTGTTACATGCAGAAATAAAAATTTGTTTTCTTTGCAGCAGTTCATTGATTTCATAAATGCAACACACTATAGTTTTATATATATAGTTTTATATACATGAGATGTGGGTTTTATATACATGAGATGTGGGTGTGGCTTACTGATGATGGCTAACAAGCCAGAAATAGATCTATATAAGTCTCTCACCTGGCAGCAAGAATTTGCTGGCTGCCAGAAAGGAAAAAAGCCCAGAATCGAGTGGATGTGATATATATATATATATATATATATATATATATATATATATATATATGTAGGTCTTTGGTTATTCGGGTCTTCTCCCACGTAAAATTGGAAGTGTCTTGGCGACGTTTCGACGAAGTCTCATTCGTCATCTTCAGGCTGGTGTTCTCGGCTTCGTGCTTCCAGGAACTTCCTGGAAGCACGAAGCCGAGAACACCAGCCTGAAGATGACGAATGAGACTTCGTCGAAACGTCGCCAAGACACTTCCAATTTTACGTGGGAGAAGACCCGAATAACCAAAGACCTACATACAAACACCCGCGAAAACCTGAGAAAACACACACACATATATATATATATATATATATATATATATATATATATATATATATATATATATATATATATATATATACTATATATGCAGTGTTATCTTCATTTTAGATGTCAAAAGGGTTTTTGTGACTCCCGGTGTTTTCTTTTCTGTGGGAAAATGGTTCTTTGAGTGTTTAAGGTTGCCAACCCCTGTCCCAGAGGATGGGAATCAAGGCGGAGTTTAACGGACATCGTTGAAAGCCTCATCGCACCCATGTTGAGTGTCACCTACCTTGTTAGGCAGAAGCTGGTCAATCTCCTCCTGAAGTTTCTGCTGTATGTCAGGTTGGAGGGCCAGTTCATATGTCAAGTAACTGAGGGCACTGCTGACCGTCTCATAGCCAGCAATAATGAAGATAATCGCTTGAGCCAGAATTTCCGTATCAGTCAAACCTACATGAAGAAGGGAAGAGAGAAGAGTTGAAGGCCGCTTTCAAGGATGCAAAAACACCCTAACTTAATGAACCTTGGAGAAGATGCACAAGAATAGGGCCAACTTTCTTTACTGATCCATTGGCGAGGCGCTCTTCAGGATGGTTTCCTACGAAGTTTAGCTGAAGTTTATAGACAGGATTGAGAAATTGTAAGCCTCATCCAAGACGCTCTGGATCAGAGGTGGGTTGCTCCCGGTTCTGTCCGGTTCTTGAGAACCGGTAGTAAAAGTGACGGGAGGCTCCTCCCACCCACCCTGATGTCATATTTGGTGATCTGCGCATGTGCAGAAGTATGTGCGCGCTCCCATTGCAAACCGGTAGTAAAAGTAAGTAGAACCCACCCCTGCTCTGGATTCTTATGAAGGTTTCCCTCAAACCCACTAACTTTACTTTAAAATATTCCTAAACTATCTCAATGCTTTTATTTTTTTCCCCTTCACTCACAGGTTTGTCTGTCTCACACACATTGCATTATTAATTCCCACACTAGCAGACTTAGCAACGAATGCCGCTTCTGGTTTGAAGATGTGACCGTCGACGATGATTTCAAATTATTACCTTTATAGGTGTGATTCACACCATTCACCTCGTGGCTTGTCAGTGAGTTTTGAGATTCTATCATCAGTTGCAAGAAATCCACTCTTCTCTGAAATAATAAGAACATTTCAGAATACTTGCTCCTTGGCAACCTGGCCAACAAAGAACGGTATTTACGCAATAGCAACACAACTTCGGAATGCTGATTACAACAATGGCATGTTATTCAGAAGGAATCCCCTAATTATTCCCAGGTCACTGCTTGCAACGCTGCAGTTTAATTTGAAAGGGATTGAATACGGGAAAGGTATCGGATACGCTTAAACCTAAAATGGAAGGCTAGGCTTTGTTTTGAAATCTAACAAAAGAGGATAGACCTGTGATGGCAAACCTATGCGACAGGTGGCACGTGGAGCCATTTCTGCGGGCACACGAGCCGTCGCCCTAGGTCAGCTCCACCGCGTGTGCGCCTCTCGCCGCTCAGCTGATTTTTCGGGTCTCTGCCGCGCATGTGGGAAATGCGCACGCATGCCCATGCCATCCTGCCCCTCCCAGAAGTCTCCATGCGGCCTGTTTTGGATGCCAGGTAAGTAAAGGGTCACTCAGAGGCTCTGGAGGGTGAAAAACGGGCTTCCTGGGAGTACCAGAAGTCCAGAAACAGGCGTTTCCGGCCTCTGGAGGGCCTCTGGAGACCGTTTTTTGCCCTTCTGGAGGCTCCAGGAAATTTAATTAATTAGCTTCCACCCGTTGCTTCTTGTCCTGACCTCAGGTGCTTTAGAGAATAGCTTGGCTACCTCTTCTTTGTGGCAATCCCTGAGATATTGGAAGACTGCTCTCATGTCTCCCCTAGTCCTTCTTTTCATTAAGTTCCTGCAACTGTTCTTCGTATGATTTAGCCTCCAGTCCCCTAATCATTTTTGTTACTCTTTGAGACAGTTCCTTAAATATTGGAAGACTGCCATCATGTCTCTTTGTTTACAAATAACTCTGAAGCTACTTATCTTGGAAAAGATTACAGATTACAGATATGAATTCCTGACGCTTGGTGTTTTTTTCAGAATTAATTTAATAGCTGAGGCTTCTCCCATACCTTTTCACCTTCCTGGGCCCTTTTCTCTTTCAATTTTGTTATGGACCTTGCAAAGAACTCCAAGGATTCGTTGGAAAATACACTGACATTCATCTTCTCAAGAAGAGGCTTTAACCATGGGGCAACATCTGGAAAGAGAGGGGAAAGTGTTAGGAGAACACCTACAGATGTCATGAGCAACTAGGCTGTGGGGTTGCTTTGAGGCAGAAGGAAATGGTTATCAACCCAAGGAACATTCAGTTGAGGAGAAGCTCGAGTGGTGAGATTATTTATTTAAAAGGAGAAAGAAGTTGTGAGATTCGGTGCCCTCAACCACGCAAAATGATGTAGACAAAAGGCACACTCAAACCAGAAGAGGTATTCAGCAGGTTCTGACCGGTTCTGGAGAACCGGTAGTGGAAAATTTGAGTAGTTCGGAGAACCGGCAAATACCACCTCTCACTGGCCCCACCTACATCTATTCTTTACCTCCCAAGTCCCAGCTGATCGGGAGGAAATGGGGATTTTGCAGTATTCTTCCCCTGGAGTGGGGAGGAATGGAGAATTTACAGTATCGTTCCCCTGGAGTGGGATGGGTATGGAGATTTTACAGTATCCTTCCCCTGGATTGGGGAGGAATGGAGATTTTACAGTATCGTTCCCCTGGAGTGGGATGGGTATGGAGATTTTACAGTATCCTTCCTCTGGAGTGTGGTGGGAATGGAGATTTTACAGTATCCTTCCCCTGGATTGGGGAGGAATGGAGATTTTACAGTATCGTTCCCCTGGAGTGGGATGGGTATGGAGATTTTACAGTATCCTTCCTCTGGAGTGTGGTGGGAATGGAGATTTTACGGTATCCTTCCCCTAAAGTGGGGAAGGAATGGAGATTTTACAGTAAGCTTCTCCTGCCACACCCACCAAGCCACACCCACAGAACCGGTAGTAAAATATTTTGAATCCCACCACTGACCCAGATGTTCTACTTCTAACTTTATGGTAAGTTTCTACTAACAGAATCTTGCAAGTCTAAAGATACCCCTCTCATCAACCCTCCTTCGCCTTTACAATCTAAGAAACTAGGGCTGGTTCCTTCCGACTTGTTGGCCATTTTCCCATTCCTTCAGTGGGCTCAGCTGCCTCTTATCTGTCCATTGTCTAGTCTTCACCTCTTCCTCCTCTCTCTCAAGGCCATTCCCGCAGACCATTACAAAGCGCTAAACCTTATCAGAGGTTACAAAGAATGGGTTTCAAAGCTGAAGGTAGCACCAACCTACATAACAAAATAAACAGCGGAGAAAGGAAGTCAGCCGTCGTCAATTTCTGTGCCTGTTGGACAAAGGGGTCTTTGGAATTGTTTATGGAATCCGTGTTGACACCAAAAGAGGTGCTTGTGATCACATCCATGCTGTAGGCACCGAAGATTCTGGACAAATGCAAGACACAAATGGTCAAAAGAAGGAAAAAGAAGGAAGGAGGCCCTCAAATGTCCATCTGTACCAGAGGTGGGTTTCAGCAGGTTCTGAACAGTTCTGGAGAACCGGTAGCAGAAATTTTGAGTAGTTTGGAGAACCGGTAGCAAAAATTCTGACTGGCCCCACCCCCATCTATTCTCTGCCGCCCAAGTCCCAGCTGATTGGGAGGAAATGGGGATTTTGCAGTAACCTTCCCTGGAGTGGGGTGGGAATGGAGATTTTACACTATCGTTCCCCTGCAACGTCCACCAAGCCCTGCCCACCAAGCTATGCCCCACCCACCAAGCCATACCCACAGAACCAGTAGTAAAAAACCCACCACTGATCCGTACATGTCAAATTTTCATGTCTGAAACATTTTCTTTAGCTGAGCTGGATCTGCTAGTAGACGTCTGCTAGATTTCAGCTTGCTCTTTGATCTAGATTTCCAACGTTTGGATCTAGAACATGAACTTTGAGGCCTGGATTTTAAGCTTGATCAGCTTTTTGAGGCACTATGGGACCTACCTCAGCAGAGGTGACTTTCTATGTGATCGTCTTCTAAATGATCTACTGCCAGATTAGACATTACAGATTAACAGAGTTGGAAGGGACTTTGTAGGTCATCATCACTGGTAGCTTTTTTTTTACTACCGGTTCACCGGAACCTGTAGCTTTTTAATTACTGATTCACCCCGAACTGGTAGTTTTTATCTCTACTGATTCGCCCCGAACTGGTAGTTTTTATCACTACTGATTCGTCCCGAACTGGTAGTTTTTATCAGTACTGATTCGTCCCGAACTGGTAGTTTTTATCACTACTGATTCGTCCCGAACTGGTAGTTTTTATCAGTACTGATTCGTCCCGAACTGGTAGTTTTTATCACTACTGATTCGTCCCGAACTGGTAGTTTTTATCACTACTGATTCGTCCCGAACTGGTAGTTTTTATCACTACTGATTCATCCCGAACTGGTAGTTTTTATCACTACTGATTCGCCACGAACCGGTAGTTTTTATCAGTACTGATTCGTCCCAAACCGGTACGAACTGGTAGCATTTCACCCCTGTGCCCAGCCCACCCAGTCAGGCTGTTACTCACTCTTTAACATCCACCAGTTCATCTCGATCAGCTTTCTTCTGCAAAAGCGCTAGTAAATTGTTCGCATAGTTCTGAATGATGGGAAGCATCTGAGGGAGAAGAAGAGGATGGAGAAACACAAAATGCAAGTGAGGGAGAAAGAGAGCGTATCGTTTTTGTCCTACAGCAAAATCAGGGTTTGGGGCACAGCCATAAGGCTGTGGTTCCCCTACCCACCCACCCCTTCTTATTCCTCACCTCTTTCAGCTTTCCACTGGTGAAAGTGGGCGAAAGCACTGTCCGAATCCTCTTCCATTGCTCATCTTCTGCTGACACGATGGATTTCGTTAACTGGCCCCGCGGAAGAAAACTCTAAGGGTCACGTTTGAGAAAGAGAGAAAAATGGATGCGCATCACGCATTTGGGATGAAAAAACAAACAAACCAGGAAGGTTTTGAACAGGGGTGCAGGGGTACACAGGGGCACATGGGTGCACAGAATCTTAGCTAGAGGTTCACCCAAACCCCTGTGAACCCCCAACAGGGGGTATACACGGGTTCGGGTGAACCTCTAGCTAAGATCCTGTGCAGTTTGGAGAACCCTCAAATCTCACTCCTGGCTGGCCCCGCCCACACCTCCCCTCCCAGGAGTCCCCATGTGGCCCATTTTGGATGCAGATAAGTGCAGGGTTTGCACTTAGGCTCAGGGAAGGTGAAAAATGGACCTATCGGAAGTTCGGGAACACCGGAAACGGGCCCGTTTCTGGCCTCCAGAGGGCCTCCAGAGCCTGGGGAGGCCTTTTCGCCCTCCTGGAGGGTCAAGAAAAGCCTCCGGAGCAGTGTTGGGTTTCAAATTTTTTTACTACCAATTCTGTGGGCGTGGCTTGGTGGGCGTGGCATGGCTTGGTGGGCGTGGCTTGGTGGGCGTGGCAGGGGAAGGATACTGTAAAATCTCCATTCCTTCTCTTGGGTTATAATTACTGTACTCTGATTAGGTCTATAATCAAAGCCTTTTTCTCAACATTGTCAGAATATTTGCCGAATTGAAACTCACCCCACGATTCAGGAAGGTGGAATGACTTTCTTTTACCAGTACAATTTTAATCATCTCAGGGTCTGTTATAACCAGCATCGGCTGTCGTCCATCATAAGTCCTGGAATGAACGGTCAATGGGTTAGTTGAATTCTGGCAAGAGTTACATATATTCATACACCCGTGTTTCCCCGAAAATAAGACCCGTCTTATATTATTTTTTGCTCCAAAGATGCATTAGGACTTATTTTCTGGTTAGGTCTTATTTTGGGGAAAATATGGTACTAATTGCATCCGTCTGGCTGATGATCTTAACTAGGGCTTATTTTGGGGGTAGGGCTTATATTACAAGAATCGGTTGTAGGGCTTATTTTCCAGTTGGGTCTTATTTTCAGGGAAACAGGGTAGATATATATATACATATCAGTGGTAGGTTGCTACTGGTTCTACCCGGATCGGCAAACCAGTAGTGGCGATGGCGGGAGGCTCTACCACCTGTGCAGGACGCTTCTGCACATATGCAGAAGCATTGCATGTGCACGCAAGCGCGCGCACACACAGGAGCAAACCAATACTGACGGGTTTTGCAACCCACTAGTGAGACATATCAGGGGTGAAATCCAGCAGGTTCTGACAGGTTCTGGAGAACCGGTAGCGGAAATTTTGAGTAGTTTGAAGAACCGGCAAATACCACCTCTGGCTGGCCCCAGAGTGGGGTGGGAATGGAGATTTTTGCAATATCCTTTCCCCAGGAGTAGGGAGGGAATGGGGATTTTGCAGTATCCTTCCCCTGGAGTGGGGTGGGAATGGAGATTTTGCAGTATCCTTTCCCCAGCAGTAGGGAGGGAATGGAGATTTTGCAGTATCCTTCTCCTGCCATGCCCTTCACCAAGCCATGCCCACCAAGCCACGCCATGCCCACCAAGCCACGCCCACAAAACCGATAGTAAAAAAAATTGGATTTCACCACTGATACATACATATATACTGTATATATATATATATATATGTAGGTCTTTGGTTATTCGGGTCTTTTCCCACGTAAAATTGGAAGTGTCTTGGCGACGTTTCGACGAAGTCTCATTCGTCATCTTCAGGCTGGTGTTCTCGGCTTCGTGCTTCCAGGAGCAAATTTGCTCCTGGAAGCACGAAGCCGAGAACACCAGCCTGAAGATGACGAATGAGACTTCGTCGAAACGTCGCCAAGACACTTCCAATTTTACGTGGGAAAAGACCCGAATAACCAAAGACCTACATACAAACACCCGCGAAAACCTGAGAAAACATATAGATATATATATATATATGTATGTATGTATGTATGTATATATATATATATATATATATATATATATATATATATATATATATATGATTCATGTATGAATCCCCTCATTCACATATTCACAAACAAGGGGAACAAACACAGAAAGTTTGCCAATCAAATAAAAAGGAATCCATACTCACCCCCAAATTTTACCATATTTTTTAAAACAGGCTATATCAAAATTGGATCTTCCCTGTAAGAGGAAAAAATGAAGAATGAGCGTCAATGGCGAAAACCAGCCTTTGCAGCTTTGAGATCAACTCTCTTTTAAATCATTCCTTGCCCTGAAATTCACAGCACAGATTTGCAAACCTCTCTAATCACGGAAAATAAGGAATCGCTTACAACTTACTCCAATGAGCGTTAGAAATTACGACGCGCTGAAAAAAGTAACATACGACTCTTGTTCACACTTACGACCGTCGCAGCATCCCCACATCGCTTCAAAACCGTGTGACTAACACAACCGCTGCAGTGACTCATTTAAGGACTGTGCCAAGAAAGGTCGTAAAAAATAGGGCAAAAACTCATTTAACAAACGTCTCGCTTTGCAACAGAAATTTTGGGGTGAATTGCGGTCATATGTCAAATATACTGCCTGTAAATTCAGAGAGGTTAGGTGGACGGGTGAGTTTTGCAAACAGGGCAGGGTTCGCAAAGCTGAAATAAGAACAATATTAAACTAAAAAGACTTTCCAACTTGTTTGCTGAGTAAGTTAGTTAATAGGTTTTCACACCACACCCCCAAGTGTTTAAAGCCAGTTTCTTGCCAAGCTCAAATATACAAGCAGCTGAGTTATAGATTCCTTTTTGCTTTACAAGATAAATTCTGAGCACTCGGCTGGATTAAAACTGGGTGACAGAGAAATCCCAAGATTCCCTGCCTTGTTTTTGATTCTAAAGTCCATGTCTCCATCAAAAAAAAAAGAAAACCAACCTGAGTACATTATCTCAGGATTAATTTTAAAAAGTTGCGTGCTTATTCTCCAGAGCATCTGAAGGCAGGACGAGAAATCGTGGGTGTTAAAGAGAGATCCAGAGTAGAACTAAGGAGAAGTTTCCGGACGGTGAGAACAGTTAACCAGTGGCATGACAGAATGGAATGGAATGGAATGGAACAGAACAGAACAGAACAGAACAGAACAGAACAGAACAGAACAGAACAGAACAGAACAAAAAATGAAATTAGAATAGAATAAAGAAAGAAAAGAAGAATAGAAAATAGAATAGAATAGAATAGAATAGAATAGAATAGAATAGAATAGAATAGAATAGAATAGAATAGAATAGAATAGAATAACAAGATTTGGAAGGGACCTTGGAGGTCTTCTAGTCCAACCCCCTGCTTAGACAGGAAACCCTCCACCCCTTCAGACAAATGGTTATCCAACCTCTTCTTAAAAACTTCCAGTGTTGGAGCATTCACAACTTCTGGAGGCAAGTTGTTCCACTGATGAATTGTTCTAACTGGACGGCCATTTGTCCACAATGGTATAGAGTCTCTTCCTTGAGCAAGAGGTTGGACTAGAAGATCTCTAAGGTCCCTCCCAACCCTACGAGTCTACATTTGATGTGCCTCCTACTGCACGAACATGTTTTCTTGAACTTATTATTAAAAACCCTAAGCCCCAAACCCCAATTTGCAAGTCCTCTCTTCCCTAATAGATCTTAGAGATTTGAACCCTCCCAGAAGATTAAGTCTGCCCTTGGCACAGGCCAATAAAAATAATCTGCAAACTTACATTACGAAACCAGAAGGTGGTACCGATGAATGGGAGAGGCATGGGGCCGGGAATACCTAACTTCCTGAAGACTCCGTAAGGCCAGATGCCGTATCTGTAAAAAGGAGAACATAATTGTTCAGGGTTCAGGAGAGTTTGACTATGGATAGAGAAGTTAGAGGTGCAAGGAAAGTGTCTGTTTTATTTTTTAAACAGTTTATTTATATATTTTCACATTACATACATAAGTGCTTAGAGAAGAGCGTATTGTCTGGATCATTTTATTTATATATAATAATATTTTTCCCACGTCTGATTTCTATCTCTTAGACCCGTGATGGTGAACCTATAGCACGCCATATCGGTGGGCACGCGAGCCATATCGGTGGGCAAGCGAACTCAGCTCCGCCAGCTGATTTTCGGACCTTCTGGGCCCACTAGAAGTAAGGAAACGGGCTGTTTCCTGACTCCGGAGGGCCTGGGGGTGGGTGGGGAAGGCCTGTTTTTTGCTCTCCCCAGGCTCCAGAGCCTCTCTAGGAGCCTGGGGAGGGTGAAAACAGCCTTCCCCACCCATCCTCCTGGAGGCCCTCCGGAGGCAGGAAACAGCCCGTTTGCCAACTTATTGGAAGTCAGCAAACGGGCCGTTTCCAGCCCCCGGAGGGCCTCCAGGGGGTGGAGAAGGCCATTTTCGCCCTCCCCAGGTTCCTAGAGAGGCTCTGGAGCCTGGGGAGAGCAAAAAACAGGCCTACCGGGCCCACTGTGCCATCGCATGCCAAAAGCAGGGGGAGCATAGGGGGGCTCGTGTGCACATGCATAGGGGGCAGGGGGCATATAATTATAGGTGTGGGCACACATGTGCGTGACTCCCCCTCCGTGCTCCCCCCACTTTTGGCATGCGATGGCAAAAGGGTTACTGTCAAAGGGATAGTCACTGTCTTAGACTATCCAACCATTATACAACAAGTCCCATGTTCGAAAATCCTCTGCGTCTTCTTTTTCTTTTCTTTTTCGTGTCAATCTGTCCATTTCTGCACAGTCTTTTTTTTTTTAATGACATCTTCTTCTGTAGGTGTTTCCTCATTTTTCCAATACTATGCAAATATAATTCTGGGGGGTGCAAGGAAAGACCTTTATCCCACTTGGCTTGAAGGCCCCATTTAATTTGACGGACTGCAAGCTTCGGCCTTCCTTGGGGACTCCGGTGACCATCTGCGTGTCTCAAAGACTATTATATATATTTCAGCATCACGACAGTGTAAAAATCCCAGGATCTGGAACTAACAAAGCAATGGGTGTACTGCTAAGCTGTCCTTGACTTAAAACCACAACTGGAACCAGATGGTTGTTAAGTGAGTGACGCCTGATCTTGCAACCTTTTTTTTTTTTTGCCACAGTGGTTAAGCAAAATCACCACAGTTGTTAAGTGAATCACAGGGTCGTTAAGCGAATCTGGCTCCCCCACCCCCACCGTTGACTTTGATGTTTGGAAGCCAGCTGGAGAGGTCACAAATAACAATCCCAGTTACTTTTTTTTTATTTTTTATTTTTTTAATTTGATTTATATGCCGCCCTTCTCCGGAGACTCAGGGCGGCTTACAATGCTTTAAGCAATAGCCTTCATTCTTTTGTATATTTTATACAAAGTCAGCTTATTGCCCCCACAAACTGGGTCCTCATTTCACCTACCTTAGAAAGGATGGAAGGCTGAGTCAACCTTGAGCCTTGGAGAGATTCGAACCAGCAGAAATTGCAGGCAGCTGTGTTAATAACAGGGTGCACTAAACCACTGTACTATCAAGGCTCTTATTATGGAAATAACTTCCATAAATACATTGCAAAAGCGAACATTGTCATAAGTCCAAGGACTGGTCATCAGTGACTTTTTTCAGGGCTGCGTTCTAACTTCAAACGGTCGCTAAGCAAAAAGGTTGTAAGCCAAGGACTATCTGTAGTTGCATCTGGAACCTTCACCGGTATTAATTACACTGAACAGTGGGGTCCTATTGCCAAATTTAACCCTCATTCGCAGGTTGCATCCCAGACAGGAAAGGGAAACAATCTGTTTCAGTTCTGCAAATCTGCAAACAGATCAATGCACAGCTTGAAGCCCCCACCTCGGTTTGGCTGCTGATTTAAAAAAAAATAAAAAAAATAAAAGTTACATTCCGTTTGAAAGAAATTTGCTTAGCTGTTTAAAAAATAAAAATGACAATTCCCTTCGTAAACAGAACACAAGGTTGGAACGTGAGATCTTCCAAAATCTTCGCCAGAGGCAGTCCAACATGTTCATGTTAACTCAGGAATTAAGCGTTTAATCTGGATATATATATATATATATATATTTGTGTGTTTGTGTGTCTGCGCTCGCAACATTTTCCTCCGTGCTTCCTGCCATAATGACTTTGTAAGGCTCTTTAATAAGCACCGGCCATTGATAAGCGGGGCGACTGCTGCTTCTGCAGAAATCTTCAGAGAGAGATAACCTCGAGGTAAAAGCAATCATTTCATAAAGAAAAGGGGGGGCCGGACTAGAAAGAAGCCTTAAAAGCCTGAGCAAAAAAAAATAAATCAATTTTTTAAAAAAAGAAAGACAAGTTTCCTTTTAGACCTTCCACCGGCTCAAGGCAAAAAGGGAAAGTGGGGAGAAGAGAAATTTTTTTTTAAAAAAATGCAACTTAAGACATATTTCTTGCTGAGAAATCAGAGCTGAGCTAGCTTTTCTGGCAAGAAATCCTGTAGGTATCCATCCGGGGAAGTTCTGGTGTTTTCGGTCTGAGCTTCCTACCGGTTCCTCGTCTTTTCTACTTGATTTTTAAGTAGGTCACACCTGCAAGGTAGATGGACTCAGCGGTGGGTAGTGGAGGATCTAAGGGATTAAGTTGCGGTCCCCAAACATCAAAGGCTTTTTGATATCTACTTGATGATCTTAGAGTTGAAGACCCTCAAGTAGAATCAATCAGTCTAGACTCAAGATCCTAACAGGGTAGACTCTGCTCAGCTTCCAAGCCTACCGTTGTAAATAAACATGTTCTCTTTCCCAATTCAAATGTTTAAATTCCTTGAGGAACGTTGGGGGAACCAAGAAGGATGTCAAAGCAATAGGCTTCTGTAGTCTTATCGTCTATAGTTTCACCAATGGTAGATCAGGTCAACTAGAATATGCGAAGATTGCGTTCTTCTCTTTCCATAGCGAAAAGTAGGTGGCAAAATAGACAAAATCGGGGTGTGGAATTTGATTCTAGCTCAACAATAAAACTGCACAGACTAAACAATCCTACTTCAGTCTTGGATATCTTCAATTAAAGGTAGGAAAGAGACCCAAAAGGGTTAACCACATCAGTTAAAGTGAACCAGTGGTTAAAGTTAGAAGAACTTTGTTCTTGTAACTCAGTAGACTATCACCTACAAGTTTTTATTTCTTCCTGTATGCTATGGGATATTGAGGAGGACCTCAACAGGTAGACCCAGCAGCAAACAAGGCTGAAATTCATGCAGGGAGAAGAATATGGAACATCACGTTATACTTACAACATCAGAAGGCCAATGAATAAACTCAGAAGTGCCCAAGTCTCTATTGAGAAATATGGAAGTTGGTCCATCCTGAATTTCTGGGATCTTGGGTTTCTCTTTCTGCTTTTGGAAAGATTGATGGTTCGAGGGGAAAAGGTTGACAGAAAGTACTGCTGGTTCAAATCGTTGAGAATCGCTGCTCCTATTTGCCTTTAAAGCCAAGAGTACGTAAAATAAATATGAAGGGACTATATAGTTCATGAACTAGAGGTGGAGCAAAGTCAGAACAGGAGAAACTCAGTTGCTAATATTAAACTCCAGAGGTGAAAAGGTCTTGAAAATAATTGACCGAGTTAATTTGAAAAATCTTTTTTTTAATGAAAAAAAAAAAAGAATAAGACAAACTGGGTTTAAAAATGACATAAATCTGTAAAAACTAACCACGTTACCAAATCTCTTCCAAGCGCCAACGGGAGTTTATGACTGTCGGAGATTACAACCAACCAACAAAGCAGAATTACATGAAATGACAGCTGAATATCAATAATGTTAACCATGTCTATAAAATACATCAAATAGTGATGTAACGAAGCCAGCACCGGGAGCTGAGAGGTATTACCTGCCTCTGCTACACAAAAACCTGACAATATTGAAGTTACTGAATATAACATAACTATTGCAAATTCTGGATTCTCTTCTGGATTTTGTGGACAGCCGTGAAGAAGACCTTGGAGAAAGTAGGCAGGAATGTTCAATAACATGGACAACAACACGGTTTAAGCCCAAGAACAAAGCAAACATGAGAAACACATCCCCAATTTTGTTGTCAAGAGTCTCTGTCAAATTTCGAGACAGAGCTGGCCTGCCTTCCTTTGAAGGTCTATCAATAAAAATGGAATTAGTGCCTCGATCCCTTTTTTTGTGTCTTATCATAGCAGGCATAGCTAAATGCCTGCTAAGTGGCCTAACCCTTTTTTTAAATGTTTTAAATGTTTTGTCATTGCTTTTAATTATGGGGCCAAATATATATATATATATATCTTTTTAATTGTATTTTAATGTTTGTGGATTATGTTTTTACTTTGGCTGTACACCGCCCTGAGTCCTCAGGGCGAAGGGCGGTATATAAATTTGATATAAAATAAAATAAATAAATAAATAAATGTCTACGGAGATTCTCAGTCCTCCAGGTCATGGGTAGTACAGTGGTTTAATGCACCCTGTAATTAACACAGCTGCCTGCAATTACTGCAGGGTTCGAATCTCGCCAAGGCTCAAGGTTGACTCAGCCTTCCATCCTTTCTAAGGTAGGTAAATTGAGGACCCAGTTTGTGGGGGCAATAAGCTGACTTTGTATAAAATATACAAAAGGATGAAGGCTATTGCTTAGCGCATTGTAAGCCGCCCTGAGTCTCCGGAGAAGGGCAGCATATAAATCAAATAAAAATAAAAATAAAAATAAAATAAATGGGTGTCCCAAAGGTGCTTTTTCAAGAGGCAGCTGGACTTTCTGGTTTTTCTTCGAAGACATTTCGCTTCTCATACCCTGAGGACACAATTAAACCTCCGGGTGGCCTCAATGACTCTCTAAAAGAATGCAAATGTCAAGCTGTCTGCAAGGAGTATAAATCCTTCCGTTCCCCACCATCCAGCCAGAGCTGAAGAAGCTTCTTGGATGAGAAGCGAAATGTCTTCAGAGAAAAAACAGGAAGTCCAGTTGCCTCTTGAAAAAAAGCCCCTTTGGGACAACCGTGGCCTGGAGGACCGAGAATCTCCATAGACATCTATATTGTATGGACATAGAAAATGACCTTGGGCTTGTGTTTGCTATGATGGTATTCCTGCATACAATACCTTATGTACTTTAATATTTTATCTCATGCTATACATAAATTCTCCTTAGGTTAATAATTAGACATATTGAGTTCAGGTTTCTTCTTGTGTTGGAAAATATATCTGAGTCACCTGCCACATCATCTTTCTCCAGGGATGAAATTGTAATATTGGGGATTTTTTAAAGCTATATTTTAGTCTAGCGGTTAAGGCGCCTGGCTAGAAATGGGGACACTGTGAGTTCGAGTCCCACCTTAGTCATGAAAGCCAGCTGGATGACCTTGGGCCAATCGCCAAGAGTTGGTGAGTTCTAGTCCTGTCTTAACCATTAAAGTTGACTGGATGACCTTGGGCCAATCGCCAAGAGATGGTGAGTTCTAGACCCGCCTTAACCATTAAAGTTGATTGGGTGACCTTGGGCCAATCGCCAAGAGATAATGAGTTCTAGTCCCGCCTTAACCATTAAAGTTAACTGGGTGACCTTGGGCCAATTGCCAAGTGATGGTGAGTTCTAGTCCCTCCTTAGCAATGAAAACCAGCTGGGTGATCTTGAGCCAATCACCAAGAAATGGTGAGTTCTAGTCCCGCCTTAGCCATGAAAGCTGACTGGATGGGCTTGGCCAATCACCAAGAGGCAGTAAGTTCTAGTCCCGCCTTAACCATTAAAGTTGACTGGGCAACTTGGGTCAATCGCCAAAAGATTGTGAGTTCTAGTCCCGCTTTAGCCATGAAAGCTGACTGGCTGACTTTGGGCCAGTCCATCTCTCTCAGTGCAGCCTACCTCACAGGGTTGTTGTTGTGGGGAAAATAGGACGGGGGGGGGAAAGTGTGATGGATATATTCACCACTTTCTTAATAAAAATAATAAAAGCAGGAAACAAATAATACATTAATTAAAACTAGAAACCAATATTACTCAGGGAGCAATATTACTGCAGCCTGCATTGAAAAAACATTGTGTGCAGTTAACTCTAGCAAAACATGCTCATTTGGTCAGTTCCTGGCCCTTTACCCTTCTTGGATCTCTGCCATCTTCCAGGTGGAAAGTGGGAGGGACAGACTGGGACACTGTCAGCTGCGGTCAGGTGAGTTCATGCCAGAAGAAAGGTCAAAGAATGATGAGTTAAGAGCTCTGGGTCAGGAAAGTTTGTGCGATGCAAAGTAGAAATTCCTGACTTATTAGGAAAATATCGATCCAGCTGGAGGGCATGGAAGAGAGCATCAGCTGATCCTTCTCACTCATTCAACCAGCAAAGAATTTGAAGTTTTATTCCAACATCCCTGTTTAATTGAAAATGGCTGCATCCAGCCAGGCTAAAGTCGGAAATACCTCTGCTACTATAAAATCTTACCTTTTGAGCACAACAAATTGCTAAATGTCATTCCTTTTGCGTCTAGTACAGTAAGCTAATATCCCTTGATATCACTCAGCAATAAACGTTCTGAATAAAACAAGACTATCTGAGAATGGCCCATTTATCATAACAAAATGAAGAGAGATTTAAGCTTAAGGGTTGGGGGTTTTTTTTCTCTTCCTGTAGAAGCATTTTGCTCTTCTCTTGGTCCAATTCATTTCCATGAAACTTGCCCAGGAAAATGTCTCAAGACAGATATTAATTAGGAAACTCAGGAACTTACATTGTGGGATCCTTCTGCATTTTAAAGCTGTGGTGGCGCAGTGGTGAGAGCGCAGTACTGCAGGCTATTTCTGCTGACTGTGCCTGCAATTTGGCAGTTCAAATCTCGCCAGGCTCAAAGTTGACTCAGCCTTCATCCTTCCGAGGTGGGTAAAATGAGGAGCCAAATTGTTGGGGACAATATGCTGACTCTGTAAACTGCTTAGAGAGGGCTGTAAAAGCACTGTAAAGCGGTATACAGCGGGAGCCAAGGTGGCGCAGTGGTTAGAGTGCAGTACTGCAGCTACTTCAGCTGATTGCTAGTTCAGCAGATCAGCGGATCAAATCTCACCGGCTCAAGGTTGACTCAGCCTTCCATCCTTCCGAGGTGGGTAAAATGAGGACCCAGATTGTTGGGGGGCAATATGCTATTTAGTATACTGTCTTTGGTGTAAGCCACCCAGAGTCCTCGGAGAGTGGGCGGCATAGAAATATGAATAATAAAATAAAAAAATAAAATAAATATAAGTGCTATTGCTAAACTCAATCATCCTCTTTTAATGACCCCATAATCCCTTGCGGGATGAAGTCTGGGCAACTGAATAGAGCTGAGTGTTTACTGGCCAGATGCCCTTCCTATCGCCAATGCGGAGTTGTTTTTCAGCAGATATATTCTCAGTGTACCCAGAGAGGGAGGAATGTAAATAAATAAATAAATAAATAAACTCCATGAATAACGGAATAAGAGAGTTGGAAGGGACCTTGGAGGTCTTCTAGTCCAACTCCCGGATCAAGCAGGAGACCCTAGACCATTTCAGAGAAACGGCTGTCCTATCTCTTCTTAAAAACTTCCGGTGATGGAGCACCCACAAATTCTGAAGGCAAACCGTTTTACTGATTAATGGTTCTGTCAGGAAATTTCTCCTTAGTTCTAGGTGGATTCTCTCCTTTGATTAGTCCCCTATGGATTTTTGAAAGCTCGCCCTTCTCCTGTAGATTTTAGAGTTATGCTTATGAAAGTTATTGTGTGTTCCATTTTTGGCTGTAAGGGTGTTTTGCTATGTTTCCTGCTTGTGATGGTGCTAACCACTCCAGACAGGTTTGGCCAAGAATTGATGGACTCTATAGCGATATGTAAGTAAATAAATACTTTTAAGGTGCAGCTATGTTTGCAAAGTTATAAGTAGGTAAAGGTAAAGGTTCCCCTCGCACGTATGTGCTAGTCGTTCCAGACTCTAGGGGGCGGTGCTCATCTCCGTTTCAAAGCCGAAGAGCCAGCGCTGTCCAAAGACGTCTCCATGGTCATGTGGTTGGCATGACTCAATGCCAAAGGCGCACGGATCGCTGTTCCCTTCCCACCAAAGGGGGTCCCTATTTTTCTACTTGCATTGTTTTTTACGTGCTTTCGAACTGCTAGGTTGGCAGAAGCTGGGACAAGTCACGGGAGCTCACCCCGTTACGCAGCACTAGGGATTTGAACCGCTGAACTGCCGACCTTTCGATCGACAAGCTCAGCGTCTTAGCCACTGAGCCACCACACCCCTTATGTATGTATGTTATAAGTACATCTTAGTTATTCCCATAAAATTATTTCTCTGGTGAGTACAGGTGAGTACAATTTGGATGCAGAAAAAATAAAGATGGACACCAGATCACAAAACTCAGGGAGAGGGGGTCAAAAAAGGAGGAAAGTCCTATGTTTTAGCCCAGTTTTCTGCAAGTTTGAATTGTCCTTCTCCAAATATCTATGGAGATTCTCAGTCATCCAGGTCATGCTTGTGCCAAAGGTGCTTTTTCCAAGAGGCAACTCCTTCTCGAGGTGTTGGAACTGTAGACCTATCTATCTTGAAGACCCCAAGAGAGGCACAAATTGTTTTGAATAGAAGGAAGAACTTTGTGTGATGAGATGAACCCAAAGAATGAACCGGTTGAAGGTCTTGTTTAGAGATGAAATGAGTTGAGAACATCTGCTTCTGGACAGTAGGTATTTCTACTGAGATTTAGAAATAGTACATTGTTTATTGGCACTTGGGTAGATGTTCTGGTGAAAGATAGATAACCTGCTAAGTTACCCATGAAGAAATATCATCCAACAACTATTTAGCAACGCAATTTTTGTGGTAGGACATGTCATCATTCTTTCTTGCCTTCTGTGAACGCCTATAATTTCTAAATTTATATTCCACTATAATATAAAGGCTAACTTTTGTAATATTTGTAGATGTCTTTTCGGATAAAGTAAAGACGCATAATACAGTTTTTCGAAAACACCACCAAATGCAGGAGCTAAAACTGGGATAAAGACAGCTTTGGCACAAATTTACTTCTTAGTAGATCTGAAATCATAAATGCAGCTAAAAACACATTCAAATCTCCTTGAAAAATAGGATGTTTTTTTTTTTTTAAAAAAAATCAGGTTTCTAAAGTTAATTGTACAGCCACCATTGCTGCAGAATTTGTAAGTGGAGAATAGATTATTTATTTATTACGTTTATGTTCTTCCTCCAGCAAATTTTAGGTCGTAATGGAAGTCAAGAGAAGTTGACCAAATGGGAATCTTATCCAGGAAGAGACACTGAAAGTCAGGCAAAGGTCAAAAAAGGCAAGATGGAAGCTGCAACTGTACAATTTCTTTGTGCGTCACAGATACTACATATCCCAGACACCCAGTTTAGGATGATACCCAACAGTCTGAAGAATTTCTAGCAATCTGTGTCATGGTTTAGCTAAAGGAAGAATTGCACAAAAGACAAATAATATATTGGTCCTAGGTCTAACACCATTTTGAGACATTTTTAAGAGAGCTAATAGAATTAGAACCGCTAATTATCTAGTTATACTTGACAAATATAGTTCCTAGATCAGAGGTGGGTTTCAGCAAGTTCTGACCAGTTCTGAAGAGCCAGTAGCAGAAATTTTGAGTAGTTCGGAGAACTGGTAGTAAAAATTCTGACTGGCCCCGCCCCCAACTATTCTCTGCCTCCCGAGTCCCAGCTGATCAGGAGGAAATGGGGATTTTACAGTATCCTTCCCCTGGAGTGGGGTGGAAGTGGAGATTTTATAGTATCCTTCCCCTGACACGCCACCAAGCCACCCCCACCAAGCCATGCCATACCCACCAAGCCATGCCCACAGAACCGGTAATAAAAAAAATTTAAAACCCACCACTATCCTAGATGGAATGTTGGGATGAAGAAATTATGAGTATAAATAAAAACATTCTTTCAAAACCAGAAGAAGGACAAACGTCAGCTCTGGAATTATATCTTCTCCATGAGTTGGAATAATGAAGATTCAGCATGGATAAGATGTTCCTTGAAACCAATATCCTCCTTCATAGGTTTTTATTATATCATTATTATTGTGATTGTAGGTATTTTTTTTTCAGACTTCACAAAAGATTAACAGAGTTCCTTCCAAGATGTTGCAACCACTATGTGATATTACTTTCTCTAATATCCTTTCTCTCATTCCGTAGGCAGTCTCATCAAGACTGCTACTTGGCATGATTGCAATCCTTTGGTATGTATGCATAAAATAAACAGATAATAGATATGTAATCTCTTTACCTCTGCCTGCCCTTCATCTAACTTGACACGCAAAGTTGCGTAGAGTAGTTTTAAGGTCCGGTGAGTCAGTGCCTTTAGTTTTTTTTATCAACATGTTTGTGTAGCCATGAAGTTCAGCAAAGTTCAGGAGTGTAGACAAAGGAGCTTCTGAAGCCGCCTGGACACCGTGAGGTGACTGCCAGCTGTGAGTTCATGCCCGGTGCAAAATATACTAAAGCCACCACTGAGGACCACAAAAGGACTTTAGACCCCCTGCCTTGAACTTCCAAAATCGCTTGAACAAAAAAGTAAAGAACCAAATACTGGACACCTTGGTTTAATCTGTCAAATCTCATTCTTCATGAAATGGCATGTTCTTCCCGAATCAGAAAATCATGGGATTTGCAATCCAGCACATCTGGGGAATGCCAGCTTGGAGAAGTGATGTTTAAGTACAAGTGACATTTGGTATTGGATGGAGGCAGTAGGCTAATTGTCAACAAGATCTGGAGAACGTGTAGAACTTAACTTTTAAACCTTACCAAAAGAAGGTAGGAAGACACAAACCTGGGATGATATCAAACCAGGAACCTTCTGAAGGATGGTTATTGCATTTCTTACATTGGTTCTGATCTCATTCATTCATTCAATCAATTTAAAAGATCACCCAATTTCAGTATGACTCTGGATGGCTTCTGGAGTTAACAATCAAAAGAAAAAAAATACGTGATTTTAGGGCAGTATTTCTTAACCTTGGCAACGCGAAGAGTGATGAACCTCAACTCCAAGAATTCCCATTTTGGGTGGCTTGGGAATTCTGGGAGTTGAAGTTCACCCTGCTTCAAGTTGCCAAGGTTGAGAAACTCGGCTCTCGTGAGACATTCAAATAAATAATGCGGAAGCATCACAGCCATTCATAGGGTTGTAATTCTTCCCAACTCTAATTTGATCCTCAACCAAAACTTGGAGTCTTTGAAATCTTGGCCAATGGATGCTTACTCAGTCGTCCAAAATTAAGGAATTGTTTCGATAGGCGTGCCATCAAAGAATTCTCAGAAATTAAAATAGGTTTCCTAACATCCTTGTTCAGGTTGTAACATGACGGTTTTCTATTTTAAAAGGCCCTCGTGAATTGTACAGATCACCAGCTGGGATAAACAGTATGAAAGTCTAATGATGAATAATGATATATTTTAGCTACGCCTGTCTTGAGACAGCCTCCGTATCAGTCTTATATCTGAGACAGATGGGATTCTAGGATGTCTGTCTGTCTGTCTATCAATCAGTCAATCAAAGAAGCTCAACTGAATAGCGAGGAATTGATTTGTCAGATATGACCGTGCCTTGAAAAACCAACATTTTAGAATTTGTACTCCACCTTGGAAGAAAACGAGCCCATTTTGAGAAAACAAGCTACCTTTGAGGAGTTGCTAAAGCTGGCAGAGACAACATCCTCCCACAGTTTTGGGTGGTGTGATTTGTGGACGCAGCTGTGAACATTTGCGATCGTGGTTTATGCATGTGAAAGAAGCTAACTGCGGTAGGCTCAACAAAGCTTAAACAAATCGTGGCTCACCACAATGTTTAGAAACAGATCTCCATTCTAGCTTCCCTTATCACTTGCTCACTCCTTAAAATGTCCTAGATTGGATTAGAGCAATGTGTTCTCCACAGAGCTGCCAATCAAGATGGTTAGGAAGTAACCGTTCTAGACTGCTGATCCAATCTAGACTCTCTAGGTCTAGAACAAGGTTCACTAACTTTTCGGACCTCAGGGACCACTAAATTCATAATTTAAAATCCCACGGACCACTAATATGATCTGCCTAATGACCGGCAGGGTGGGCGTGGCTAGGTGGTCATGTGACTGAGTGGGCATGGCCAACTCGATGTCACTCACATCAAAGGCACCTCGCCAGCCTCTACTCACCCCTCCCAGTCACTCCTTGCCTCCCTGCCCTGGCTCCTTAAGGCCCCAACAGGAAGCAGTTGTTGGAGCTAAGCAGCCACCACGAGACAGAGTGGGCAAAACAGCTCAGTTCAAATTCAATCTGGCCAAGAAGAAGGCTCAGCAGAAGCACCTCACTGAGGACTAGGAGCATAGGCTTTCCAAGCAGAGGGAAGACCTGCGGGAGTGCAAGGCCAGGTACCGGCGCCTGAAAGCTCAGTGGGCTGAGATGGTCAGCCAGTTCCAGGCCATGACGCAGTCCCACTGGAACGAGGCTCTCCGGCTCTTTGCCACCAGTGGCGCTTTCCTCCAGCCTTCGCCCAAAGCCCCACACCAGGAGGCCGAAGCAGACCCCAAGTCAGAATTTCTGCCCCCCTCCGACCCACACAAAAAGACCCCGAAGGGGGAGACGCTCTGCAGCAACACAAATGTTCATTGCACGTATCCGGCCCAGGGACCATAGTTTGAGGACCCCTGATTTAGTGCAATATAAAAAATGCAAGTAATTTTTCTGCGGACCACCAAAATATTCTCGTGGACCACCAGTTGGTGACCGTTGTTCTAGAAGATTCTCTAGGTCTAGATCAGGTCTAGATTCTATAACGAGATGGTAGTTTCTCAACAAATTCAACCTTTTCCTACTTTGTTTCCAGGCTCGGTTCAAAAGCCTTCTGCACAAACCCTTGGCTCATTGTAAGGACTCCACAAACTGGTAGCGTTTAGAAAAATTGAACTTGGTGTTTTACACAGGTCTTGTTTAATCTGCTAAATCGTGGTGATTCCTAAGAGACCTGAGATATTGTTTAAATTGGACATGCACAGTAGGGCTGCCTCTGTCTCTATAATACATTTTTAATGCTTTTGCGAGAATAAGTCAGAGTTGCACGGAGGGGAACACCTTCCTTTTTGATACTCCAGCTTGCCGCGCAAGGGCAACGTTGAGTATATTATCCTCGCCCGAGTAATCATCTCTTATTCCAAGCAGAACGGTCCTACCCCTTTGATGCTAATAATGAATCTGCTAGTGATTTCTCGGGGATCTGTATTGCTGCCTTTAATGAAGCACAGATTTCTCCGATCTGGTTCCGTTGCAAAGGGAAGCTGGGAAGGAGGCTGGAAATTTTATTTATTCTATTTATATCCTGCCTTTATTATTTTTACAAATGTTACACCTCTCCTGCGGGACCTGCATTGGCTACCGGTTGCCCTCCGGCTGAGATTCAAGGTGCTGGTAATTACCTATAAAGCCCTACATGGCTTAGGCCCGGGGTATTTGACGGACCATCTGCAGCCAGTGACAGCTCCCCGTCGCCCGGTGCGTTCTCACAGAGAGGGCCTCCTTGGGGTGCCGTCGGCCAGACAATGTCGGCTGGCCACTCCTAGGGGGAGAGCCTTCTCTGTGGGCGCACCTGCCCTGTGGAATCAGCTCCCCCTGGAGCTCCGGGTGGCCCCTGACCTTCGCTCTTTCCGCCGTGACCTTAAAACATGGTTATTTCGCCTGGCTGGTTTGGACTGAAGGGATTTTAAAGGGGAGTTTTAATGGTCTTTTTATAATCTTATTGGGTATTTTTAACATTGATTTTGCTTGTTTTTCTTGTTGTGAGCCACCCTGAGTCCTTCGGAGATAGGGCAGCATACAAGTTTAAATAATAATTAAATAAATAAATAAACTGTCAGCACTTCAAGCTGCATTTACTCTAGTGCTGACATAAGAAGGAGAAGCGGAGGTGTCTGGAAAGGAACATTTGACTTTTCACCTACTTATTTTCCCTGGAGATAATATCCCCTAGGAGATGGGATGGGAGGGGGGAAATTCCTTTGAGCTGGAGCAGTAGATTAGGGGTGGAATGACTTGGAAGATGGCCAATGAGTGCAGGGGAGTGGAGAACGGAAAGGGAGGGTTTTGGGTCTGGAAGTCAGTGTTGGCTTCTATGGAGTCGGATTAGAATGTCGTGCTTAATAAATAGGAGTTTTTCTTCAAAGACTTTGTTTGAAATGCAATTTATTTGAGACGACCTCGAAACCTGACATAAACCTTCACCCTCCCCAGATGTTCTAAAGCTGTGTTTCTCAACCACAGCAACTTCAAGATGTGTGGCCTTCAACTCCCCAAATTCCCCCAGGAAACACATTTATCAGAAATGATGTAAGGTCTCATGCTGAATGGGGTGGGGGGGGTTGGACTAGATGACCTATAAGGTCCCTTTTCCAACTCTGTTAATCTGTAAATCTGAAAGAGTTCTGGATTCTGCATTATTGGCTCTTCTACTTTATTACCCACTTCTGAGAATACAAATTCTTCCAAGGGTACTAGCAAAAGTTTTCCCTTGGGGCAACCTTTCTTTTGCCCGCCGTAAAAACGTAGCTTTCTACTAAAGCAACTCAAGAAGAAGATGACGACAGTGAAAGAAAGTGGAAAAACATCTTTATTTATCTCGTACATCTATATTTTACATGCTTGCTTGTTTTTGAAAATAGGTATTTTCAATACCTATTTGAAAGGTATTGGAGGAGGCGAGGAAGGATGGCTAATTATACAAAAGTACAACAAAATGCAAAGCAAGCCATTTAATAATTAGTTAAAACACCATTAAAATTCATCAGTGGTACAGACTCCTTCTAATGAAAGCCCCCTGTTTCCAGATTCTCCGAGGCTGGATGAGATCATCCTTACATATTATTAATGGATATCAGTAGATGTCAGAGAGAAAAAATTCAATTGATTTTTCTTAATGAAAAGTTCCAAATTTCTGATGGTGATAAGGACAATCCAACTCTGGTGCATATGCAGTCTGGATTTTACTAACTAGATTCATCACCGGCTTAATTTATAGGTCACAAATGTTCAAAATATCAAGTTATACATCATCATCAGTAAAGACAACAAATATTAACATCTCCTCCACCTATGTTATGATTTCAACCTTATAAGAGCTACTTAAAGCAAACGGGTCCATCTCTCCAAAGCTATTTAGTGACTATTTTAATGGTTTTCTTCCAAGGTTCTACAGATGACGATGTCCAAAATTGTTGCATCCACTGCAGGGATGTCGCAAGCATCATCGCTAAGTTTTATTCCTCATTGTCTCGGCCGCCTTATCGTGGGACTAACTTCAGAACGATTGGTTTCTCTGGAACTAAGAATGCTTGGTTGCTCATGACCAGAGGAATCTGCAGGAGAGAGAAAGAACGGAGAAAGAAGTTAGCAAACAGGACAACCCAACCCAAATGTTTTTGTTGCATGCAGAAATAAAAATGTGTTTTTCTCCGTAGCAGGTCATTGATTTCATAAATGCAACACACTATAGTTTTTTTATGCATAGCATAAAGGTAAAAAAAAATGATATATCCAGTGTTATTTTCATTTTAGATGTCAAAAAGGTTTTGTGGCTCCCGGTGTTTTCTTTTCTGTGGGAAACGGGTCCGAATGGCTCTTTGAGTGTTTCAGGTTTGGTAGTACAGTGGTCTAAAGCACCCTGTTATTAAGACCAGCTGCCTGCAATTACTGCAGGTTCGAATCTTACCAGGCTCAAGGTTGACTCAGCCTTCCATCCTTTCTAAGGTAGGTTAAATGAGGACCCAGTTTGTGGGGGCAATAAGCTGACTTTGTATAAATATACAAAAGGATGAAGGCTATTGCTGAGCGCATTGTAAGCCGCCCTGAGTCTCCGGAGAAGGGCAGCATATAAATCAAATTAAAAATAAATTTTAAAAAAAAGGTTGCCGACCCCTGGACTAGAAGACCTCCAAGGCCCCTTCCAACTCCGTTAACAGATCAAATCCAAATCTATCTTTCTCACCGGTGTTTCTTTGCAGACTTTAAAGGAGAAGTGTTGCATAATGACGGCAATAGCAACTTTCATGGTGACCAACGCAAATCTCATTCCGAGGCAATTCCGGGGTCCAGCTCCGAAGGGAAGGTATGTGTAGGGATCGATGTTCTCTTTGTTTTCTTTGCTGAACCTGGGTGAACAGAGGAAGGAAAGAATGTCAGGAGCTGTAAGAAGGAGCTAGGACAAGGGACCTCAAACTTTTTAAACAGGAGGCCAATTCACAGTCCCTCAGACTGTTGGGAGGGGGCGGAGCAGCTGGGTGGGCGTGGCTAGGTGGGCGTGGCCAATTTAGCAGTCCAGAATTCACAGTAACTTAATAAAAAGGTTTATTTATTTATTTATTTATTATTTAAATTTGTATACCACCCTTCTCCCGAAGGACTCAGGGCGGTGAACAGCCAAAATTAAAATACATACAATATAAAATTTAAAATAATTTAAAAACAGAATTAAATCGAATTGGCTTCCCCAAAAATTAAAACCCATTACCCTTAAAATAACCCATTAAAATTTTAAGCCAGCCCAGCTTGCTGAAATAGGAAGGTCTTCAAAGCTCGACGGAAGGTATGGAGGTCCGGGATCAGACGTATTCCTGGGGGTAGCTCGTTCCAGAGGGCGGGTGCCCCCACAGAGAAGGCTCTCCCTCTGGGGGTCGTCGGTCGACATTGCTTGACCGACGGCACCCTGAGGAGGCCCTCTCTGTGGGAGCGAATTGGCCGGTGGGAGGTTATCGGTGGCAGAAGGTGGTCTCGTAAATAACCGGGCCCTAAGCCATGGAGCGCTTTAAAGGTGAGAACCAATACCTTGAAGCACACCCGGAAGACCACCGGAAGCCAATGCAGCTCGCGCAGGCAAGGTGTCACATGGGAGCGCCATGTCGCCCCCATAATTACCCGCGCGGCCGCATTCTGGACCAGCTGGAGCTTCCGAGTGCTCCTCAAGGGGAGCCCCATGTAGAGAGCATTGCAGTAGTCCAGGCGAGAGGTGACAAAGAGTCGGGACAAGGGACAAGGAATCTGCTTCGTGGTTTGGGGAGGTCTAGGTCAGAACAACAAATGCAAACATCTGGTTTGTTTGTACCTCTCAGGTCTGAACTCTTCTGGTTCTGGCCAGTATTCTGGGACCTGATGCAGAATGAGGGGTGGGATCATAATCACAGTGCCTTTGGGAATCGTCATCCCATTGATTTCAACATCCGTCTTGCAGACTCTTTCAATACGCCCTCCGAGAGGATAAATCCTTTGGGTTTCGTTCAGCACCATGTCAAGGTACTCCAGTTGCATGATGGCGTCATAGGTAACAGGTGCCTTGGCGGGATAATTAAAATAATTAATTTTCTTTCGTATCCGGTCCACCTTTCTTCTCCCAGATTGAAGCAAAGATGCCCATTTCCACGTTGACTCAATGTTGGTCAAAATATGGTAACAGAGTTTCCTAACACTGAAATCAACTCTGCATTAACAGAAACTCTGGACTCTGTTGGATAACGGGGGAGGGCGTTTTTGCCCTTCCTGGGCTCCGGAGGCTTTCCTCGAGCCTCCAGGATGGTGAAAACAGCCTCCTCAGGCTCTGGAGGCCCTTCCCAAACTTCCGGTAGGCCCGTTTTTCATCCTCCCTGAGCCTCCACACGCACCCTGCACTTATCTGCATCCAAAACAGGCCGTGTGGGGACTCCTGGGAGGGGAGGGATGGGCGGGGTGGGGCGGGGCCACCCAGGAGTGGGATTTGGGGGTTCTCCAAACTGCACAGAATCTTAGCTAGAGGTTCTTCCGAACCCCCATCAGCCCGCCCTTGTTATTACCTTATTGGGTAGAACAGTATCTATTTCCTCTTGCAGCTTCTGCTGAACATCTGGGTGAGTGGCTAAATTGTAGGCCATGTAACCAAGGGAATTACTGGTGGGTTCATATCCAGCAAAAACGAAGATAAATGCCTGGGCTAGAATTTCTTTATCGCTCAGGCCTGCAAAATAGAAATAAATAAAAAAAAAATAGGGTGATACAGTACAGAAAATTTACTGCGGGCAATCATTATGACTTCGTACCAAGGATAATAATAGACCTTGCCTCGTATTGTTTTATGTACTTCGAAACACAGCTAAAAGGTGTCAAACTTCCTAAGGTATCATAGAACAACGTTGATTGATGCTGACTTTGCTTGAAAGAAAGAAAAAAAAAACATATGCTGTGTTTTCTCTTTTTTTTTTTTTTTTTTTGTCCTTTGAACCATCCGTTTCTTGGAAAAGAACTTCTCGCTCGAGTTCAAGATAGACTTTGGAGGCCCATTGATTGAGACTTGCAAGAACTACTGGCGGGGGGGGGGAAGTCTTATCTTGCCAGGTCTCCGTAAGTCCAAGGTTCTTTAAAATATGATGCTAAGTTGTGGAAATTAGCGTGTGATCTACCTCAGCGATGGGGTTATCATGGAGAAAATCTGTCTATGGGGCTGCTAAAAGATGATAATGACTTGATGACACATAATCAGTCAAGTATGTGGACTCTGTGGACGTTGGCCACAGAATTGAGATGGTGGGTGTTAAGCAAATCCCTTCCAGGAAACCTCATTGCATATTTAACAGATTTGGAAGGGACCTTGGAGGTCTTCTAGTCCAGCCCCAAGTGGCTGTTCAGTCTCTTAAAATTTCTTGGCTGTTTACGACCATAAATTACAAGTCGGTTAGCTAGGACTTCTCAATCCATCAATAGAAATGCACCACAAAACTTAGAAAATGTGTAATGCTAAACGGGAAACGTAGGGACACGGTGGCTCAGTGGCTAAGACGCTGTGCTTATCGATCGAAAGGTCGGCAGTTCGTCAGTTCGAATCCCTAGTGCCGCGTAATGGGGTGAGCTCCCGTGACTTGTCCCAGCTTCTGCCAACCTAGCAGTTCGAAAGCAGGTTAAAAAATGCAAGTAGAAAAACAGGGACCACCTTTGGTGGGAAGGGAAGAGCGTTCCGTGCACCTTTGGCGGTGAGTCATGCCGGCCACATGACCATGGAGACGTCTTTGGACAGCGCTCGCTTTTCGGCTTTGAAACGGAGATGAGCACCTCCCCCTAGAGTTGGGAACGACTAGCACGTATGTGCAAGGGGAACCTTTACCTTAAACGGGAAACGGGGCAGTATTACCTTTATATGAGTGATTCAGTCCATTGCTTGTAGAGTTTTTGCCATTGTTTACAGAGTCCTTCTTGTTGTTTTGGGAGTCAATCATCATCTGGAGGAAATCCACCCGGCTCTGTGAATCAAATGAATGGACCCATGAAAACAGACAAATCAAGCATGCAACTTGGGTGTCACTAAGCATTAAGGGAACGAAGACAGGAACAAAAATATGGGTAGCCAGTGGTATATTAACCATTAAGCAGACTAAGCACGTGCTTAGGGCACCAGGCCCAAAGCAGGCACCACAAAGTTGAGAAAGAAAGAAAAAAAACAATGAAGATTTGTAAAAAGAAATGGGTGTGGCTTATTTTGTGGGTGTGGTTTGATGGTCATGTGACAATTCTTTAGGATTTAGCAGAGGTACTGGTCTACCAGGCATTTAACTGCTTGCCGAGCTGTACTGGTCTACCCATTTGTTTTTGGAGGCACCGGTCTACCCATTTATTTTTCAAGCACACTGGTCTACCACCACACTGCCTTTTAACACTGATCAGCTGTAGGGCGGCCCTTTGAAGCCCCACGGCAAGAGTTTAAACAGTTTTTTTTTCCTTTTAGTTGATCAGCTGGGTCTTGGGAGGCAGCGAATAGATTGGGGGAGGGGCCAAATAAAAGGTAAGAATAACACGGGGGGGAGGGAAGGCCCAGCTCCTGAACGGTGACCGTTACCGGTTCAGCCAAACCGGGCCGAACCGGGAGGAACCCACCACTGGTGCTTACCCCTTGGCCTTCCTTCAGTCGCGATTCCTTCATTTTTGAAAAAGATTTTGTGAAGAAGTTCACAGCTTCCCATGAAAAAGCGGTTAGGTTCAAGGCATTGAAAATGGGCATGAGTGCCGGGAACGTAACTGAAAAAGAAATTCATTTGTGAAAAACACCGCCATGTCCCTGGAGGAAAACAATATTTTATTATACATGTGTTTCTTTCCTTCGAGTACCCAAGGTGAGCAATGAATAAACATTAACAAGATTTATTCAAAAGGCCACACTCTGCAAACGCCAATGGCCGTCAGGCGGGTGCATTAAGAAGCCTCTGGATTATGCAAAGATGCGTCCTTTTCGACAGAAATGCCGTGTAAGGTTGTCTTTGTATCACAGCACGAGAAACTCAAAGCAGTGCCATTATCCCTCATTAATTGGGAGCAGGCAACTTGCCACCTTAGGTTCATACCTGCTGCTCGATTTAATTTCATTTTCAAAAAGCTCCCTGTAAAAGATGAATCCAAACTGATCGGAAAAGGGAAACAGAAACAGTGACAGAGGAGGAGGTGGGCGAACGGGCGAAAAGAGCTCCATCCATTTTGGCTTCGGTTAGAAACATCCATCGAACAATGAAATTACATCGCACCAAAACTCTAACCTAGGGGTCCTCAAACTACGGCCCACGGGCCAGATATGGCCCGCCGAAGCCATTAATCCAGCCCACGCGGGACCACAAGGCTGTCCCACTCACATGGCCCCCCCGGCCACCGGCCACCAGCCGCCTTCTAGAAGCTGAGGCGGCCAAAAATGGGATGTGCGGAGGTCTCGAGAGGTCAAAAACGGGCCCATTTTGGGGCAGCAGAGTGGTACTGGAGGCTGGGGAGGCCACATACAGGACATCCGGAGGCCTTGGGAGGCCAAAAATGGGCCCACTTTTGGCTTCCTCAGCCTCCAGAGAGAAGGAGAGGGAGAGAGAAAGACACACACAGAGAAACAGAAGTCCCTCACACAGACCCAAGGCAGCCATATCCCTTCACTAGCCTGATTTCCACCCCCAGGAGCATAACAAATTGAAGTTTTCATAGGAATGAAATTGTGTACACTGTTATCTATATCTACATATGTAAATAAATCAATATTAGAATTATATGTACAAAAGATAAATTGAAATCAGGGAGAAAAAAATGGATGTGCAAGAAGTGTTTACCGATGCGAAATTGTTCAAAAGAAGAAAATTGTAAAAGAATCTTTTTTTGATTTCAAAAAAACAAAACAAAACTGTTTTAATAAAAATTATGCTTTAAAAAAAACAAAAACAAATTGAAGTTTAATTTGTGTGTATTGTTTAATGGACTGCTAAATTGGCCATGGCCACCCAGTCACATGACCACCTAGCCACACCCATCCAGCCGGTTCGCCCCCCCCAAAACAGTCTGAGAGACCGTGAATTGGCCCCCAGTTTAAAAAGTTTGAGGACTCCCTGCAGTCTAACCCTTTGGGCTATGCATGCAATCTCAGGTTCAGTCACACAATCTTCTGTGAGTAGATTGCAATCAAGAGGGAGCACCTCTTCAGAGAAGAAAGGTTTCCCATCTCCAATCTCAAATGCAGCAGAAGATCCTACCAACAGAATGAAACGATGAACCGGAGAGGCAAAATTTCTCTGGGCGAGTTAGGGAAGACTTCGCCGGATTCCAGAAAGCAGAACTTACATGCAAGAATGATCCGTGGATCGAAAGAACTGAACTTGGTGAGCTTCTTGATCTGCTTGACGAAAGGATCCTTGGGATTGTTCATGGAGTTGATGTCTATCCCGAAGGAAGTGCTGGTGACCACATCCATGCTGTAGGCCCCGAAGACGCTAAGAAGAAAAAGGAGAGCAACAGATGATCCAAACTGCAGGGGTTTCGGTGACAAAGATTTAGGAAATGGCTATAATGGCCTGACAGAAGATACATCAAAACACGTATAGCCAACACAAAAAAAACCCCAGCTTCCTGATGGGGCCGGTTTGTTAAACATCAGTTTTGGCTCTGGAAATCCCCCACACATCTGGAGCACGTCAAGTTGAAGAACGTAGGCCTGATGTCACCAGCAGCAGCTTTCCAGGGTCCTGGATTGTAGCCTGACCCAGAATTGAATTGAGACATTCGACATCCAAGGCCTGTTGCAGTTAGTTTAATATTTTGTAGGCTGCAATTGGCTTGATGGCTCTCATGTCAGAGAGAGAGAGAGGGTGGGAGAGAGAGAGAGATTGGAAGGATGGATGGATGGAAGGATGGCTGGATGAGACAGATGAGAGATGATATATATAGATGAGCGATGAGATAGATAGATAGATAGATAGATAGATAGATAGATAGATAGATAGATAGATAGATAGATAGATAGATAGATATAGGTAAGTAGGTAGGTAGGTAAGTAGGTAAGTAGGTAGGTATGGATGGAGATAGACAGACAGACATGGATGGAGATAGATAGGTGATAGGTAGATAGATAGATAGATAGATAGATAGATAGATAGATAGATAGGAGAGAGAGAGATAGGTAGGTAAGTAGGTAGGTAGGTAGGTAAGTAGATAGGTATGGATGGAGATAGACAGACGGACATGGATGGACATAGATAGATAGGTGATAGGAAGGTAGGTAGGTAGGTAGGTAGATAGATAGATAGATAGATAGATAGATAGATAGATAGATAGATGAGAGAGAGAGAGATAGGTAGGTAAGTAGGTAGGTACGTAGGGAAGTAGGTAA
This sequence comes from Pituophis catenifer annectens, assembly GCF_029215685.1. Lineage (NCBI taxonomy): Eukaryota > Metazoa > Chordata > Lepidosauria > Squamata > Colubridae > Pituophis > Pituophis catenifer. The sequence continues at coordinate 18,802,334 of NW_027256896.1, read as the reverse complement.
GTAGGTAGGTATGGATGGAGATAGATGGACATGGATGGACATAGATAGATAGGTGATAGGTAGGTAGGTAGGTAGATAGATAGATAGATAGATAGATAGATAGATAGATAGATAGATGAGAGACAGAGAGAGATAGGTAGGTAAGTAGGTAGGTATAGATGGAGAGACAGACAGACATGGATGGAGATAGATAGATGATAGGTAGGTAGGTAGGTAGAAGATAGATAGATAGATAGATAGATAGATAGATAGATAGATAGATAGATAGAGATAGATATAGATAGACAGAGATAGATAGATAGATAGATAGATAGATAGATAGATAGATAGATAGATAGAGATAGATAGATATAGATAGACAGAGATAGATAGATAGATAGATAGATAGATAGATAGATAGATAGATAGATAGATAGATAATAGGTAGGTAGGTATGGATGGAGATAGACAGACAGACAGACAGATAGAGATACACAGATAAGAGAGAGAGAGGGATACTAAAATGTCTCTATTTTGCTGCACAATTCCTCGAGTTCTTCAAATCCCTGGATTTTAATTTGCAGTTTTCTCTAGTACAAATATACTTAGCATTTGCAAACAAACTCCATTAATATAATGCCTTTTTCCTGCATTGTTTTCATCCACAGATGCATTTTTGTCCAGATTTGTCCCAAGCCCGTGAAATGTATCGCGACGGTACACATTTTCAACGAAAGTCACATTTTACTCCGGGTAGCAGTCGGGAAACGAGAAGCGGTGTTTCAAACGTGGCATTACTAAGGCCGTCTTCCTCCCCCCTCCCCATTTGTGACAGCCCTGGATAGTCTTCCTGCTCCGAAGAACTTACTCTTTCACATCTATGGGCTCATCGTTTTCCATTTTCTTCTGAATGTTTTGAATTAAAATCTCCCCGTAGTGTTTAATGATGGGAAACATCTGAAAAACAAAACCACAGTTTTAAACATTGATAGGCAGTTCCCTTTCTTAGTGGCTGGTGCGTTCCAGCAAAGCCAGTGGCTGATTCATAAATAATTACACATTCAACTGTGATGCAGATAATGGCAGTCTTTCTTAAGTTTGATTGATGGGTTCCTCAAAATTTATTGTTCTTTCTCTGTGGCGCATTTTAGGGCTGAAATGGACAGAGCAGCTAATCTGGTCCAGGATCGATGTTCTTTGGAGATCTGTTAGGACTGTATGTAGAACTAAATTTGAGTTATATGGCCCTCACAGTCTTTATTTACTCAATCCAAATAGACCTGGAAGGGATCTTGGAGATCTTCTAGTCCAGCCCCTACTCAAGCAGGAGATCCTATCTATATCATTTCAGACAAGTGACTGTCCAGTCTCTTCTTAAAATCCTCCAGTGATGGAGCACCTACAACTTCTGGTGGCAAGCTGTTCCACTGGTTAATTGTCCTCACTATTAGGAAGTTTCTCCTTAATTCCAGGTTGTTTCTCTCCTTGATGAATTTCCATCCATTGTCTCTAATCTTGCTTTCAGGTGCTTTGGAGAACAAGTTGACCCCCTCCTCTTTGGGGCAACCCTTCAAATCTTGGAAGACTGCAAACCTGTCTCCCGTACTCCTTCTTTTCTCTAGACTAGCCAAACCCAAATCCTGCAACCGTTCTTCATACTCCTAAGCAAGTCTAGGATTGCCCTGTAAGGTCATCAGATGGTTAGAGAAAGAAGGAAAAAGACATGTCCCCTAAATAAGCAATGTAGGGATTGCTCTTCCTATGACAGGTGTGGGACACACTTTCCAATACTCCCAATTGGGATAAAAGATGGGAACCAGCTCTACTCCGTCTTCCTAAAAGCAGAACATCTAAGAAAAGATCACGTCTTAGCTTCTGAAATTTCCTTTCTTCTCATTACCATTATCTTGGTAATGTAAAAGGGGACAATATTTTGAGGATCGCTGGTCACCTTATCCCCTCTCCCTAGAGAGAAACTAGGAGCTCTTAAGAGGAAACCTTCTCCTGCTGTTGATTTCACAATCAATTGTTGTACCATTGGGTATGAAAAGAACATTTTAGAACATGCGTTCCTCAGATTTTGTACATTGGTCATGGATGGAACAGAAGAGGGATTGTTATTGTGACAACACTACATAACCTGAAAGAAGTACATAGTAGGAAGAGATGGCAAAACCTCCTTCAAGTTTTTGTTTAATAGCTGTTTCCTTCCTCCCTCCCTCCCTCCCTCCCACCCTTTCTTCCTTTTCTCTACCCCTTCCTTCTTCTTTCATATGTAGCTTCCTTCCTTCCTTCCTTCCTTCCTTCCTTCCTTCCTTCCTTCCTTCCTTCCTTCCTTCCTTCCTTCCTACCTTTTCTTCCTTCTCTCTACTCCTCCCTCCCTCCCTCCCTCCCACCTTTTCTTCCTTCTCTCTACTCCTCCCTCCCTCCCTCCCACCTTTTCTTCCTTCTCTCTACTCCTCCCTCCCTCCCTCCCACCTTTTCTTCCTTCTCTCTACTCCTCCCTCCCTCCCTCCTTCCCTCCCTCCCTCCCTCCCTCCCTTCCTTCCTTCCTTCCTACCTTTTCTTCCTTCTCTCTACTCCTCCCTCCCTCCCTCCCACCTTTTCTTCCTTCTCTCTACTCCTCCCTCCCTCCCTCCTTCTCTCCCTCCCTCCCTCCCTCCCTCCCTCCCTTCCTTCCTTCCAAAATTCAGCTCTAGCTTTGGGGCATGAAATGAAGCTTAGAGGAAACAACCTCTTTGAAGAAAGAAGTTGAGAAACGGAATAGAGAAAGTTCTCCGTTCTTTTAAGGTGTTTTTTTTTTTCTTGTTACCTCCTTCAGCTTCCCGCTGGTGAAGGTGGGGGAGAGCACAGTGCGAATCCTCTTCCACTGTTCGTCTTGGGACATAGAGACTGCATTTTTTAAGATGTCTGGGGCAGGGAAAGCCTAGAGATAAGGAAGAAAACATTACACAATGTTCAGATTTCAAAAACTCAGCTGTGTCTGAAGAAACTCTTGGGATGCAAAACATCACCGGATACCACGATGGTTAGGTGATAAATTCACCCCTATTTTGGGGAGGTGAAGGCATCTACCACCTGCTCCCAACAGTGGCCCAATTTAAAACTGATCTAAGCAAAAATCTCAACCCAGACTCAATTTTGCATGTTTCAGAATATGATAGAGAACCCCCCCCCCAAATTTCCTCTTCTTATCTTCTGATTTAACATATAGCCATATATTTTGCTATCTGATGGTTCAAGAAGCAAGAGACTTACTCGCCGGTTGGTAAAAGTAGTGTAGCATTCTTTCACTAGGACAGTCTTGATAATTGCAGGATCCAATACAGCAATAATAGGCTGACGGCCATCATAAATTCTGCATTCAAAAGGAAGAAGCACAAAGAGATGCCATAAGCATATATATATATATATATATATATATATATATATATATATATATATATATATATATATTCATTCTCTGAGCTTACAGTGTAGCCTTTTCTACTTGGACTCTCTTCTCTGAGCTTATAGCATAGCCTTTTCAACTTGGCCCCTGCCCTGGTTGTTGACTAGATCTTCCATCATCCCCATCCATCATTTCTGTGGAGGATAGGATGTGTAGACTGGTATTGCTGAAGCATCCTGAGTTGGGGCAGACTTATTGTCATGGTAGTCTTCATGGAGTATCTAAAATGGAATGACCGATGGTTGTATGTTCAAGAAAACTCGAGCAATCAGAAGAGTTCCTAGTTGCTGATGGGTTCTCAGCTACACTTTTCTAGATGATGGAGTTGATGGAAATAATTTTTCTTCCCTAAAGACAGCCACTTGTATCAATACTCCATTCAGTTGCCCAACTCTCAGTAGACTTAACCTAACTGAGATCCCACAGAGGAATCAAGTCAACCTCAGGTCATGTTGAAAAGCTAAATTGGGTCATGAAGTTGTGTAGTTGCAACCTAGACAGAGAAGATGACAACATTCTGGCCAAAGGCAAAGGCAAACCACTTACTTCCTGTTGTCAAGACACCATGGATGAATATGTCCATGACATAATCAGGAAAACATTTGACTCAAACGACATTTTTACATTTACTAATGGGTTACACAACCTCCAATGCAAGCAAGATGATTGAGGGACTGGAGGCTAAAACATAGGAAGAACAGTTGCAGGAACTGGGTATGTCTAGTTTAATGAAGAGAAGGACTAGGGGAGACATGATAGCAGTCTTCCAATATCTCAGGGGTTGCCCCAAAGAAGAGGGAGTCAAGCTATTCTCCAAAGCACCTGAAGGCAGGACAAGAAGCGATGGGTGGAAATTAATCAAGGAGAGAAGCAACTCAGAACTAAGGGGAAATTTCCTGACAGGGAGGACAATCAATCAGTGGAACAACTGGCCTCCAGAAGTTGTGAATGCTCCATCACTGGAGGTTTTCGAGAAGAGATTGGAAAACAATTTTGTCTGAAATGGTATAGGGTCTCCTGCTGGAGCAGGGGGTTGGACTAGAAGACCTCCAAGGTCCCTTCTAGACCCTTCAAGAACAGAACTCTTGCTGTTTTGTTCTTTCTCACGAATGAAAATAGAGACGGGCCCACCGGAAATTCCTGCCAGAGATTATTTCGCGAGCCTTCCTGCCCTCCCTCTTAACTTTTCACGCCAGAGAAAGCTGTTTACAGTCTGTGCTTAGATCTGCTTACTTTCTAGGAAGAAGAGGTTTCTCTGCGCCTTTCACAGCCAAGCGGATAATCTCCCAGAAAAAATCATATTTGAAAAGGGCAACTATTTGCTTTGTTGTCGCACCAGCAACAAAGCATCTTCCTGGCCGGGAGCTTATCGACAAAAAACCATTGTGTAGCTATTGTACAACCAGTCCAGCTTCCCCCCCCCCCCCCGATAGATCTGTGAGGGGATGGATGGCTTTAAAAGACGTCAGAAAGGAGCCGTGGAAAATACCCACCAGAGCTCCAAAGAGAAGAGAGGAACATCTGGATTTCTGGTTAATTCTATAATTTGGGACAGCCGTGGTAGCTATGAAAAGAGAGAGCCAAAGACCCTTGGATGGCTAGAACTTCGCAGGCATTTCTATAACCTTGTAAAAATATATGCATAATAAAGAAATGCTTTAACTTCACTTGGGACTATAAACTGCAACCTGTTTAAATAAATATTTTATCAAGCCAGTGAGAAGCAGAGTCATCGAACCTACTGATGAATATTCAGGATTGGTTGGTTTTTATTTTTATTGATTTGTTTCTTCCTTTCCTTTCCTTTCCTTTCCTTTCCTTTCCTTTCCTTTCCTTCCCTTTCCTTTCCTTTTCTGTCCTTTCCTTCTCTCCCTCCCTCCCTCCTTCCTTCCTTCTTTTCTGTCCTTCTGTCTTCTTTCCTTCCTTCCCTCCTTTCCTCCTTTCTTCTTTCTTTCTTTCTCTTTCTTTCTTTCTTTCTGTTTTTCAGTCTTCCTTCCTTCCTTCCTTCCTTCTTCTCTTCCCTTCCCTTCCTACTTCTCTCCCTTTTTGCCTTCCTTCTCTCTCCTCCTTCTTTCTCTCCTCCTTCCTTCCTTCCTTCCTTTCCTTCTCTCTCTCCCTCCCTCCTTCCTTCCTTCTTTTCTGTCCTTCTGTCTTCCTTCCTTCCCTCCTTCCCTCCTTCCCTCCTTTCTTCTTTCTTTCTTTCTCTTTCTTTCTGTTTTTCAGTCTTCCTTCCTTCCTTCTTCTCTTCCTACTTCTCTCCCTTTTTGCCGTCCTTCTCTCTCCTCCTTCTTTCTCTCTCCTCCTTCCTTCCTTCCTTTCCTTCTCTCCCTCCCTCCTTCCTTCCTTCTTTTCTGTCCTTCTGTCTTCCTTCCTTCCTTCCTTCCTTCCTTCCTTCCTTCCCTCCTTTCCTCCTTTCTTCTTTCTTTCTCTTTCTTTCTTTCTTTCTGTTTTTCAGTCTTCCTTCCTTCCTTCTTCTCTTCCTTCCCTTCCTACTTCTCTCCCTTTTGTGCCTTCCTTCTCTCTCCTCCTTCTTTCTCTCTCCTCCTTCCTTCCTTCCTTTCCTTCTCTCTCTCCCTCCCTCCTTCTTTCTTCTTTTTCTTTCTTTCTTTCTTGAATCCTTTCTCTTTGAATCCACCCCTAGTCTCTGTAGATCTGAGCTGAGAACTAGAAACTTGTAATAAATAGAGTGCTCACCTCCAGATCTTTCCATATTTCTTGTAGCATTCACTGTCGAATTTTATAAATCCCTGGGGGAGGGAAAGTTTAAAGGCTTAGAAACAATGGATTTTGGGAGTTGAAGTCCACCAGTCGTAAAAGGACCACCCTTCCCCACCCCTGATCTAAAGGTTGAGTTGGCCCTCTATCAATACTCACTTTGCGGTAATTCAAGAGTGTCCCAAAGAACGGCAATAAGGTTGGACCAGAAATCCCCACTTTGCTGAGAATTCGAAATGGCCAAACTCCATATCTGGAAAGAGAAAGAAATGTGACCCAAGAGATGTTTGCTGAACTGTGTATTATTCAGTAAATCTTACTCAGGTGGCTGAAGTTTTTAAAACAATCACTCTGAGGTTCTTGGTGCTCTCTGAGCTGGGTTGTTTTTTTTGCAGACATTTCATTACCACACAAGGTAATATCATCAGTGCTAGACAGAAGAGGGGGGAGAGGAGGAGGAGGAGGAGGAGGAGGAGGAGGAGGAGGAGGAGGAGGAGGAGGAGGAGGAGGAGGAGGAGGAGGAGGAGGAAAGGGAAAAGGAGGAGAACGGAGGAAAAGGTTAGGAAGAGAAGGGAAGGAAGAGAAGGAGGAGAGGAGGAAAAAAAGGAGGAGGAGGAGGAGGAGGAGGAGGAGGAGGAGGAGGAGGAGGAGGAGGAGGAGGAGGAGGAGGAGGAGGAGGAAAGGGAAAAGGAGGAGAACGGAGGAAAAGGTTAGGAAGAGAAGGGGAGGAAGAGAAGGAGGAGAGGAGGAAGAAAAGAAGAGGAGGAGGAGGAGGACGAGGAGGACGAGGAGGAGGAGGACGAGGAGGACGAGGAGGAGGAGGAGGAGGAGGACTGTTGGGGTCCTTGGTGCTCTCTGAACTTGATGGTTCTCTTGCAGACCTTTCACAACCCAACTAGGTAACATCATCAGTGCTAGAAGGGAGAGGGGCGTGCTCTCATTTTACGTTCTAGTGGCTTGCCCTGTCAACCCCATTCCCTTCTAGCACTGATGATGTTCCCTAGTTGGGTCACGAAACATCTGCAAAGAAAACCACCAAGCACAGAGATCACCAAGGACCCCACCCTTTAACCCCGAACTTCAAATATTCTCTTCTTAAAAAAAAAAAGAAATCACTTACTCACTAACTACAAGGACTGAATTCATAAAACCTGCCAAGTCCGAACTGTGGAACCGTACAATATTAGATAGAATTTGATAGATTCACTGGCGATAAAGGGTCAATGCAATATCTCAGGACAAAGCTGTGGGACCTGTTCTTTCTAACCATAATAGAGGAAGCAAAGTCAGATGTCCAACTGCAAATTTCTCTCTCTCTCTCTCTCTCTCTCCCCACCTCTCTCCTTCTCCCTTACTCTCTCTCTCCCTCTCTCTCTCTCTCTCTCCCCCCTCTCTCTCTCCTGTTCTCTCTTTCTCACTCTCTCTTCCTCTCCCTTCCTCTCCCTCCCCCTCTCTCTCCCTCCCTCCCTCTCCCTCTCTCCCCCCTCTCTCTCCCTCTCTCTCTCCCTTACTCTCTCTCTCCCCTCTCTCTTTCTCCCTCTCTCCCTCTCTCTCCCTCTTCCTTACTCTTTCTCCCTCTCTCTCTCCCTCTCTCTCCCCCTCTCCCTCTTCTTTACTCTCTCTCTCTCCCCCTCTCCCTCTCCCATCCTCTTCCCCCCTCTCTCTTCCCCATCTCGATGGATCCTCATGGTTTTTTTTTTTTTTTCCAAGCATGGTGTCAGCCAGGATATAATTGCCGAAGGGAGAACGCAATCATGCCTGATAAAGATGATTAGAAGACTCAACCTCATCATGACCAACAAGCCTCTCGAATAATAAAATGACTGCTTAGTTAAGTGATTTGGAGAGATTGGTGTTAATCAACGGAGAAGCCATTTTCATTCTCAACCTGCTGCAGGTAAGTGGAAACCTGCTCAGTTGAATTCTTCCTTTTATTCCAGAGTTCAAAGGGAAGGACACCGTGCACCCTTCTTCAATTTCACCTGGATAACCTCTTCATGACGTGGTGTAAAACACACGGGGGACATTGAACATACAATGGTACTCAACTGCTTTGAAATTCGTCGAATTCGGTATTCAACAATTTTTGACGTGGAAATTTGGTCCCAATACTCATCATTTGTTTAGTACTCAAAACACAAGCTAGAATTATTGGTGTCGGCTGCCTTGTGGCTCACGACATTATTCCTTATGGGGGAAAAAATGTTTGGTGCTCATCGTTTTTGACATTCATCACGCCTCCCAGAACCAATTAACGATGAATACCAAGGTACCACTGTATCAGAAACTGTGTTTTATTGATTTGGATCACATCAGCAGAGAACTATCTGTCTTCTTGAAATAATTACCTTCCAAAGATTTGCAGTTTTGAACATGAAATGAGAGGCAACACCTCAAACCCATTTCACTTTTCTGTTTAACTGATAAAGGGGAATATTTGACATGAGGGGTCCTTGGTGCTCTCTGAGCTTGCTTGTTTTCTTGCAGACGCTTCTGACATCATCAGTGCTAGAAGGGAGTGGGGTATGTGAGAGGGAGGAGGGAGGAGGAGGAGGAGAAGAAGAAGAAGAAGAAGAAGAAGAAGAAGAAGAAGAAGAAGAAGAAGAAGAAGAAGAAGAAGAAGAAGAAGAAGAAGAAGAAGAAGAAGAAGAAGAAGAAGAAGAAGAAGAACTGTGAGGACCTTGGTGCTTTCTGAGGTTTATTGTTTTCTTGCAGACGTTTCATGACCCAATTAGGTAACATCATCAGTGCTAGAACAGAGTGGAGTATATGAGAGCGAGGAGGAGGAGGAGGAGGAAGAGAAGGAGGAGGAGGAGGACGACGACGACGACTGTGGGGTCCTTGGTGCTCTCTGAGCTGGGTTGTTTTCTTGCAAACGTTTCATGACCCATCTAAGTAACATCATCAGAGCTAGAACTGAGTGGGGTGTGTGAGAGGGAGGAGGAGGAGGAGGAGGAGGAAGAGGAAGAGGAAGAGGAAGAGGAAGAGGAAGAGGAAGAAGAAGAACTGTGAGGACCTTGGTGCTTTCTGAGGTTTATTGTTTTCTTGCAGACGTTTCATGACCCAATTAGGTAACATCATCAGTGCTAGAACAGAGTGGAGTATATGAGAGCGAGGAGGAGGAGAAGGAGGAAGAGGAGGAGGAGGAGGACGACGACGACTGTGGGGTCCTTGGTGCTCTCTGAGCTGGGTTGTTTTCTTGCAAACGTTTCATGACCCATCTAAGTAACATCATCAGAGCTAGAACTGAGTGGGGTGTGTGAGAGGGAGGAGGAGGAGGAGGAGGAGGAGGAGGAGGAGGAGGAGGAGGAGGAGGAGGAGGAGGAGGGAAGAAGACTGTGGGGTCCTTGGTGCTTTCTGAGCTTGCTTGTTTTCTTGCAGATGTTCCATGACCCAACTAGGTAACATTATCAGTGCTAGTGTTTTCTGTTTAAGAACAGCAAGGTGCAAACAAAGACAACTTCTCACACTGATGAAGATTCTCAGTTACCCAGGCAGAGTTGTTTGGAAGTTGAGTTACAGCAACTGGACCTCTGTTCTTTTCCTCTTCATTTGAAACGTTTCGCTGCTTATCCAAGCAGCTTCTTCCGTCTGAGCAAATTGATGAGGAAAACCTCATGTATGTCCTCCAGGATGGTCTCATTCAGGGATAGGCAAGAAATCAAATCCCCCTCGAAAACATATATGGGGTCCCCCCAATCTCCTTGCTCAGACTAAAGAAGCTCTTGGGAGAATCAGCAAAACGTTTCGAACTAACAGGACAAGGCAAGAAATCCAGTTGCCATGACTCAACTTCCAGGTGTAGCTACTCATGGTTGTCAACGTAGGAGGAGAAGAGGTTGGTGTTTGTTGCAATTAAGTGCCACCCACTGAAATTTCCTGCACCTAGCCACCCTTTTTCAGCTTCTAAAAATAACTTGAGATTTATTGATATTTATCCTGGTAAATGATTCACCAGCTTCCTTTTACAAGCCTGGGCGAGATATTATGTAAGTAATTGAAATATCTTATCATCGATGTTTAGAAATATCTCATTCAGCTTTGGGATCCTGTGATTTGCTCTAAGTAGGGTTTTCTTTGAAAACAGCCTGGGGAACTCCGTTAATCCAGTTTCTAACCTTATTCTCAAGGTGAGAAATATATATATATATATATATGTCTCCCCTCTCCTCATTTCCACGACGACCGAGCTTCAAAGGGATTTAGCAGGCAAAAGTTCAGAGCTTATCTCTTATCTCTCCTCTCTATGCCAGCGCTGAGGGGCTGACAGTAACATAAATATCTACTCAGCATACATTGCTAATTATATACACTTATGTTTACATATATTACATCATCTTTCAGTCTGCCCATCCTAGTTATTTCCTGTTCCGACTTCTATTTCTCAAATCCCACCATTGTTAAAATCTATTCCAACTCTCGTACTTTTTCTGTCTCTCCTTTATTTTTTAGTTCTAGCGTCAATCTATCACATTCTGCACACTCTAATATTTTCTTTATTATCTCCCTTTCTAGAGGTACAGGTATATTCTCATTCTTCCATTGTTGGGCATATTCCATTCTCGCTGCCATGATGATATGTAATATTAAATACTTTGATCCTTTACCATAACCTTCTGTTATGATTCCTAATAGAAATAGTTCTGGTTTAAATGCCAATCTTTGTCCCATCACTTTTTTCCAGCCACACCTGGATCTTTTGCCAATATTCTTTTGCTTTCCTGCATGTCAAGGTGAGAAATATTGTTCACCCTGATATGAGTCAGAGAAAGTGACTTAGATAAAACCCATCCCGAGAATTAATGGTGCAGGAACAAGATTTGAACTGGGAGCTTCAAGTTCTGAAGATGCATCTCTTAATGACTATGTTCAATTAAAACATTCTGGATAGAAGGTCAGACTTGCTCCATTATCACAATCTGGACTGGGATTTCTAGCTGCCCATCAATGAATAAAAAACCGGGTGCTGGGTGATTTTACTCTTTGTAGACTGGTCACACCCATTCACCCTGTTATGTTAAAATTTATGGGGTCCTTGGTGGTTTCTGAGCTTGGTTATTTCCTTGCAGACATTCCGTTACCCAGAAAGGTTAACATCATCAGTGCTAGAACTTTGCTCAGACAACATACCCAACTCTCTTTGAGCACTGATGATGTTGTCTACATGGCTTACGAGACATCTGTAAGAACACCACCCAGCTCAGAGAGCACCAAGGACTCCACAGTTCAACCTCAAGCTACAAATATTCTCTTATCGATGTTGAAAACTAAGAGCTACCCTTTTCTTGTTTTTTCAGAGCAACGAGGAAAAAGAACGAAAAGGAAGGGAAAGGTGGAAAGCCAACGTAGAATACTTACAGCAGAATAAGTCCCATCAAAAGCACCACCATGAACCATGTCTCCATGGATAAGGTAGGAAGAAGATCCATCGTGAGTTCTTGGATCTTCTGGCCGGGTGATTCTTCTATGAGCTTCAGCTAGAATTCTGTCCTTGAGCAGACAATTCTGGGACAACTTTCTTCTCCCAATTTCTTGGTTATCCTTTGTCAGCCTTGCTATGCCTGGAGAAGTGAATCTGTCCTGATGCGACTTACTGTTATATTTATTTGCAAAAGAGGAGGAGAGCTGGTGCTCCTCCTACTGACACATAATAGGCTGTGAAGTCATATGAACTTGCTTGCTTTATTATGAAAGAGCAATTCAGACCAGCTTTGTTAAGCAAGAACATAATGTACTTCGAAAGTATTACTTCCCTTAACAAAATACACAAACACATATCAGTGTGTGTTTTGTTAAGTCATCATGGCTGACTTCAGCTGTACCACCATCGGGAGCCCGCATCTTTGCGGTTTTGAGGACCACAACGTGGCTTTAGCAGAATGTGAAGCAAGATTGTTGATTCATGGACTAAAATATTTGTGTATCATTTCTTATATCTATAGACTCAAAGCGAGTTGCGATGAATCCATAGAGCAAACAAGCCAACCCAAGTCAAGTCCAACTTCAAAACATCTCCACTTCTTCTGATGTTAGAGGAAGGTGAGACGTTCTCAAGTTGGGGTCACCAATAGTGACCACATCAATGTTACGCGTAGCTTTGTGGGTGTTGAGCTCCCATTGCATTCTTCTGCCCTGAATTTTCAACTTCCCTGCCTATAACCCAAAGTCCTGAGCTTCCCAAGAAATTCCCAAAGGCAACATGGAAAGATAAGTTTTCACAAAGTGCTTAAAAAGAAGTTGTTCGGGTAGGAAGGCACCCCTAGAAAGGAGACCATTCTGCTTATGTAGCTCAGGATTGAACTGTGGGGTCCTTGGTACTCTCTGGTTTTCTTGCAACCGTTTCATAGCCCAAGTAGGGAACATCATCAGTGCTGGAAGAAGTGGAGTTTGCAGAGTTGAGGAGGAAGAGGAAGAAGAGGAGGAGGAGAATGGGAGGAGGACCGTGGAGTCCTTGGTGCTCTCTAAGTTTGGTTGTTTTCTTGTAGATGTTTCATGGCCCAAGTAGGGAACATCAACAGTGCTGGAAGAAGTAGGACTTGCAGAGTTGAGGAGGAAGAGGAAGAAGAGGATGGCAAGAAAGAGAAGAGGAGGACTGTGGGGGTTCTTGGTGCTCTCTAAGCTCAGTTGTTTTCTTGTAGATGTTTCATAGTCCAATTAGGGAACATCATCAGGGCTAGAAGAGAGTGGGGTTTGCAGATTGGAAGACAAGGAGGAGTTGAAAGAAGAGGAAGACAAGGAAGAGGAGGAGAAGAGGAGGACTGTGAAGTCCTTGGTGCTCTCTGAACTTGATAGTTCTCTTGTAGACATTTCATGACCTAACTTGGTAACCTCTTCAGCATTATATTGCCGGCGAATTCCATAGATAATAACAGAACTTTCCTCGGGTAACTAATTTTTAGAGGTACCTTCTAGGATTTGGAGGCTGGTGCTTGGATGACCAGGAGGGCCTCTAAAGCATCGCTAATCACATTTGGATGGAAGGGACGGACAGAAGGAACATGACCGTCTCAGATGCCCATCCTTAGACAATCGAACCCAGCATCTAAGATCATCTCGGCACTCCCCTTATTTTCATTCCAAGCTTTGCACTAGAAATTTGGGTCGCTCCGTATCAGGTGTTGATGGGCCTGGAAACAGCCCTGAGCTCTAGCTTGAGTGATTGCTCATCAGTCTTTGGTGAACCTTGTGGTTTATCACTTCTGACCTTTATCCCAGCAGAAAAGATAGGCGTTGGCTTGCCTCCTCCTGGTTTTGATGGTGACCTTCAGTGCAGGAATCCAAAATCTGCATATGTGCAGGGAATTTCCTATCTTGGATGGCAAACCTCAGATAAGTAAGGTTACTTGCACGTAAGCGCCAGGAAATTACATTAGAAGATAAGACCCTAATTCTGTAAGCAAGAGGAATAGGAGGAGAGGAAGTGGGATGTGTGTTAGATTTTAATTATAGCCAAATATTAGAAGTGCTTAAGCCAGCAGTAATGATTAACCTATGATTTAAGTTATCTGGAAGATTCTGTGAGCCAATGATATTCTGGCAAGTATGCTGTAACTTGAAAGTAACGAACTACATAATGTCACTATGTAAGACGATAAAGTTACCACATATATTCTTCTCAACCTTTGTGTGCGTGGTCACTCAACACTTCAGGTGCAAATCAATCCGAAGATTTATTATTTTTTTTAATTTGATTTATATGCCGCCCTTCTCCGGAGACTCAGGGCGGCTTACAATGCGTTAAGTAATAGCCTTCATCCTTTTGTATATTTTATACAAAGTCAGCTTATTGCCCCCACAAACTGGGTCCTCAATTTATCTACCTTAGAAAGGATGGAAGGCTGAGTCAACCTTGAGCCTTGGCGAGATTCGATCTTACTTTAATTGCAGACAGCTGGTGTTAAATTACAATGCCTCTGTCTGTTGCGCTGAACCAGGCTCCTAGTTAGGAGATTAGGATGGAATAACCATGATATTCTAAACAAGGCTGTCAACGTGCAAATGGATGGCTAAAGTTACTCTACTTCAGGATGTCAGGTGGGAAAGACTAAAAAGAAAAAAAGAAAAAAAAATCCAATGGGAAATGGAGATTTATGGGGAAGGAGCACAAGACTGGTTTTGCATGAAAAAAAAATCATTTTTTTTCCCCTCTCCGTCAGCATTTAAGTCACCCTTCGGGATTGCCTGTGCAAACTTCACTCTCTGCTGCATTTGTCTTTAGAGTCTCTGGGTTTTTTTCCCCCCATCCTCTGAAAGTTCAGCTTGCTTCAGATCTGTTGACATGTCTCTGATTACATAAGCCTCGGAGAAGCGGGGGTGGTGGTGGTGGGGGGCTTACTGTTAACTCAACATGGACCGAAGACAAGAGATAGGATGAAAACATTTTGACCAAGGCCGACTCTATCGTCTGCGTAATTCTGCTTGGGTCCTTTTGACCCAACTAAGTAACATCATCAGTGCCAGAAGGGAATGGGGCAGGGGTGGGCTGCTGGGAGTTCGCAGGGGTTCGGCAAAACCTCTATCTAAAATTCTGTGCTGTTCAGAGAACCCCCAAATCCCACTCCTGGCTGGCCCTGCCCCGCCCATCCTGCCCCTCCCAGGAGTCCATACACATTTATTTATTTATTTATTTATTTATTTATTTATTTATTTATTTATTTATTTAATTTTTAATTTATTTATTTATTTATATGCCGCCCTTCTCCGGAGACTCAGGGCGGCTTACAGTGCGTTAAGCAATCGCCTTCATACTTTTGTATATTTTTATACAAAGTCAGCTTATTGCTCCCCACAAACCGGGTCCTCAATTTACCTACCTTAGAAAGGATGGAAGGCTGAGTCGACCTTGAGCCTGGCGAGATTCGATCTTACTTTGATTGCAGACAGCTGGTGTTAAATTACAGTGCTTCTGTCTGTAAATTACAGCGCTTCAGCCCGTTTTGGATGCAGGTAAGAGCCTTGATAGTACAGTGGTCTACGCACCCTGTTATTAACACAGCTGCCTGCAATTTCTGCTGGTTCGAATCTCTCCAAGGCTCAAGGTTGACTCAGCCTTCCATCCTTTCTAAGGTAGGTGAAATGAGGACCCAGTTTGTGGGGGCAATAAGCTGACTTTGTATAAAATATACAAAAGGATGAAGGCTATTGCTTAACGCATTGTAAGCCGCCCTGAGTCTCCGGAGAAGGGCGGCATATAAATCAATTTTTTTTAAAAAAAAGTGCAGGGCATACACGGAGGCTTGGGGAGGCCGTTTTCACTCTCCCAGAGGCTCAAAGAAAGCCTCCAGAGCCTGGGGAGGGCAAAAATACCCCTTCCCCGCCGTGGTGCAGGAAGCTGACTAGGCCACACCCACCATGGCCGTACCCGGGCAGAGAACCCCTTGCTAAAATTTTTGAAGCCCACTCCTGGAATGGGGTTTGTGGAAGAGGAGCAGGAGAGGAAGGGAACTGTGGGGTCCTTGGTGCTTTCTACCTGTCTGCCTTCTGTATGGATGGTTTGAGCCTGGAATGATTGGCTCAGCCAATCTCCATAGTACACATGTTGTACTCTGACAATAAAGGTTTGCGTTTGAATTTGACACTGCAGCCAACATCTCTAGATTCTTCCTCTAAAAATAATCCACCCTTCAGAGATGTTTAACCGCTGAACCTCTAGTCTAGGAGAGAAAAGGCTGAAGGTGGTAGGTGGGGTAGTAAGTTGATGGTTGCAGGTGGGGTAGTAGATATGACATCACGGTAGTCCTTGGTGCTCTCTGAACATGGTGGTTTTCTTGCAGAAGTTTCATGACCCAACCAGGAACATCATCAGTGCGACAAGGCAGTGGGATTAGTGGAAAGGAGGAGGAGGAGGAGGAGGAGGAGGAGGAGGAGGAGGAGGAGGAGGAGGAGGACTGTGGGCTCTCTGAACTTGGTTGTTTTCTTGCAGGCATCTCATTACCCAACTAGGTAACATCATCAGTGCTAAAGGGAGTGAGGTTTGCTCTCCCTGCCCCCTGCTCTACTTCCCTTGTAAATTCCCTCCCATTTTCCCCCTGCAGAATTCCTTCAAGGCATTGTGGGAAATTCAAGGAGCATCTTTCAACCTCCCCTTCCCTTCCAAGGCTACAAGGGCCTATGCTATTTTTCTCTGCATCACCTTAAATACACACCTGTCCTGCGAAGTAAAAAAGGAGTTTGAAGCTCATCTCTGAGTGAAATGAAATTCCAGCACGAAATAATAAAATTGGGTTTCTCTATTCCCGGGGCGTTTTTTTAATATATATATATATTTCAATTCTCCCTGAAAGGAATTAATTCTCCCGAAGTGAGTTTGCCCAGATGGGGTGACTTTGTACAAAACCTGATAAGCTGTATTCTTGGCAGCAGCGGTGAAATATTATATTATATTATATTATATTATATTATATTATATTATATTATATTATATTATATTATATTATATTATATTATATTATATTATATTATATTATATTATATTATATTAATTATATTATATTATATTATATTATTATATTATTATTATATTATTATTATATTATATTATATTATTATATTATATTATTATATTATTATATTATATTATTATTATTATTATTATTATTATTATTATTATTATTTTATTCAAATGTATATAAATGTGATGTATTATCCTACTCTTTCAGCTCCGTTCTCCTGTTTCGTTTTAAGCCACAGAATCTCTAAAGGATTCTATATCTTTCCATATCATTTTTTATTTTTTATTTTACAGATCCAGCACAGTGCCGAAACAAAGTTCTCCATATCATTTAAACTCTATAACGAGCCAAAAAAAGAGAATATTTCTCTTTTTGACTTCCTTCTTCCAGGGGAGCTCCCCAATTTCTAATGAGTCTGATGTAATTTAATGTAAGCAGAAATATCTTGTATCTGTTGCAATCGAGGCACAAGACATTGAGCAAATAGATCTACCGGTAAGCTGTAAGACTCCTAGGACTGATTCGTGTATTTATTTTTTATTTTTATTTTTTATTTTTTTTTAATTTGATTTATATGCCGCCCTTCTCCGGAGACTCAGGGCGGCTTACAATGTTTATTTATTTTTATTTTCATCAAGCATGTGTTTGATGACAGATACAAGTGTAAACATAATTATAAATGCATGAGAAGGATACGAATATGCTTATGCACGCCCCTTACAGACCTCGTAGGAATGGGGTGAGGTCAACAGTAGACAGTCTAAAGTTAAAGTTTTGGAGGTTTGGGGAAGAAACCACAGAGTCAGGTAGTGCATTCCAGGCATTGACCACTCTGTTGCTGAAGTCGTATTTTCTGCAGTCGAGTTTGGATTGGTTTACCATGAGTTTGTAACTGTTGTGACCCAGGCCCAAGTAGGTATCATCAGACACAATCAGTTCGAAACAGACTTTATTAGAACAACTGAGAATTTACTCATTCTCAGCGTAGTCCAAACTCATTCAAAACAAATTCTTCATAACACAAATTCTTCAGCCTTATCACCAACCTTGGTCTAATTAGGCAACCTGCCAAAGGCTTTTCTTGGCAAAAGTTCAGAAGCAGAAGACGCCGACAAGAAATAAACACAGCAAGACAAGAAACAAATTTATCAACGTTGTTTTCCGACAAAGAGCCCAAGAGCTGTTGCTGGTCTTTTAAGCCTTATGGGAGGGGTCAATCATCTCTTGGCCTTACTCCCGAGTTGTCCCTTTTGCTTTAGCTGCTCTTGCCTTCTGGCAGCTCTTTTCATGGGTATCGTGATCGCCGATTGTCCATGCACAAGACTGAAATTAGCAACATCTCTGTCCCTCCAGAGTTTGCCCATCAGAGTTTGATGGGTTGGAACAGAGTTGGAAGGGACCTTGGAGGTCTTCTAGTCCAACCCCCTGCTTAGGCAGGAAACCCTCCACCACTTCAGACAAATGGTTATCCAACATCTTCTTAAAAACTTCCAGTGTTGGAGCATTCTCAACTTCTGGAGGCAAAGTCGTTCCACTGATTAATTGTTCTCACTGTCAGGAAATTTCTCCTTAGTTCTAGATTGCTTCTCTCCTTGATACGTTTCCATCCGTTGCTTCTTCTCCTGCCCTCAGGTCCTTTGGAGAATAAGTTGACCCCTTCTTCTCTGTGACAGCCCCCCAAATATTGGAAACCTAGCAGGTTCTCGGTTCTCCGATTCAATTTATTTTTGCACAACGATCCCATCCGCTCCCTCGCCCAACCGGTTTTTCCACAAATATTCAGGTATCGAATGGCTATCCATCCAGGTATCAAATGGGATCGAAGGAAGAGAGGGCCGCAGGATTTCATCACCCAAAGGAGCTCCTGCCCAAGTTTATTGCTGCAAAACAGGATGGCAGCAATAAACTGGGATTTCAGCAAAGAGCTCTCCACCCACCCAACGTCCTTCTTCCTTCCTTCCTTCCTTTCTCCCCCCCCCCTTCTGAATGAAGCAAGAGAGATTATTTTCCACTTTCGATCACTTGGGGCAGATGCATTGATAAACGTGTTTGCAAGTTCAAGGCAGTTTACAGCTGAGCAAGCCCTCAAAGATCATCGGAGTTTATTGGCAAAGATGATGAAAGAGTTTCTTCACCTTGTAGTCGAGAGCAAACTCCAACATCTGACTTCGTTTTCAGAGAAAACCTCTCTAGCCGCCTCCCATTCTAGCTCAAGAAAAAAATAAAAAAAGAATACAGATAGTCACTGAATTACTTCATTTAATGAACAGTTCAAAGTTACAAGGGCACTAACAAGCGATTTATGGCCGTTTTTCACACTTATGGCCATCGCAACAGCCCCACAGTCACATGATCGAAATTCAGGCACTTGGCAACTGACTCGTATTTATGACGAGTGCAGAGTCCTGGGGTCATGTGTTTCCCCTTTAAAGCAGGGGTGCTATTCAGCAGGTTCTGACAGGTTCTGGAGAACCGGTAGCGGAAATTTTGAGTAGTTCGGAGAACCGGCAAATACCACCACTGGCTGGCCCCAGAGTGGGGTGGGAATGGGGATTTTGCAATAATCTTCCCCTGGAGTGGGGTGGGAATGGGGATTTTGCAATAATCTTCCCCTGGAGTGGGGTGGGAATGGGGATTTTGCAATAATCTTCCCCTGGAGTGGGGTGGGAATGGGGATTTTGCAATAATCTTCCCCTGGAGTGAGGTGGGAATGGGGATTTTGCAATAATCTTCCCCTGGAGTGAGGTGGGAATGGGGATTTTGCAATAACCTTCTGCAGAAAAGAGACCTGGTCACAGACCTCATCCCTCCTAAAGGGAGTTGGGCAGTGGTGAGTTGCTCCCGGTTCGCACCGGTTTGCAAGAACCGGTAGTCAACATTTGTAGTAGTTCGGAGAACCGGTAATAACATTGGCTGGCCATGCCCCCGAACCGGTTCCCGGCCTGCCCAGCTCATCAGAGGCTTTTTTTTTTTTTTTTTTTACTTTTAAAAGCCTTTTTTCTACAACCTCTTCAGCTGAAAAAATGCTTTTAAAAGTTAAAAAAAAAAGCCTCTGATGATCGCGCAGCTCAGCTGGGATCATCAGAGGCTTTTAAAGGCATTTTTTTTTTCTACAACCTCTTTGGCTGAAGAGGATGTAGGGGGGGGGGAATGCCTTTAAAAGCCTCTGGCGATCCCAGCTGAGTTGCCTGATCATCCGAGGCTCCCGAAAGCATTTTTTTCTGCAACCTCTTAAGGTTGTAGAAAAAATGCTTTTAAAAGTAAAAAAAAAAAAAAGCCTCTGATGATCGCGCGGCTCAGCTGGGATCATCAGAGGCTTTTAAAGGCATTTTTTTTTTCTACAACCTCTTCAGCCGAAGAAGATGTAGGGGGAAAAAATACCTTTAAAAGCCTCTGATGATCCCAGCTGAGTTGCCTGATCGTCAGAGGCCTTTTTTCTACAACCTCTTCGGCTGAAAAAATGCTTTTAAAAGTTAAAAAAAAAAGCCTCTGATGATCGCGCGGCTCAGCTGGGATCATCAGAGGCTTTTAAAGGCATTTTTTTTTCTACAACCTCTTCGGCCAAAGAGGATGTGGGGGGGGAAATGCCTTTAAAAGCCTCTGGCGATCCCAGCTGAGTTGCCTGATCGAGGCTCCTGAAAGCATTTTTTTCTGCAACCTCTTAAGGTTGTAGAAAAAATGCTTTTAAAAGTTTTTTTTTAAGTTGGCCACGCCCACCCAGTCACATTACTCACCACCACCAAGCCATGCCCACAAAGTAAGCCACGCCCACAGAACCGGTAGTAAAAAAAAATTTCGAACCCACCCCTGGAGTTGGGATACCTGTTCATTCCTCCCTCCATTATACCAAAGTTTGCTGTGGACAGCTTTTCGCCAACAAATCCTTTGGGAGATGCTGAGAATCGCATGGAGCATGAAGGAGGTGAAACCTGCTTTTCACGAGAGGCTTTGCTCTCCCTCCAGGCCTCTAAAGCCGAGGACAGGCTCTTTGGGATCTTATTCCAACTTTCCTGCATTCCAAAGCAAAGTTTTGGCCAAACCTTTGGCATTTGCAAGGACTCCAAAAAAAAATGCCTTTTTAGGAAATCTGCAGCTGAGAAGTCTATCGAAGGCATACAGTGCCCCCTGCCGGCCAGGCCATAGATTTGCAGGCTCAGGAAAGTGCAGGATCACACATTCCACAGGTAACAAGGAAGGCACCTGAGACAGGTGGAAAACCTGTTGCCACAGATACCCTGAAAATACCGGATCTCTCCCCCAAAACAGCCGTTTCCTCTTCCAAAGTCGTTTGTAAGATTTTACATAAAGCAAAAAAAAAAAAAGAGAGAGAGAGAGAGAGAGTTCCAAATAATATAGAATATAGAATCGGGTTGGAAGCAGGGGGTGAAATCTAAAATTTGTTACTACCGGTTCTGTGGGCGTGGCTTGGTGGAGGGAATAATGTGACTGGGTGGGCCTGGCCAACTTTTTTTTTTTTTTTACTTTTAAAAGCATTTTTTCTACAACCTAAAACCAGCTGTTACTTTCATGCCCCAATAACTCTGAAACAGCTGAATGGGTTTTCTTCAAACGTTTTTGTTTGTTTGTTTACACATTAACATAATGCAACTTTATTTTTTTTTTCTTTGCACAAGCACACACACACACACACAAAAAAATACACCTTTGGGCTGAAAATTGATCTGAAAAAGGGTCAGACGAAGGAGAGCGGAGGGAGGGAGGGGACTTTGCAAAAAAGTTATTAGCACCCCGTTGAAGGTAAAAAAAAAAAAATCAAATTAACACCCAATAGAAGGTGAGAAGTGAAAAGAGGAATGGCATCTCAGCGTGGAACACCTCTTCTCAAAGGTCCCTTTTGGATTTCCAGGTGTTTTGAAAATTGGTTGCAAGCGGTCAGCCCCAAATTTTCAGAACCACTAACCGGGCAAACCAAAACTTACAAAATGGGAGTTCAGCATCCTGATGGCCTCCTGCTGCTAAGGGCAACAGGGCTGGAGGTTGTCGAGATTAAAACATAGAATAACAGAGTTGGGAGGGATCTTGGAGCTCTTCTAATGCAACCTCTGGCTCAAGCAGGAGACCTTGTACCGTCTGAGATGACTGACTGTCCAGTCTCTTCTCAAAACCCGCCAGTGATGGGAGCATCCATAACTTCTAGAGGCAAGTTGTTCCACGGGTTAATTGTACTCACTGTCAGGAAGTTTCTCCTTATTTCTAGCTTGGATCTCTCTTGGATCAGCTTCCACCTAATACTTCTTATCCTAGCCTCGGGTGCTTTAGAGAACAAAACAGAATGGGAGCTGGAAGGGACCTTGGAGGTCTTCTATCCAACCCCCTGATCAAGCAGGAGACCCTATACCAGTGATGGCTAACCTTTTTGTGATTGTGTGCCAGGAGCAGGGGGGGTCATCCGCGCACGTGCCCACACCCATTATTCTATGTGCCCTGCCCCCATGCATGCGCGCATGACACACACACACACAAACATCCCGCTCCTGGCACGTGATGGCACGGTAGGCCCGTTTTTTGCTCTCCCCAGCCTCCAGAGCCTTTCTAGGAGTCTGGGGAGGGCAAAAATGGCCTTCCCCACTGCCCCAGAGGCCCTCCGGAGACCAAAAAACGGCCCGTTTGCCAACTTCCGGTCCCACTCCTAGAACTCCTAGAAAGACTCTGGAGGCTGGGGAGAGCAGAAAACAGGCCTTCCGGTCCCACCGGAAGTTGGCAAACGGGCCGTTTCCGGCCTCCAGAGGGCCTCCAGAGGGGTGGGGAAGGCCGTTTTTGCCCTCCCCAGACTCCTAGAAAGGCTCTTGAGGCTGGGGAGAGAGAAAAACGGGCCTTCCCCGCCACTCCCTGAGGCCCTCCAGAGGCAGGAAACAGCCTGTTTCCCTACTTCTGGTAAGCCCAGAAGGCCCAAAAATCAGCTGGCTGGCTCGCACATGCGCACTGGAGCTGAGCTCACATGCCCACCGATATGGCTACGCATGCCATAGGTTCACCATCATGGCCCTATACTATCTCAGTCAAATGGCTGCCCAATCTCTTCTTAAAAGCTTCCAGTGATGGAGCACCAGAGGTGGTATTTATCCAGTTCAGTCCGGTTTGCCCGAACCGGTAGCGGAAATCACAGGTGGCTCCGCCCAGCTGCCCCAGCTCTATGCCACCCTATTTAGGCATGTTTTTGAGGCCGGAGGCATGCGCAGAAGGCACGGGTGCCAGCAAAGCACATACGTAGAAGGCCGGGCACATGCGTGGACTGGGCGCGTGCGCTCACATTTGCGAAGCGGTAGGGAAAGTAAGTGAATACCCACCTCTGTGGAGTACCCACAACTTCTGGAGACAAGCCGTTCCATTGATTCATTGTTCACGCTGTCAGGAAATCTCTCCTTAGTTCTAGCTTGGATCTAGTTTGGTGTGAAGGCACCCAATGAATGCATTGCTTTGTTCTTCTTGGAAGCACAATTGGAACAAAACGCGAAATAATGACGACGGTGGTGTTACGGCCATTGCCCTTCCCAAGTCCCCAGGAATTTGCTGCAGCGCCAGACACCCCCTAACCTTCCCGCTTCCCCCCCGCTACTCCTCCGTTTCCCAATGCAAGAAAACAACCACAATAAAAAGCGCATCCAATTTGCAAAGCCTTCAAGGCTGCGGAAAATAAATGCCCAAAGTAGATTTGATTGATAGGACCCAGCCGGATGCCGTTCCACCCTGAGGTCTGATGTTTGCCCTGCACATTTTGGAATAAAATGCATTCTGATCTTCCTTCGCTCAAAAAGCAGCAAGACCCAGCCGAAGGACCACAGGAAGGAATTAATAATTCAAAGCGGTCGGTTGGCTCGCAGGGCATCGTAATGGCTTTCCTCCATCAGCGTCATTCTTATCCAAAGCCAGGGTCAAAACACAGCGCTGAGGGGTGGAAGCGAATGGGCTCTTTCCTGCGGTAAAGGAGATGCCACAAAGTTTTGACTGCTGGTTTCAAATCAATATGTACGTTGCTGTCTTCACTTCTGCTCCTGCAGTTGTTGTTTTTTTAAATTATTGATTTGGTGGCCTTCTTCCCCAGGGGTGGTATTTGCCAGGGGGGAGGTTGTTTGTTTGTTTTTTAATTTGATTTATATGCCGCCCTTCTCCGGAGACTCAGGGTGGCTTACAATGCGCTAAGCAATAGCCTTCATCTTTTTTGTATATTTTTACAAAGTCAGCTTATTGCCCCCACAAACTGGGTCCTCAATTTACCTACCTTAGAAAGGATGGAAGGCTGAGTCAACCTTGAGCCTGGTGAGATTTGAACCTGCAGTAATTGCAGGCAGCTGTTCTTAATAACAGGGTGCTTTAGACCACTGTACTACCAAGGTTCTCCAAACTACTCGAAAATTTCCGCTACCGGTTCTCTGAACTACTCAAAATTTCCACTACCGGTTCTCTGAACTACTCAAAATTTCCGCTACTGGTTTTTCCGAACTACTCAAAATTTCCACTACCGGTTTTCCGAACTACTCAAAATTTCCGCTACCGGTTCTCCGGAACCTGTCAGAACCTTCTGGATTTCAACCCTGTCCCTTCCTATTCTATCATTTTATGTTCTATGAATTAAGATGGCAAATGCTACAAGGGAAGAAGTTGGGGGCCAAATGTTGGCAGTCAAACACTCCCTCAAATCAATCAATCAATCAACCAATCAATCAATCAAGAGCCTTGATAGTACAGTGGTTTAGTGCACCCTGTTATTAACACAGCTGCCTGCAATTTCTGCTGGTTCGAATCTCTCCAAGGCTCAAGGTTGACTCAGCCTTCCATCCTTTCTAAGGTAGGTGAAATGAGGACCCGGTTTGTGGGGGCAATAAGCTGACTTTGTATAAATATACAAAAGAATGAAGGCTATTGCTTAAAGCACTGTAAGCCGCCCTGAGTCTCCGGAGAAGGGCGGCATATAAATCAAATTAAAAAAAAAAAATTCAGTTCAGAGGCGTACTTAAGGGATTCCCAACTTATATGGAAGCATCAAAACACAGACTTGAAAAAGCAATAAAACTATAAGGGACTGTTCCCCCCAGTTGTTGTTTTTTTCCCCTCTAGTTCTTAAAGACTCTAAAGCCAACTTCTGTACATCATTTCCTTGTGTGTCTCATCACAATATGGCAAGCAACTGTGTATCTCAGCCCTTTGAAGGAAGCCAGGTCAGGAAACAGACTTCGCAAACTACTGTAACTCTACTTTGTTGTTGCAAAGTGTTAGTGCAAAGTGTTAACAATAAAATCTTGAAAGCTTGGCTGAGATTGTCTCTATCTTAGCCTCAGAATTCAATGTTGATTAAGGATGAGGGATTGTGCCAAAGGGGGACCAGAAGGAATCCGACCTGCAAACAGGTTGAATGACATTTACATCTCAATGTTCGCTAAGGGGCTTCTGCATTGTTATTATTTTCTGGGAATGAAATAATTTTCGGATTCCATCTGACTGGATGGGGCTCTGAAAGTCACATCCCCAAAATCTTGGCTGTTAGGGCTACCATATCTGGAGTGAAAAAGGGATGTGGTGGCTCAGTGGCTAAGACGCTGAGGTTGTCGATCAAAAGGTCGGCAGTTCGGCGGTTCGAATCCCTAGTGCCGTGTAACAGGGTGAGCTCCCGTTACTTGTCCCGGCTTCTGCCAACCTAGCAGTTCAAAAGCACGTAGAAAAGTAGGGACCACTTTTGGTGGGAAGGTAACAGCGTTCCATGCGCCTTTGGCATTGAGTTATGCTGGCCACATGACCACGGAGACGTCTTCGGACAGCGCTGGCTCTACGGCTTTGAAACGGAGATGAGCAGCACCCCTAGAGTCGGGAACGACTAGCACATATGTGCGAGGGGAAGCTTTACCTTTATCTGGAGTGAAAAATTATGGGTGGCCACTAGATGGCAGAAGAGACTTACAGAAAAATGTTTGGCTTTGTGCTGCCATCCTGTGGGCACCCCAAGTGGTGCAGGCCAATTTCTCACCCTCACCAATTCTAAGAGGCATGAATGCCAACTTCCAGAATTCCCCAGCCAGTGGGGGATTCTGGGAGTTGAAGTCCCCCCCTTTTAAAGTTGCTGAAGTTGAGAAATACCGCAGTAGTCCTAACACATCCCTGAATGGCTCCATCCTTGAAAAATCCTCTCAACCCTGCTTCCTTGCCTTCCAATAAGTCTCATTTCTGCACTAGCTAAGGAACAGATTCCTTCCCAGATTGCATTTTAAACATGGAAATGGGACACCATAGCAATGCTTGAAACTTCAGTCCAAAGAAAGATGAGTCAATTCCGTTTTAAACACAGCATTTTAAACATACTTCTTGTCATCTGAACAGAATCTATTTTTTAAAAAGTAATTTAGTAAATAAATCTGTTGGCAACAGATGATATTTGCAGCTGGCACAAGGCTGGTAATATATTGCCTTGTCATTATGGTCCTAATAACTATTTCACAGCTGTTGTAAAAAAAAATAATACTTCGACTTTTTTGAGCCGAGAAGAAATCACAAGATTTGTTCATGAAGATTACCTTCCTTTTAACACATTTTAATGCAATTTTTCACCTAGTTAGAGTGGAACCCAAGGAAAATCTGTTTCTTTGCCTTTTTTTTCTATCGTTCCCCCCTTCCTGTTTGGCTCTTATTGTAAAAATGTTCGGCATCCTTTACAATACTCATTTATAACCATTTATAATATTGTTATAACAATATTTTATTATAACAATTTCCTACCCCGATATGTTTGCATAAAGCAGGCCAAGAAAGTAACCGTGGAAAGAAAATTGGCACCAAAAAATAGATTATACAGCTTTCCAAATTCTAAACACACTTTAAAAAAAAAAAAAGGTGCTAATATATTCTTGATGAGTGTAAGATTACAAAAATCCAAGCTGTAAAACTCAAGGAAGTGTTATTTTCAGATTCCAGACCTAGTTCATTCACACAAATAGAAAACTGGATTTTTCTCCCGAGACGTTGTGTTTTCTATTTGTCTTCCATGTAAAAATACACCCACCCTCACGTGTACCTTTTTACAAAAATGTTTTTATGGAAACAAAACGCATTTAAAGTTTGTAAACTCCTTGTGGGTGTGTTTCACTCTAGGTCAGGCCGAAATGCTTTTAAAGTTTATCGAACGTTTGCCAGATTAGAGAAATTTTGTTATCTTGGAATAATGTGGCTTGGGACAGAAATGATAATCACCCATCATTCAAATGTCTCATTCTGGGATGAAAAGTAAACTCATTTCTTCAATAATTTGACAGGTTTAAAAAGACGATCAAATGATGTTAGAACACTTTTTAAAGCAATGTAGCTCAACCTTCTTCTTCTTTTTTTTTTTTAATTTGATTTATATGCCGTCCTTCTGCGGAGACTCAGGGCGGCTTACAATGCGCTAAGCAATAACTTGAAAATTGATTGATTGATTGATTGATTGATTAGTTCAATTTATATGCCGCCCTTCTCTGGAGACTCAGGGCGTCTTACAATGCATTAAGCAATAGCCTTCATACTTTTGTATATATCTGCTTAGTAGGGCTTTCGGCCCCCCTAAGTGGTGTTCTTTTTTTTTTTTTATACAAAATCAGTTTATTGCCCCCACAATCCCGGTCCTCATTTTACCTACCTCGGAAGGCTGGAAGGCTGAGTCAACCTTGAGCCTGGTGAGATTGAACTCGCAGTAATTGCAGGCAGCTGGTGCTACTTAACAGCACTTTAGTCTGCTGCGCCACCAAAGCTCTTCAATTAACATTGAAGATGGGTGAACTTCAACTCCCAGAATTCCCCAGCCACCCATCCGATTCAGTGGTGGGTTGCCCCCGGTTCGTGTGAACCAGTAGTGGTGGGAGGCTCCGCCCATCCAACATCATCAAAAACGCTCTGCGCATGTGAGCGCTGCACACTCACGCTACCGATAGCGAACTGGTAGCGCCGGGATGTGAAACCCACTACTTATCGAATTGGCTAATATTGGTGTGACACATGGCCAGACACCCCCTAGACTTCCTAACTCGCAAGATTCGGGTTTTTTTCACCATCTACACGTATACATCCAAACGAGACTGTCTTGTTTCTCTGTCTCATATAGGTGGGAATATGCATAATTTTGTATTTATTCATTTATTTATCTTGTCATGTTTATGTAGCGTATATCGGAGGTGGTGACTCTTTTGAGAGCTGTACGCAATGAAATTTTCGTTTTAATGTTATGCCGATTAGTGTACATTCAAAGTGACAATAAAGTTAAAAGTTATTCTATTCTAAAGCTGTCCTTTCCAGTCGTGGGTTTCAAATTTTTTTACTACCGGTTCTGTGGGCGTGGCTTGGTGGGCGTGGCATTACTTGGTGGATGTGGCTTGGTGAGTGTGGCAGGGGAAGGATACTGTAAAATCCCCATTCTCTCCCCACTCTAGGGGAAGGATACTGTAAAATCCCCATTCCCTCCCCACGCCAGGGGAACGATATTGTAAAATCTCCATTCCCACCCTATTCCAGGAGGATACTGTAAAATCTCAATTCCCTCCCCACTCCAGGGGAATGATACTGTAAAAACTCCATTCGTTCCTCACTCCAACAGAAGGATACTGTAAAATGTCCATTCCCTCCCCACTCCAGAACAATACTGTAAAATCTCCATTCCCTCCCCACTCCAGGGGAAGGAACCTGCAAAATCCCCATTCCCTCCCAATCAGCTGGGACTCGGGAGGCAGAGAATAGTTGGGGGTGGGGCCAGTCAGCATTTTTACTACCGGTTCTCCGAACTACTCAAAATTTCCGCTACCGGTTTTCCAGAACTGGTCAGAACCTGCTGAAACCCACCTCTGGGTCCTTTCCCAGCTGGGAAACTGCGGTGTTCTTTTGTTACATTGCCCCCCTAAACTTTTTTAACTTTTCTTCTTTTGCAGTTTGAAAGCACCTTGAAAACAAGGACCTTCTTGGAGAAGTGACATCTAGCGATTTTAAGGTGAAGAAGACACAAGGGGGAGAGGTGTGGCACGGGAGTGGGGGAGAAAACATCATCCCTTCCCCCTCACCCCACCTAAATCAGTGTTTTTCAAAAGTTGGCCACTTTTCAGATGTTTGGACTTCAACTCCCAGAATTCATACAGCCGCCAAGTTTACACTCTACATGAAAAGGGGGCGTGTAAAGGGGGAGGGGGCCCACCAGGACCAACCGCAAGGTCTCTCCGACGCCACGTGGCTTGCACGACTGTCTCTCACGCCCACTGTGCATGCCCGGAGGAGCCCCCCACCCCCACCCCCAATTGTCAAGGGCCAGCTGACACTTTGCGCCTTGCGCGCTCTTTTGCAATTACGCGCTGCTTCTTTGCGCGCTCCCCTGATGCAAAACTCGGCCGGCCCGGGTTGTGTTTTGCCTGGCCCCGGCCAAGGACGGATGAAAACAAGGCAATTTTGCAACACAAAAAGCGCGCTCAACTCGGGTTAGCACGCTAAAGGTTGCATTCCCACGACCTGCCTCCGGGGACTTTGCAGAGCAGATTGTCTAAAACTCCGCCTAGAACCGCGTGGTGCACGCGAGTCAAAGAGCGTCGTGTGAACGCAGCCCCAAGCGGGGACTCCGAAAGGGCAGGCTTCCCTCCTCCTTGCCAGAGAGGTTGCATAACGGCCTTTCCTCCCCTCCCAAGCGGCTGCCACCACCGGGCCCACCCCGGACTGACGTCGCCTCGCCTCCACCCATCTCTACATCCGTGCCAACCTCCCTTTGCGCCAGCCAGCTCAGTTTCTGTTCCCTCCAACCTGCTTTCTCTTCCCACCCACCCCCACGAGACCGCGGGCGGTCCAGAAGCACCCCCGGAGAATCCCCCCACCCACCCTCCAAGCCAGGCGGACCACAACCCCCATGGTCCCCAGCCCGGCAAACTCCACCAACGCCCCCACCCCCAAAACCCTTGAAACACATCCCGCCCCCCCCCCCCCGAGAAAGCCAGCCACCCGTGCCCTCCGTGGAAAGGGACAACGCCCCCTCCTCGCCCCAAGACTCGAGTGGCCGCTTCCCTCCGGAGGGGCGCCGGTGGGTGGGTGGGTGGGGGGAGCAGCCAACCCTGCCCGGCCCGATCGTGTTTGTTTTGCCCGGCCACGCGGTTGCCTCCCTTCCCCCCATCCACCCCATCCACCCTCCTCCCGGGTCACACACACACACATACAAGACCCGCATACGCAAGACCCACCCCTTCCCCACTCTCCTCCCCAACCCGCACGCAGCCGGGACCACCCCTCTCCAAGCGCCAGCCTCTTTCCAAGCGCCAGCCCCCCTCCCCACGCGCGGGGAGGGGTCCGCGGAGGCGCCTGCCAGCTAGGCCGACCCCTCCTCTAGTCGACCCCCCCGTCGACCCCCGCCCCCGGGCCGCCCCCTCCCCACCAACCCGTGCGCAACGAGGTCCCCCCCTCCCCTCTCCACCCAGCCAGCCTAGCCTAGCCAAGCAGGGCGCAGCAGCGGCGGCGGCGGCGGCTGCAAACGGCAGCGGGGCGGCTCCCCCTACGGCCGCGGCTCCGCCCCGGAGGCCGGCGGGGGAGTCGGCTGGCTGGCTCGCACGCTGGCTGGCGGGGAACATCATGGCTGAAGTCGGCGAGGACGGGCGCGGCGGCGGCGGCGGGGCCGGAGCCTTGGTGGCGCTGCGCTCGGCGCCCTGCAGCCCCGCCGCGCCCCAGCCGCTGCCTCCGCCGTTGCTGCTGCCGCTCGTCCCCGCGGCTTCTTCTTCTTCCTCCGTCTCTTCCTCCTCCTCCTCCTCCACCACCGGCGGGGTGCCGCTGGCCCGGCTGCAGGGCCGCGACTTCGAGTTCCTGATGCGCCAGGCGGCGGTCAGCATCGGGCGCAACTCCTCGCAGGGCGCGGTGGACGTGCACATGGGCCACTCCAGCTTCATCTCCCGCCGCCACCTGGAGCTGGCCTTCCGCGCGCCCCACTTCTTCCTCCGCTGCCTCGGCAAGAACGGCGTCTTCGTCGACGGAGCCTTCCAGCGGAGGGGAGGGCCGCCCCTCCAGCTGCCCCCGCAGTAAGTGCCCCGCCGGGACCGGGTGGGAAGGAGGAGGAGGAGGAAGAAGAAGAAGAAGAGGAGCGGCTGGTGGGGAGGATGGCGAGATGGGGATGGGGGGCGCCCGCCGCGGGCCCGGTTGGAGATGCAGCTGGGAGCGCAGGGTGGGTAGGGGGGAGAACAGGAGGAGGAGGAGGAGGAGGCGCGCCGGGTGGGTGGTTCCAAGGGGAGGGAAAGGAAGCCCCGGTGAAGGGGGGGGAGAAGGAGGGAGAGGGGCCGACACGTGTCGGGGCAGGAGCCGGAGGGTTTGTTGACAAGAGCTCTTTTGCGCGCAGGGGAGAGTCGTGGTCTCGCGGGGTGCAGAACGAGTGGAGCCCCCAAAGGAGGAGGAGGAGGAGGTGGCCCGGGAAAAGCTTGGCAAGGGGGTGGGAGGTAGGGTGCAGGGGGTTAAGGTCGTGGAAAGGGGGGCATTTGCAAGACAAGCTGGAGAGGAGGAGGAGGAGGAGAACCCGCCACCCAGGAAAAGTCTGGGGATGGAGTTCCTTTTGGGGAGAGGGGAAGCCTCTGGAAAAGGGGGTGCCCCTCTCAAGGAAGGAGACCACGGTTGACTTGGGGGGGGGTGTCTAGCCAGGAAAGAAAGGCCTATCTTGCAGGGAGGCGGAAAGGATGGCAGTGTTTTGAGTTAATTTCTGAAAGTTATTCTTCACCGAAGGCACCTGAGAGGCTTCTCTAAAGAGCTGGGATCCGACTGTGGGGTTCACACAATCCGCTGGACCTCCTGCTTAAGGGAGCTGCGTGCCCCCCAAAAGTGGGGGAGAATGTAAACACTTGAACCGTGGAATGGCCTGGTGGATAGGTTCACCCAAGAGGCTCCATTAAGTGGCAAGTTGTCAGAAGGGACCTGCTCTGGCCTTTTCAGGGAGGGGGGTGGCCCTCCAAAATGGGGGTCTCTTTTAAAAAGGCTTGGGTGGGAGAAGGCTTTGATAGAGATTACTTGACCAGAGATTATCTGGAAGGCATTTAAATGATAGGTTTCCTGGCCTAGGAACCAGCTTAGAAAAAGGGAAGAAAATAGAGGGGAGATCCTTTTGAGGAGTGGGGGAGCTTTCTTCCCCCCCCCAAACTCTTCCTCCCCACCAATCGCTGGGAACCCTTCCTTTTCCTGGGTCATTCCTCCTACCAGTCATTGCTTAATTAATTATCCGGATAATTAAAAGAAGGCCATCCTGCTGAGCAGAGAGCTCTACGTTTTCTTCTTCCTGTACCCCAACATCTCAGGTCTATTTAGAAAGAAAGAGGAAGAAGGTGGGGAGTCCAGACAACCCCCCCCAGGTGCTAATCCTGCTTTGGGGTCCTTAGGTGAGGGCACAAGTCCCTCTTGACCATCTGAATTAAGCAGTGTGGAAATTGCACAGATTGGGGGGAGTGGGGGGGTGATCCTGGAAACCAGGCAGGGAGCTAAGCAGCTTAATGAATAAACAGCCAGCCCAGCCAAAAAGCAAACAAATCCACAATTCGGCTTTGTGAGAGGTGTGAAGGCAACCAGTAGTGTTTCCAGAATGGAGTGGTGGGGGTGGGTGGGAAATCCCTGATAGTTGAATTTAACCTGGCTCTACATTGCTCCTTAGGGCCACAAGAACGTGTGAATTCTGAGTGCAATTACAGTCCGATTAAACTCAGATACAATACAGAATCCTGGTGTCTTGCTTCCTTTTCTCTCCTCTGTTGTTTCGCCATCCCCAGGCCCTCCCTGGTTGTTGAAAAACAACAACAACGCAAAGCATGTGGTATTTTGCTTGTTCTGTTGTTATAGTCCTTCGGGCCCCACTCCGTATGTAAGTTTTCTTGGCAAAGTTGTCAGAAGTGATTTGCCTGTGTTTTTCCGGAGTTTTAATTTAGTACCTTCGCTGCTATGGTACTCCAGGGAAATTGGCAAAAAGGACAAGAAAACACACAACTGCACATGTTGGAATAACTCTTTGTTGATATTTAGATCGTATCATGCAAAACTTTCCTTTTGGAGCAATCTTGGATTTTTTTTTTTGCTGCTGTTCATGTTTGTAAGATTGTTTTGGAAAAAGTGCTTCACACTAAACCAGGTTTATTTTCTAGACAAGGAATGTCCAACCTTGGCAACTTTAAAGACTGGTAGACTTCAACTCCCAGAATTGCTAGCTGGGGAATTCTGGGAGTTGAAGTCCACAAGTCTTAAAATTGCACCTCCCTTGACTTAAAAGCACGTTTGAAGGCCAGAAGGATGAGACAATATTTCTTTTCTAGACAAGAGGTCTCCAACCCTGGCAACTTTAAGACCTGTGGACTTCAACACCCAGAATTCCCCAACCAGCCAACATGGCTGGCTGGGGAATTCTGGGAGTTGAAGTCCACAGGTTCCCATGATTGGACACCCCTCTGTTCTAAGCAGAAGGTAACTTAGTTTCGGGGATGAGCAGTTTTAGTCTGCTAAATCTGAATCTCAACAAAAAAAACATTGGGGGTATTTCAGAGCAGCACAACCGGAATTTAGTGTGGGTGGTCCCGAGAGCTAATTATGAGCGTATAATAGGGGAACTAATAAATGAAGGAGTGTTTTAAGGAGGGGAAGTATTTAAAGTGACGATTGTAAGAACGAGATGCCTCAACTTTTGCAGTCAAGGAGGAATTCCAAGCAAGCGAGGAAAAAGAATATTTTCAATTTTAAGGGGGGGGAAATAGAATGCCAATAAAGTTTGTAGCTCAGGGTTGAAATGAGAAGTCCTTGGTGCTCTTGGAGCTTGCTTGTTTTCTTGGAGACGCTTCATGACCCCTAACAGAATGCTTTTAGCATGAATGTTGATGTTCCTTCTAAAGGAAATAGAAAGCCATCAAAAACAATGTGTAAAATTGGAGTTGTTATTCTGGAAAGTTTGGGCCTGAAAATTGAATCCTTTGGATAATAAAAGAAGAGGCCCCTTAGTTAGGGCAGAAAATGGATTTCAAACATTTAGCTCTGCTCTTCCACCATCTCATGGGCTGGCTGGAGAATTCTGGGAGTTGAAATCCACGGCTCTTAAAAGCTGCCAAAGTTGAGAAACTCTGGCATAGAGATAAATGCAAACAAAAAAATAAAATAAAATAAAATAAAGCAAGCCCTTAGGCCACGGAAATGGGGTAAAAGGGATTTTTTAAAAAAGCATAAAGAGCATTCCTGAAAGTGACCGACGATGAGGGATGACGAAGATGAGGGTGATGAAGACGAAGGTGAAATTCTAAGTCTCCCTATTCTTTCTTTCCTGGGAAAAAATTTTTTTGCCTGTTGCATGAACCTAACCCGGTGTGGTTTGGGCAATAAATGAAGCTGCCTGAATGGGAACAAGGAGTTGTGTGAACACACATCTTCTGCCTGGTAAATTAAAACAACAATAGCAATGAGAAAGTAAAGGGTTTTTTGATGGCAAAAGCCATCAAGTGACCTCAGGATGGGGAATAATTGTGTAAAAAAGTGGCCCACGTGTGTAAGAAGGAGTTTTATTTATTCTGAGTTTATTTTCTGATTGAAAAAGGGACTTGGGTAGGAGATCTTGTACAAGTTCTGCCTCTGTAGTCCAAACAGCAGCATCTTTGATAGAATATAATTTTTTATTGGCCAAGTGTGATTGGACACACAAGGAATTTGTATGGTAATTAATTATTATTATTTTTAGCAGAGAGTTTTCTGCTAAAATAATCTCTGTTTGGAAATTCCTTGAGGGATTTTTGGTTTCGTAGGAATGGAAAAAAGAATTTCCCAGCCTGATAAGGAGCAAACAGCTGGATCCCATAAATACATTTTGGGCAGATAAGAGTGAAATTGAAAAGAACAAAATTTCTTGACCGATTCAGGGTGAATCAACCATGTGATGGATGCAGTATTGCTCCTTAAGGTATTAACAGAGATAAACACACGCCTGCTCACATGAGGGGCTGCAGAAAAGTGAGCCTTGCTTGGCTTGGTCATTGGCAAACCATGGTTTATGGCTCGGCACGGATGAGTACACTATCCAGTGGGGGTGGGGGGGTGAGTTGACAGATTAAGGATTAAGCAAACTACGGTTTGGTGAAATGTGTCAGCCCAGCCTGTTGACTTTCCTGTGGGCATCATTAAGAGTTCCTGTTAGTTGTAGCCTCCACGTTGTGTGTCATGGTGGCTCAATGTGATTTCAAACTCGGTTTCAGGAAAACCTGGAGGGTATGTGCATGTATTGTGTGTGTCACAAACGTGTGTGCTTTGGAAACTGAGAAAGGAAGCAGTAATCCCCAAGAGTTTGCTAACCTTTCTCCCTCCTAAGATAAATTTTCCAAGGGATGATTGCTATTTTTGCAAAGTTGCAATGAAACAGGAGTTTGGGCCGGCTGCATCTTCCCAATAACGTGTCCAATTTTTGCCTTACCTGGAATTGTTGGAGTTGCTGACCAGCAGACGAGGCCTTCCCCACTGGTTATAAGATAAATTCTTTTTTTTTTTTAATATACTTTATTAAATTTTGTCATTATAAAAGAAAATATACAATCTCTATGTCCTTCAGAGGTACATTTATTTAACAATAAATTGAATTTGCAAAAACGATGCAAAAAATCAAGGAGAAATGAATTTATCTTACAACCTTACAACCTGTACCTCTGAAGGTTGTAAGATAAATTCATTTCTCCTTGATTTTTTGCATCGTTTTTGCAAATTGAATTTATGGTTACATAGCCCAGAGGCACTTCAGTCTGATAGGCAGTATAAAAATCTGCTAAATAAAATAAAAACAAACATGGAAAGAATAAGCAGAAGGTGGGCCAGACACAAGTGTGGTGGGCAGATGGAGAAATGGAGATGGAGAAATTTGCCAAATAAATAAGAAAAATAAACACGGAAAGAACAGGGAGAAGGTGGCCCAGACACACTCAAGTGTGATGGGCAGTATGAAAATATGCTAAATAAATAAATTAAAAATGTGGAGAGAGTGGGCAGAAGATAATCTAGACACAACTGTAGTGGGCAGTGTAGAAATTTGATAAATAGATAAAACAGAATAAAGTAGAATAGAATATTCTTTATTGGCCAGCTGTGATTGGACACACAAGGAATTTATCTCCCAGTGTACATACAAGCAACAAAGTAATAAACAGAACAAAACAGACTTGTAAAAAAAAAAAACACTTACGGTAAAAAAAAGGAAATAAATATGGAAAGAATGGGCACTGAAGTGCGATAGGCGGCATAGAAATATTTTAAAATACATAAAATAAAAAATGTGGAAAGAATAGGCAGAAGATGCGTTAAATGCACACGGGTATAGTGGGCAGTGTAGAAATTTGGTTAATAGAATAAAATAAAATAGAATATTCTTTATTGGCCAGCTGTGATTGGACACACAAGGAATTTATCTCTGGTGCCAAAACTCCCAGGGTACATACAAGCAACAAAGTAATAAAACGAAACACACTTGTACAAAAAAAAAAATACATTTATGATTAAAAAAAAAATAAAACATTGAAAGAATAGACACTGAAGTGTGAAAGCGGTATAGAAATTTGTTAAATACATAAAATAAAAATAAATGTGGAAAGAAAGATGAGTTAGACGCACACAAATACGGTGAGCAGTGTACAAATTTGGTAAATAGATAAAATAGAATAAAATAGAATATTTTTATTGGCCAGGTGTGATTGGATACACAAGGAAGCTTTCAGGCTTACATACAAGCAACAAAGTAATAAAGAAAACAAAACATACTTGTAAAAAAAAATACAATTATTATAAAAAAATAACAAACATGAAAAGAATAGGCCAGAAACAAATGGCATCTCTTCAGACTTGAAACCTGCAGTCTGGCTGGCTTTTTGTCACCAGCTTTCAAATGAATCTTTGCTCTGTTATACTTTTATTTTTTTTAAATAAACAAAAGTTACATAACTGCAAGCTGTTTTCTTGCGTTTAGGTATTTGGTGACCCGTCTCCGGTTCCTGGCTTTTTTTTCCCCCAAGGCAAATCTGAACTTGGAAATGTTTTTGTACAGGGGAAAAAAAAAATCTGGGACTCTTTATCAGGGCAATTAATTTCTCCTTGTAAAACATGGCTGACTTTTTTTTTTTTTCCCTTCCTGCTTTGCAAGAACCCATGGCGTCCGTGCCCCCTCAATTAACTTCCTCTCTCTCTCTCTCTCTCTCTGCTAAAATTGCAACGGGTGCCAAATTAAGAGGCTGGGAAAGCCAACTTGACTTTGCATGATTGATTGATTTTTAAAAGTGCCCGAGCAACAACATTCCCCTTCCAAACATTTGTAACCGTGTTTTCCACACCTGGGTAAATTATGCAAGATTGGATTTTTAAAAAGTGTATTTTTTTCCCCCTACCCTTTGGGTAAGGGACACACGATACCCATCACAAGAGGGACACAAAAAGTTGTAAAGGGCTTTTTGATAAGTTTCCGTAAGGAAGGGGAAAAGTTTGGGAAGCCCTGCCTTTCATTTTGTTTTAATTTGCCAAGAAAGTTTAAAAAGCAATGCCTTTTGTTTTAATTTGCCATGGAAGTTTAAAAAGCAATGCCTTATCAATTTTAATTGGCAAAGAATTTTTTAAAAAGCAGCGCCTTATCGATTTTAAGTTGCAAAGAAATGTTTAAAAGGCAATGCCTTTTATTTTAAGTTGCAAAGACATTTTTAAAAAGCAACGCCTTTTATTTTAACTCGCAAAGACCTTTTTTTAAAAAAAGCAATGTTAAGCTTTTATTTGGTTTCCTGATTTCTCGGCTGCGGATAATTCTGCCGAAGGGAGGGAGTGGGGTGGAAATTGGCTTTCTCGTCTACTGTTTATGATCAGGGTAAATAAACCCCAGACTCCTCCCTTTCCAGTTTTGTAAAACCGATGATGCAATATTTCCTACCCCCTTCTTGCTTGCTTTTTTTCCCCTCCCCTTTAATGGAATTTGCCCTGTGTTTTCTCGCAGGTAAACAGTTCCAGCATTCAGTGCTTGCTGCTCGTAGCCAGGCCTCAAAACTTGTGGCACGTTTTTCCTTTCAAGGTTAAAACTTGAAACTGTTTTAGATCTGGCCGAGCATATGGATATCATTACTTCTGGATGTTTTTATTTTATTTATTTATTTATTTTGCTTGCAAAACCTTTCCTATATATGTTTCTGGTCCATAAATTTCCCAGGGAGGGGAAAAACCCTGCAGGAAAGGAAATTCCGCATTGCATGTTAAATAGTAGCTCCATGGTACATTTTCTTGCATATGGCTGTGTTTAAAATGCCTTTCCGCAGAAGTTTTTTAACACAGGATTTTTTGGCAGGACAGAAAGAAGCAGCTGAAATATTTGTCCGTTTTGTGTTAGCATTTCCACCTTTCGGGGAAGGAATATCGAGGGGAGCTTTATAAATAGAAATCCCATTTTCTGTGTTTGGGCTACAGGATCGAAGAATTGAAAACAAGGTTCCCTTCTCAAGGGTAAAATATATACTATTATACAGATAGTCCTCGACTTAACGGCCACAATTGAGCCCAAACTTTCTGTTGTTAAGTGAGACATTGGTTAAGG
Organism: Pituophis catenifer annectens; assembly: GCF_029215685.1. Lineage (NCBI taxonomy): Eukaryota > Metazoa > Chordata > Lepidosauria > Squamata > Colubridae > Pituophis > Pituophis catenifer. The sequence continues at coordinate 18,764,206 of NW_027256896.1, read as the reverse complement.
GAGAGTTTTGCCCCGTTTTACGACCTTCCTAGCCGCAGTTGTTAAGTCAATCCCCCCGCCGTTGATAAAGTCAGTAAGTCAGCCATTAAATGAATCTGACTTCCCCACTGACTATGCCTGTCGAAAGGTTGCCAAAGGATATCACGGGAACCCGGGACACTGCAACTGTCATAAGTACATGCCAGTTGCCAAGCCTTTGAATTTTGATCACATGGTTACGGTGCAAAAGTCACATGGTTACGGTGCAAAAGTTTGTAACTCTGAAAAATGGTCTAAGTCATTTTTTCAGTGACATTGTGACGTTTATTATTTATTTATTTATTATTTATTTATTTATTAATCAAATTTCTATACCGCCCTACTCCCGAAGGACTCAGGGCGGTGAACAGCCAAGATAAAATACAGATAATACAAATATTAAAAATCCCTTAAAATTATTAAATATTTTGGCCGAAACACGGATTAAAACACCCAATTTATAAATTGAATGGTCAGTAAATGAACTGTTGTTAAGTCGAGGGATACCTGTATTTACTAGGGCCTAAGTTAGGGGTTTGCAGTAGATCTTGGCTTGTTAAAGAAACCCGCCAGCCATGAGTTCGATTGTAACTGTGGCTTAGAGAAGCTGGCAGGAAAAGCTAAATACTGTTAAGAGTGATTCATGACCAGCTTGTGATCAATAAACCAGGTTAATGATTATGCTGTGGGACCAAGAGCAAGAAAACTCACAGAAGATTTTTTTTATTATTATTATGATTTGTGGCCAGTCGCTTGCTCTTGGGCTGGCCTACCTCACAGGGTTGTTGGGGAAAAAAACTGGAGGAGAAAATATGCTTTGTCTCTGTTAACTCCTGGAGGAACTCAGATTTAATTAAATTGAACTCTCTCTTCCATTTGTGCGAGCCTTTTTTTTTTTTTTTTTTTTTTACAAATTAAACACTTTTGGAAAAATGAATGGAGGCAGTCCTTGACTTACAAACATTCATTTAGGGACCGTTCAGACTTTCAACTGGTCCTCGCACTTACAACCGTCGCAGTATGCCCCACATGATCCATGTGCTTAGAGTGGTTGCCGCATCCTTGGGTCACGTGATCGCCGTTTTGTGATCTCCCTGGCTGGCTACCAACCTACAAGCAAATTCTGTGGAGGAAACCAGTTTCGCTTAACGACCCCCTGATTCACTTAACAACCGCTGCGGTTGGCTTAACCACGTGGCAGGAAGGCCACAAAATCGGGCCTGTCTGGCTGAACCGAATGGCCTCGCTTAGCGAGGGAAATTCTGCTCCCCATTGTGAAGTCGAGGGACTACCTGCATTTGAAAATATTTAAAAGTCCCAGTGTTGTTATTGAAGAAATCTCAGCCAATTATCTCCACGCCTGCAGAGAGCAGCTATCAAAGGCTAGATCAGCTCCAGAAATCTGCATCTAAGGAGACATTTAATCATCCTGCGGCGAGTTTAATTATTAGCTCGGATATTCCAGATTTTTTTTTTTCTTCATTTATTTATTTAGGAAATGCACTTTAAGTCTTCTTTTTTTCCTCTCTCTCTCTTCTCTGATGGAGTCTGCGGAGAAAAAAAAAATATCTCTGGTGTTTTAAGGAGTTGTGGTGTTTCTATATTCTCCCCTTCTGCTGTGTGTGTGTCGGAAAATATATAAACGTCCTGCCGAGCTTCTTATTTCACAGCAGCGACATAAATCTCAGTCGGTAGGATTCAGGTTTCACAGCTGTGTTGTCGTCCGGGGTGTGTGTGTCTGTGTGTGTGTGTGTGTGTGTGTGTGCTGTACACTTTTGCAAAACGAGCAGAGTGAACAAAAAAAAAAACGATAACAGAAAAAAAAAAAGAATAACAAAATGCGAAATTGCTCCAAGGAAAGGCCCCCCGTTAGTGAAAGCAACTTTTATGGTGAGTGGTTTCCTCGAGAACAGGAAGAAGCAGCAAGCGACGGTGTCTCGAACCCTCTTCATTAATCTGAGATTCTCGTCCCTGGAGGCCCTGTTCAGACATGGAAACGGGCTTGTTTCCGTGGTTGGAGTGAGCCAGGGCGAGATTCCTCCGCAGGTTCTTCGTTTCGCACAACGGTAAAGCTGCCGTTATGTTTTACCCCAAAGTTGATATTCGTTTTCTCGCTGCGAGATTTGACCGCCGAGGTCTGAAAGCGAGGTCTGTCTTGAGATGGAGGCCACGGACGGTCGCAGCAAACTAAGATCAAACCGGGTGATTTCTTGCTTCCAGAGTTAACAACACAACACATACACACACACACAAAAAAAACCTTTCATGGGTTGGTAGCCACAGACGTTTGCAGCAATCCAAGATCAAGCCGGGTGATTTCTTGCTTCCAGAGTTAACAACACACTCACTGCAGAGGTGGGTTTCAGTAGGTTCTGACCAGTTCTGGAGAACCGGTAGCGGAAATTTTGAGTAGTTTGGAGAACCGGTAGTAAAAATTCTGACTGGCCCCGCCCCCATCTATTCTCTGCCTCCCGAGTTCCAGCTAATAGGGAGGAAATGGGGATTTTGCAGTATCCTTCCCCTGGATTGGGAGGGAATGGAGATTTTAGAGTATCCTTCCCCTGGATTGGGGTGGGAATGGAGATTTTACAGTATCCTTCCCCTGGAATGGGGTGGGAATGGGGATTTTGCAGCAACCTTCTCCTGGAGTGGGGTGGGAATGGAGATTTTACAGTATCCTTCCCCTGCCACGCCCACCACGCCACACCCCACCAAACCACGCCCACAGAACCGGTAGTAAAAAAATTTGAAACCCACCACTGCTTTGGACTCTGGGTTCCCCAGACCCGCTGGCCAACCCACGTGTTCGGGGCCTTCCGGAAGACTGTCAAAGTGGGGGACAGTCTAATTTCTGGAGGGATGATATTCCAAAGGGAGGGAGCCACCACGGAGAAGGCCCCCCTTCTGGATCCCATCAGATGTATCTCCTTAAAGAACAGGACCCATGACATTCCTCTCTCGCCGCTCTAGTGGGTCGGGTGGATATGACCAGGGGTGGGCTGTTGGGGATTCGCAGGGGTTCGGGAGAAACTCTAGCTAAGATTCAGTGCAGTTTGGAGAATCCCCAAATCCCTCTCTGGACTGGCCCTGCCCCGCCCATCCTACCCCGCCTCTCCAAGGAGTTCCCATGTCAGGGGTGAAATGCTCCCGGTTCGGACCGGATTGCACAATCCGGTAGCAATTGTGGCCCGCCCGGCTGTCATTACTTCCTGGTTTTTACCCTCTGCGCATGTGCTTTTGCTCTCTCGTGCGCGCACACGGAGAGTGCACTTCCGAACCGGTAAGAAAGGTAAGTAAATTTCACCCCTGCCCCATGTGGCCTGTTTTGGATGCAAGTAGGTGCAGGGTGTGTGTGGAGGCTCGGGGAGGCTGTTTGGGAACTTCCATCCTCCAGAGGGCCTCCGGAGCCTGGGGAGGCCGTTTTCGCCCTCACGGAGGCTCAAGGAAAGTCTCCGGAGCCTGGGGAGGGCAAAAATGCCCCCCCCCCCAGTCGTGGTGCAGGAGGCCGACTAGGCCATGCCCACCATGGCCACGCCCACCCAGCAACTTGGCAGAGAACCCCTTGCTAAAATTTTTGAAGTCGACCGCTGGTCCCATCAGATGTATCTCCTTAAGGGATGGGACCCCCAGCATTCCTCCCTCCCCACTCTAGTGGATCGGGTGGATATGACCAGCAAGAGCCATTAATAAGATGTTAATAGGGTATTATTATTATTGAAAGTCCCAATTTCCATGCTCCTTTCCAATCAGTGTTACGAATTTTACCAAAATTGAGGCTGCAGCTTGGCTCGGTGTGATACGAGCTCCTTTGACTCTTGGTTGGCTTGGAGAGAGGACCGTCTCAAGGTAGAGATGCTCGAAGCAAGCAGCTCAACCATCTAATGGGGTGTTGTGGCTTTTAATTCTGTGTTGTTTCTATGCTTCATCTGAGTGGGGAAATTGCACTAAACGAAACCGAAAGTCTTTCACAAAAATAGCAGGTACGACCTGCAAGCTCAGGCTCCACAATAAGTTAAGATTAAGATCCAGAATCTGATAACCTTGGTTTTTTTTTAACCACAATTACTTAAATAAAGCATGACTTCCTGATTGCACATAAGCCTGATACCATGACTTCCAAAACACCATAGCTAGCTTCACATAGAAAGAAACCATGGTTACACGATGTTTTAACCCTTTGGCTTGATTTTTAAACTTTGGTATCCCGCAGTTCTCTTACCAACCTCATGTTAAGCAGGTCTACTCAAAGGAAGCACCAAACTACAGTGGTTGGGTTTAAACATCACATTAAATAGTGATGTGGTCCGTTGTTTGGTTTAGTGTGTCATCCTTTCTTCAACAAACCATAGTTAGAATAACGGTTGGAAGGGACCTTGGAGGTCTTCTAGTCCAACCCCGTGCTCGGGCAAGCAAATAGTTGTTCAATCTCTTCTTAAAAACTTCCAGTGTTGGAGCATTCACAACTTCTGGAGGCAAGGAGTTCCACTGATTCATTATTCTCACTGTCAGGAAATTTCTCCTTAGTTCTAAGTTGCTTCTCTCCTTGATTAGTTTCCACCCGTTGCTTCTTGTCCTGCCCTCAGGTGCTTTGGAGAATAGCTTGACTCCCTCTTCTTTGGGGCAGCCCCTGAGATATTGGAAGACTCCTATCATGTCACCCCAGTCCTTCTTTTCATTAAACTAGACATACCCAGTTCCAGCAACCATTCTTCATATGTTTTAGCCTCCAGTCCCCTAATCATCTTTGTTGCTCTTCTCTGCATTCTTCCCAGAGTCATAGAGTTGTATTCTTCAACATAATAGAGCAGTTAGATACAGATACAGATCAACAGTGTTGGAAGGGATCTTGTAGGTCATCTAGTCCAACCCCCACCCCCACCCCCCGACCAAGCAGGAGACCCTAAACCCGTGATGGCGAACCTATGGCACGCGTGCTACAGGTGTCATGTAGAGCTATACCAGTAGGCACGCGAGCTCAGCTCCGGTGTGCATGTGCGCACTGGCCAGCTGATTTTCGGGCCTTCTGGGCCCACCGGAAGTAGGGAAACAGGTTGTTTCCTGCCTCCGGAGGTCCTGTGTGTGGGGGGGGGGGGAACGCCTGTTTTTCTCTCTCCCCAGGTTCCAGAGGCTTTCTAGGCGCCTGGGGAGGGCGAAAACGGCCTTCCCCACCCACCTGGAGGCCTTCCAGAGGCCGGAAAAGGCCCGTTTGTCAACTTCCTAGACAGCCTCTGGAGCCTGGGAAGGGCAAAAAACGGGCCTACTGGGCCCACCGTCCCATCATGTGCCAAAAACAGGCGGAGCGCGGGGGGGGTTGCATACACATACGTGGGGGACGGGGCACATAGAATTATGGGTGTGGGCTGGCACGTCCGCGCCCCCCTCGCTTTTGGCACGCGATGGCAAAAAGGTTAGCCATCACTGCCCTAAACCATTTCTGACAGTCCAGTCTCTCCTTGAAAGCTTCCAGGGATGAAGCTCCCACAACTTCCAAAGGCAACTTCTGATCCATCAGTTGATTGTTCTCACTGTCAGAAAAGTTCTCCTTATTTCCAGGTTGAATCTCTCCTTGATCAGTTTCCATCGGAGGGGGTTGGACTAGAGGTCCTCCGAGGTCCCTTCCAAACTCCGTCATTCTATTCTATTTTTTTTTTTTTCTTCTCGTACTAAAAACAGCTCCGTTTCTTTGGTGATAATATCTCGCCGTCCTTCAGAGTTAAATCCTTGATATTCCGTCCCTTCGGCTTCGAAACGAACTTCCTGGAACCAGATTAAGAATTGCCTTAGCTAAGCCAATTACCTTAATCATGAATCAGGAAGATGGCACGATAGGAATCTGGTGTCTCTCCCTGATTCATTCGTGGAAGATAATCACACAAATTTTAATCATGCAAAGCAGCGTCTGCATCAAGGCAAGATGTCATCAAAACCGTGAAATAGATGTTGTGATGTAATACCACAAGCTCCCTTCCCCTTGGGGACAGACAGTCCTCGACTTGCAACAGTTCATTTAGTGACCATTCAGATTTACTGTTGTGGTCCTCCAGCAGCCTGCGGAGCGGGCAGCGGAGTCGGACAGCGATGAGGCTGAGGAACATGGGCCAATCCTGGAGGCAGAGATGGGGCCAGGGCCATTGGGGAGTGAGGTGCAGACTCCAGAGCCTCCAGAGACTGACAGTAGAGAGGCAGAGGAACAGGAGGAGCCTGTTCCTAGTGCACGCATGAGAAGAGTTGCCAGAAGGCAAGAGCAGCTCAAGCAAAGAGGACAACTCGGGAGTAAGGCCAAGAGATGATTGGCCCCTCCCATAAGGCTTAAAACAGACCAGCAACAGCGTTTGGGCTTTGCCGGAAAACAACGTTGGTAGCTTCGTCGTCGTCGTCGTCTTCGTCTACGTCTTGTATTTATTTTTGTATCTGTGACTTCTGAAAGTTTGCCAAGAAAGGCCTTTGGCAGTTTGCCTAATTGGACCAAGGTTTGCGATAGGACTGAGGAATTTGTGTTGGGTGGAATTTGCTTTAATTTACTTGAACGACGCTGGGAATGAAGTAATTCTCAACTGTTCGAATATAGTTTGTTTTTTCACGGACTGATTTTCCTACTACTTACTTGGGCCTGGGTCACAACATTTAAAACGCCACTGAAAAAAAGTGACTTAGGACAGATTTTCAGTCTCACGACCGCTGCAGGTCACGTGATCAAAAAATTCAGAAGCTTGGTTCATATTTATGACGGTTGGAGGGTCCCATGATTCCTTTTCGTGACGAGCAAACTCAATGGGGAAGGCAGGTTCACTTAACGGCTGTGGCAAGAAAGGTGGTGAAACGGGGCAAAACTCACTTAGCAAATTTCTTACAACTGTCTCGCTTAGCGACATAAAGTCCAGTTCAAACCTTTGGAGGCTTAAATGGACCCATTTTCCGGACAGAAAGATCACCCGAGGTGACAAGGGTGCTTTTTGCGGTTTGCAGTGTTTCAAATCTCTTCCTCCCCTTTCACCGCGGACAAAAACCCTTCCCCTGTCCTGCTTTCTATAAACAGAGAGAGAGAGAGAGAGCCGGTGTACCCAGAAAAAAAGGCTCGCTTGATCTTTTTAAACGGAAATGTTTATTAAAGTTTGTCGAGCGTGACAAAAGGAGAGAGAGAGAGAGAGCGGATGCAAAAAGGCCTTCGATTTCGGCATCGCCTGTGCAATGACAAGCTTTCTTTTCTTTTTTTCCCCCCAAAACAAGAAAAAAAGATGAGGGGGGGGGTTGGGGGGTTTAAGGGCTTTGTAAGTGTGGATTCCTCGGTGGATCAGAGAGCCTGGCAACCGGAGGAGGGATTTTGGGCCCTGGTAACGGCCTTTAAGCCTCTTCCCTTCTCCAGCCAATGGGAAGGGACGGGATAAGTGGAAATCCTGCAGGAATTCGGACAAAGGGATAGTGGCCAGGTCTTTAAGAAGAGACCGGACAACCCTTTGGTCTGAAACAGTGTAGGGTTTCCTGCCTGAGCAGGGGGTTGGACTAGAGGACCTCTGAGGTTCCTTCCAGCTCTGTTATTCTATTCTATTGTTTCTCTTTTGCCCAAAACCAAATGGGAGTGCCCATTGTCTGAAACGGTATAGGGCAGTGATGGCTAACGTTTTTGCTGTCGCGTGCCAAAAGCGGGGAGAGTGTGGAGGGGTGTCGCAGGCACGTGGGCCCACACCCATAATTCAATGCGCCCCGCGCATGCCCACACAACTCCCCCACGCTCCCCACGCTTTTGGCACGCGATGGCACAATGGGCCTGGTAGACCCATTTTTTCGTCCTCCCCAGGCTCCAGAAGCTTTCTTGGCATCTGGGGAGGGCAAAAACAGTCTTCCCTACCCTTTCTGGAGGCCCTCCGGATGCTGGAAACGGCCCATTTCCCGACTTCCGGTGGGACAAGAAGGCCCGTTTTTTGCCCTCCCCAGGCTCCAGAGGCTTTCTAGGAGCCTGGGGAGGGCGAAAACGGCCTTCCCTACCCTTTCTGGAGGCCCTCCAGAGGCTGGAAACGGTTGTAAGTGCGAGAAAGGGTTCCAGGTCGCTTGTTTCAGTGCCGTCGTAACTTCGAACGGTCCCTAAGCGGACGCTGTAAATTGAGGATTACTGCACACCTCTGATCTCCCTTCCGTTGACTGGCGCAGTTCATTTTGGTCTAGAGGTAGTCCTCGACTTACGACCGTTGCTTAGTGACTGCCTCAAAGCCACCATCTTCCAGCCCCCCCTTCGTATCGTCTCTTCTTACTCCCGCGGGACTCCATAGAAAAATATCTCATATTTTTGGACATCATGGCCCGCTTGGGTATATCAGAGCAAAAAAAAAAAAAAAGAAGAAGAATTCCCCATGTCATTTTTCTCCTTTTCACACTCCAGAGGAGCAAAATGCAACCACCGTTTGTTTTTGTTTTTTTTTTACCCCCAGAACCCAGTTCATAAAGTAGCTTAATGGCAAAATCTCCCGGGAAGAGTCATTGTATTAGCATCTTTGCTGGATACACCAGACTGGTTTAATTGTTATGTAAATTACCCTTGCTCCGCCATCAACTTTCTTCTTAATGGGCCATTCATCACTGCAAAGTTTTCTCTCAAGGAGCCAGCTGCTCTTCCTCACATGTCTTCCCCCTCCCAAAAAACCCCCACAAAAATCACATTTAAAATAGACAGACAGACAGACACAGAGAGAGAGAGAAAGAGAGAGATGGAGAGATATAGATTAGAGAGAGAAAGATGATGGAGGGAGGGAGGGAGAGGGAGAGGGGGAGAGAGATACGAGAAAGAGAGAGATACAGACATAAATTATATATATATATATATAGAGAGAGAGAGAGATTAGAGAGAGAGAGAGAGAGACGATGATAGATGATAGATAGATAGATGATAGATAGATAGATAGATAGATAGATAGATAGATAGATGATAGATAGATAGATGATAGATAGAGATAGATGATAGATAGATAGATAGATAGATAGATAGATGATAGATAGATAGATAGATAGATAGATAGATAGATAGATAGATAGATATGTTTTTATCCTTTGTTTTTTCCTCAGTTTCTCTGTGTGTGGATGGATGGAGGAATGGAGAGAGGGAGAGAGACACTAGAGAGATACAGAGATACAGATATAAATTATATATAAATATATATATATATAGAGAGAGAGACCAGATAGACAGACAGAGATATTATATATGTTTTTGTCCTTTGTTTTTTCCTCAGTTTCTCTGTGTGTTGAGGATAGATGGATGGATGGATGGATGGAGAGAGACACTAGAGGGAGAGAGAGAGATACAGATCTAGATTATATATAGATATAGAGATTAGAAAGCAAGAGAGACTGGAGAGAGAGAGAAAGAGAGAGATACCCTGTTTCCCTGATAATAAGCCCAATCGGGGTTTTGAGGGCATGAACTAAAATAAGTTTTCCCCAAAAAAACAAGCCCTCCCCGAAAATATTTAAACGCAGAGCTGGAAATCAGGTAAGATGGCAAGAGGAGCCCCATCTTACTCCAAACACCCCAAAATAATAAGATCTCCCTGAAAATAAGGCCAAGCGCTTATTTCGGGGTTCAAAAGAATATAAGACAGGGTCTTATTTTCGGGAAAACACAGACAGACAGACAGACAGACAGACAGACAGATAGATAGATAGATAGATAGATAGATAGATAGATAGATAGAGACAGATGATAAAGGATGGATGGATGGATGGATGGATGGAGTGAGTGAGTGAGTGAGTGAGTGAGTGAGTGAGTGTTAGAAAAAAATCTCACATTCACAAGCTTAGTCTGGTGGTCCAGGCTGGGTTGCCAGGGGGAATCACGTAACTCCGGGACACTTCAAGCGTCATAAATATGAGACAGTTGCCAAGAATTTCGAAAAACCCGGTCCTAAGTCACTTTTCTCCATGCCGCTGTAGGCTGATGACCCTGGCCTACTGCAACGGTCATAAATACGAGTCAGCGGCCAAGCATCTGGATTTTGACCACGGGGGATGCTGCAGGGGGTCATAATAATTGTGAAAAACCTTTGCACTTTTTTTATTCCAGCGTCGTTGAAATTTCGGTCACTTAAATGAACTGTTGTAAGTCGAGGCTAGCAAAGGAGCTGAAATTTTAGCTAGCTAAACGTCATTGAAAGAATCTAGAGAAGGGAATAAAATCACTCATGATTCCTCCCTTTCTCCCCTCTGTTTAACTCTGTTTATTATTAATCATTGTTCAAACAGCCGAGTGGAGATTTATTGACACAGGAAGGTTGAGAGGAGGGCACGGAAGGCAGCAGCCAAGTTCCCTTCTCAAAGGCTTGCCAAATAGCAGGTTCAGGGAGTCCTCGACTTATGACCACAATGGAGCCCAAGGTTTCCGTTGCTGAGCGAGACAGTTTCTTGAGTGAGTTTGGCCCGGTTTTGCTACTTTTCCTGCCGCGGTTGGGAAGTCGTTAAATTAGCAATACGATTGTTAAACGAATCCGGCGTCCCCCGTTGACTTTGCTTGTCAGAAAGTGGCACAAGGGGCATCACGTGACCCTGGAACAGTGCAACCGTCATCAAGACGAGTCAGTGGCCAAGAATTTTGGAATTTTGATCATGTGACGACGGGGAATGCTACAACGGCCCTAAGTGTGGGGGGAGGAGTCACTTTTTGCAGTGTGCCCTTGTAACGTCAAACAGTCACTAAGTGAATGGTTGTAAGTTGATGACTGCCTTTATGGTCTTAGAAAAGTTTTTGATGCTTCCTGAACTTGATGGTCGGTTGGCAGACATTTTATTACCCAAGTAGGTTACGTCATCAGGGCAAGGTGACTTAGAAAACTCTGTGTGAAGAGCTAGAAAACTCTTGTGTGGTTACTATTAAAGGAGAATGCGAAGGGAGGGAGGGAAGGAAGGAAGGAAGGAGAAAATAGGTTGAATGGGAGAGAGGGAGGGAGAGAGGAAGGAAGGAAGGAAGGAAGGAAGGAAGGAAGGAAGGAAGGAAGGAAGGAAGGAGAAAATAGGTTGAATGGGAGAGAGGGAGGAAGGAAGGAAGGAAGGAGAAAATAGGTTGAATGGGAGAGAGGGAGGAAGGAAGGAAGGAAGGAAGGAAGGAAGGAAGGAAGGAAATAGGTTGAATGGGAGAGAGGGAGGAAGGAAGGAAGGAAGGAAGGAAGGAAGGAAGGAAGGAAGGAAGGAAGGAAGGAGAAAATAGGTTGAATGGGAGGGAAGGAAGGAGAAAATAGGTTGAATGGGAGGGAGGGAGGAAGGAAGGAAGGAAGGAAGGAGAAAATAGGTTGAATGGGAGAGAGGGAGGAAGGAAGGAAGGAAGGAAGGAAGGAAGGAAGGAGAAAATAGGTTGAATGGGAGGGAAGGAAGGAGAAAATAGGTTGAATGGGAGAGAGGGAGGAAGGAAGGAAGGAAGTGGAAAAAAGATCCTTGATGCTCTCTGAGCTTCATGCTTTTCTTGCAGACTTTTCATCCCCCGAAATAGGTAACACCATCAGTGCTAATAAGGAGTAATGTTTGCTCTCAGTTTATATCCTGAATGAAATGTGATGCAAGCTGTATTTTGAAACCAGACACAACTACGCAACTGTATTTTTTCCCTTCTGGTTTCCTTGAGTTGCCGTTGATGGAAAGGACACCAAGCGGCTGCCAAATTGCAACGGAGGGACGGCCGTCTTTGAAAAGGCTGTGATGAGCTTTGTTGAATCATCCGGTTGGAATGCAAATATTCCCACCTCCAGCGTCTCATTAGATTGAAGTGTTCCTCGCTGTCATTGGCTGCTGGGAACCGTAATAATTGAATAGGAGACAAATCTTCTCAACTGTATGAAGTTCGGTGAAGAAGGTGGAGTTGAGGTGCTCCATCCTCATTTCCAACCCCTCCCAAAAAAAAACCCTCTTTGAAATCTGGAACGGAGGTTTTGTCCCATAACAGGATTGCTGTTGAGCTAATTTGGCACCTCCTAAAAGTTACACCCCGAGGGCACAATTAGAGCTTAGCAAGCAGATATTCCCGAGTCAACTTTGTGTGATCTTGTAGTACGTTGCTGAGGATATCTGAGGAACCACCCAGTCAACGGTTGGGCTGCTTTGTGGTTTGTCAGATTTATTTTGGGTATCTGAGGGTGGAAGCAGGTTTGGGCTGGTTCTTCAAATAGATCTTGAGGGTCAATCCTTGTTGGGGACTTTCAGTCAGTCCTAGAGGAGATCAACCCTGACTGCTCTTTAGAAGGCCAGATCCTGAAGAGGAAACTCAAATACTTTGGCCACTTAAGGAGAAGGAAGGACTCACTGGAGAAGAGCCTGATGCTGGGAACGATGGAGGGCAAAAGAAGAAGGGGACGGCAGAGAACGAGGTGGCTGGATGGAGTCATTGAAGCAGTCGGCGTGAGCTTAAATGGACTCCAGCGGATGGTAGAGGACAGGAAGACCTGGAGGAACGTTGTCCATGGGGTCGCGATGAGTCGGACACGACTTCGCAACTAACAACAACAATCCTTTGATTTTATGGAGCGGGCATTAATCGTGGCGGGTTTGTGGTGTGTAAAATACGAGATCCCAAGGGAGGAACATGGGAGATTGATCAAAAAGTCAGTAAGAGTTGAAATACTAAAAACGGCAAGTAGAAATGATGGATAAATACAGGATACCTCTTAATATAGGATTTGTCTTACTAAAGATTAGAAAACAGAGCTAGAAATTAGAAACGGGGGAAATGTTACGATGTCTACTGTCACATGATATAAGTTACTATAATTACTATGTATATATAAAAGTTACAAGTTGAAAGACTACTACTCTGTATGCTTAAAGAGTAAAGGGTAAGAGATACAGAATGCTACTTAATATGGGGATTCTTGTATTAGGGGTTAAAAAAAAGAGGTAGTAAGTAGTAATTGGGGAAACGCTACTATGCACACGGCTACAAAATAAAGTTATGGTCAAAATTGTGGAAACCTTTTGGGAAAAAGTGTATTTTCTAAAACTAGCTAATAACACCACTTTTTTTTTTTGGAGTAGTACCATAAAATTATATATCAATGGAAAGATAATTTAACCAAGAATGTCATGCAATAACTTTTTATGAAGGATTTGCTATTGGAATAGCAGTTACAGTATAAAGAAGAAAAGTGAAAGACGCAGAACAAATGAGATATACAAAAATTGTCACCATAGAAAAAACGAGATATGCAAAAATTATCACGTCAGTTAATCCTTCGTTGGGTAACCCTTAGCATGAATGACGGCCTTACGTCTTCCCATGGAGTGAACCAAGTCTTTGAGTTCTGCAGCTGTTATAATGTTGAAACCAAGATTGAATGATGGCTTCTATTAACTGGGTTTTATTGCTGGGTCGCTTCTGACTAACAAGTTTCTATAGTTGGCTCCATAGATTTTTCAATTGGGTGAAGGTCTGGGCTATTCCCAGGCCATTCCAGCAGTGGAATAGGATTCTCTTGAAACTCCCCCCCAAAAAAGTGGTGTTATTAGCCATCCAACCTCAAAAATACACTTTTCCTAAAAGGTTTCCACAATTTTGGCCACTGCTGTCTAATATATTATAAATTCAATGTATTTGTAAGTTTTAGAAGTTGAAAATACTATCATGTATACCTAAACAGTATTATTATTATTGTTATTAGTAGTCTGTATAAAGTAAAGTGACAGTACATATACAGTGTACTGTTCACTAAGCACTCATATACGTTAAAGAAAAAACATGAAATATATATATATATATATATTTAAAGATCACTATTTCCCCCGTGGGAACGGGGGGAGAGGAAGCACAATCCTTACATTCCTCAAGAGGACAAACAGGTTACCCAGGAGTAAAGCAGTTGGGAAACTCTTGACGGAATGCAGAAGCAACATTACTTGCACTTTCTCCTTTTTGTCCTCAATTTATGACCACCATTGGGGTCAGAATTTCCATGGTTAAACAAGAAGGTTCTTTTATGAATCGTGCCTGATTTTATGACCTTTTGGCCAGAGTTGATAAGCAAATCACTGCGGTTGTTAAATGAATCATGAAGTCCTTAAGTGAATCCCAGCTTCCCCCATTGACGGAAGCCAGCTAGGAAAGTCACAGGATGCTGCAGCCGTCATAAATACATGCCAGTTGCCAAGCAACCAGATTTTGATCACGTGACCGGGGATTTTTACAACGGTTATAAGTGCGAGGACCAGTTACACGTCACTTCCCCCCCCCCCCAGTTCTGTTGTAACTTCAAGCCAATGGTTGTAAGTTAAGGACACCTGTACCAGCGAGGAGAACGAAACAGAGAAAGGGAGAAAGGAAATTGCACATGGTTGGCACAATAAATGAATCTGATTTCCTCCTGAAAATAAGACCGGGTTTTATATTAATTTTTGCTCCAAAAGGCGCATTAGGGCTTATTTTCTGGTTAGGTCTTATTTTGGGGAAAATATGATAATAAATACACCCATCTGGTTGACAATCTGAACTGGGGCTTATTTTTGGGGTAGGGCTTATATTACGAGCATCCTGAAAAATCATGCTAGGGCTTATTTTCCGGCTGGGTCTTATTTTCGGGGAAACAGAGTAAGTAGGTAAGTAGGTAGATAGGTAGGCAGACAGACAGACAGACATGGATGGATGATAGATAGATAGATGATAGATGATAGATAGATAGATAGATAGACGACCTCTTAAAGTCCCTTCCAACTCTTGTTATTCCGTTGTTAACTTGGGAGACTCAACCATCCAGAACCCCAAATCGTAGCTTATTCGTCTCGGCCTCCTGCCCCCCCCCCATCCCCCACCCCCACGAAGGAAGGAAGGAAGAAACATTTTGCAGATGGAAGTTGTAGAAAAAACAAAAGGGGTCCCCCCGCCTTTTTTTTTTTTTTTTGGAGAAAGCAGAATCTTTTTTTTGTTTTGTTTTAATTTTCCTTTTTAAAACAACGTCTTGTATTTCTTTAACCCGGCTGTTCACTTGGGAAGGAGAAAAGGTTGGCCACGCAGCCTTGTTATGACTTGTTCGGTTAAAACAATGGGGTGGAATTGGGACGGGTGTCTGTGCAGGCTCTATTTCAGGAAAGGGGGGGGCGGGGGAGTTATTAAATATTTTTCTTCCCGGAGTCCAAGGCTGCTTAAAAAAAATTGGCGAGCTGGGTGGTGGGGGTTGGAAACGGGGCAGTGAGAAGGAATATATTTCCATAGCCAAATGTGAAACTGGCAGCTTTTTCTAACCTCGTTTTTGGCCTTTTAAAAGCTTCTTTTCCTCTACTTCACGTTTGGAGAATGCAGTCTGTAATCAAGTACAGGTAGTCCTCATCTTACAACGATGAGGGAGCCCAAAATGTCTGTCGCTAAGCGAGACAGGGCTGAAGTAAGTTTTGCCACGTTTTACGACCTTCCTTGGCACAGTTGTTGAGTGAATCGGTGCGGTTAAGTTAGTCACAGGGTTGTTGAGTGAATCTGATTTGACTTAATAATAATAATAATAATAATAATAATAATAATAATAATAATAATTTTATTTCTATACCGCCCTTCTCCCGAAGGACTCAGGGCGGTGTACAGCCTATTTAAAAACACAAACAAAACAACAATATAAAATTTAAAATAATTAAATAAATTGGCTCAGATTTAAAACCCCAAAAAATTTAAATACCCCAATTTAAAACTATTGTGTTGATAGTCCGGCCTGGCGGAACAACAGGGTCTTGACTGATGATGTTCCCAGTTGGGTCATGAAACGTCTACAAGGAAGCAAGCAAGGACCACACAGTCCTCCTCCTCCTCTTCCATCCCACAAACCCCTTTCTCTTCTAGCACTGATGATGATACCTAGTTGGGTCATGAAATGTCTACAAGGAAGCAACCAAGGACCCCACAGTCCTCCTTCTCCTCTTCTCTTCCATCCCACAAACTCCTTGTACCACTGATGATGTTAACCTAGTGGGGTCATGAAACATCTGCAAGAAAACCAACCAAGCTCAAAGACCACCAAGGACCCCACAGACAAACTTCGCTTAATGTGGTGTGTTGCGCTTGTAGCTTAGCATAGTTAGGGAAAATGTCCAGTTTTTCTCAGGACGGGCGAGTTGCTATCTTCTGATCTCTAATCCAATCTGGAGTAGAAACGTTTCTCCACTCTGGCAGAAGATTTGATCCTGGTATGTATTTTAGTTTTTTTGTTGGATAACAACAAGAGACTGCCCTTGTCCTAAAGACCAGAGGATGGAAAGCATTCCATAAAAGAAAATTTTGGATATTCCTCAGTCAGGGTCTCCAACGTTGGGCACTTTAATACTTACGGATTTCAACTCCCATGATTCCTCAGCCAAGGTTTCCAACCTTAGCAACTTTAAGACTGGTGGACTTCCAGAATTCCTCAACCAGGGTCTCCAACCTTAGCAACTTGAAGACTGGTGGACTTCCAGAATTCCTCAGCCAAGATCTCCAACCTTAGCAACTTGAAGACTGGTGGACTTCCAGAATTCCTCAGCCAAGATCTCCAACCTTAGCAACTTTAGGACTGGTGGACTTTCAGAATTCCTCAGCCAAGGTCTCCAACCTTAGCAGCTTTAAGACTGGTGGACTTCCAGAATTCCTCAGCCAAGGTCTCTAACCTTAGCAACTTTAAGACTGGTGGACTTCCAGAAAGCCAGCGTCTCCAACCTTAGCAACTTTAAGACTGGTGGACTTCCAGAATTCCTCAGCCATGGTCTCCAAGCTTGGCCACTTGAACACTTGTGGACTTCAACTCCCAGAATCCCTCAGCCAGGAATTCTGGGAGTTGAAGTCCACAAGTCTTAAAAGTTGCCAAGAATGGAGGCCCCTGCTCTAGAGGCTGAAAAAGGACCACATCTGGCTGCATCAGCTGCATTCCACTTGATGCTCTGTAAGATGGGCTGGAATTAACAGTTTTGAGGTTTTTCTTACCTGGATCACTCAAGCAGGTGTCTTCACCTGGTCTGATAGCATCCATCCTCTCATTTTTGGTCCAGGTGGGACACAGCAAGGAGGAGATTTTGGATAACAAACAACCGATCGAAACAACCACCGGTCCCACACATCCAAGTCTTCACGAGAAAAGAACCGCCAAGTGAATCACAAAAGACGAATATTTAGAACCAGTTCCAAGAAAGAGAGCGAAGCCACATCGTGCTTTAAAAGCTGTTTCAATATTTCCCATCCTAGTTGACCCGGGCCAGATCTTAAAACCGAGCGCGTGCACACAAACCGGCTGTTTGCTAACATGATTGTCCAGCTACAAATTGCGGTCTTAAAAGCTGGAAGGGACTTTAGTATTTTGGATCATTTCTTCCAGCTAAAAAGGCTTTTTAGTGCTTCGTTTGAGGCCAGGAACAAATGTCGTTTTTTTGTGTGTGTTTTTTTTCTCCCCCCCCCCCTTTCCCAAATTGGCCAGAACGTTGTAACCGGAATGTGAAAAATAAACAGCAGTTGCATTTCGTTTTGTTGTCATTTCTTCTTCTTCTTCTTCTTCTTCTTCTTCTTCTTCTTCTTCTTCTTCTTCTTCTTCTTCTTCTTCTTCTTCTTCTTCTTCTTCTTCTTCTTCTTCTTCTTCTTCTTCTTCTTCTTCCCGCGCTGATGAGACAAAATCTTCCTCGGAGCTTATTAAATGTGTCCAGATGTCTTCTGCCATTATCAAGGCTGCAGATAATTCTCATTTATTGTAAGGGAAGTACGGTGTGATGCTACGATATTAATGCATGCTCAGAAAGCTTTTCCTGTGGTTGCCTGTGGGGAATGGAAATCTCCTCCGTGTGATTCATTTTGGCTTTTTTTTAAAAAAACAAAACAAAAAAACGTGGACTTTGGGGGAAAAAAATTCTTTGTAAACCACAACTAACAGAGGTAGATCAGCCAGAATCAAAAGTGCATTTATTCGTGCTTGGGAAGAGCGGAATACTGTATGGAATTACTTGAAAAGCTAAACACAGGTGGTCCCCGACTTTACGACCACAATGGAGCCCCTGAATAAACCTCCCTGAAAATAAGGCCAAGCGCTTATTTCAGGGTTCAAAAAAATATAAGACAGGGTCTTATTTTATTTATTTATTTATTTATTGGTTCGATTTATATGCCGCCCTTCTCCGGAGACTCAGGGCCGCTTACAATGCGTTAAGCAATAGCCTTCATCCTTTTGTATATTTATACAAAGTCAGCTTATTGCCCCCACAAACTGGGTCCTCAATTTACCTACCTTAGAAAGGATGGAAGGCTGAGTCAAACCTTGAGCCTGGTGAGATTTGAACCTGCAGTAATTGCAGGCAGCTGGTGCTATTTAACAGCACTTTAGTCTGCTGCGCCACCAAGGCTCGGGGAAACACGAAATGATAGGCCCTTGGTACTCTCTGGGCTTGGTTGTTTTATTGCAGGCGTTTCATTACCCAACTAGGTAACACCATCAGTGCTAGAAGGGGCTGAGGTTTGCAAAATTGAACAGAGGGGTAGGAGGAGGAGAACCGAGGGGGTCCTTGTTGCTCTCCGAGCGTCGCCGTTTTCTTGCAGACGTTTCTTGACCCAACTAGGCAACATCATCAGTGCACTGGGTGATGTTATCTAATTTGGGTCATGAAACCTCTGCAGGAAAAACAACCGGAGCTCAAGAGAGCATCAAGGACCCCCTCGGTTTGAATAGGGTAGACAAAAATGCAGGTGACTTCAGGGGGAGGAAGAAAAAAAAACACCATACAATTTACAATTTCAGGAATTGAACTGTAAAAACTGCCAACGGTTTTATGATGGAGGGCCCAGAATCTTGGTCTGGGGGGGGGGGTGTATGTCCTTTTTAGAAGACCCCCCCCGCCCCCGGCCATGCTTTTACTAACCAGGCTGATAGCCTAGAGACAACATTGCTGCATCCGTCACGGAAATCCCTCCGTGTAAACACAGCCTTGCAACGCACATATTTCCAAGCAACAGTAATGTTAAGATGTCGGGAGGATTTACAGTTTTGCTGTGATTTATGGAAGCCGTCCTCTTTACGGGGCCTTGCTTAGGGTTCCCCGAAGCCCAGGGAGCTGTTTGAAAGCGTAGTTGTAAAAACAGAAAGAAAATAGGAGGGAAAAAGCAAAATATGGAGGCACCGTATATTTTTTTCCCCCAGATTCCTTTCAGGGTTTTTTTATATATATATATATTCCTTTTCCTCTCTTTCTTTTTACGGTGGTTCCCTTAAGTAAAGAAAAACACTGCAGATTTTTTATACTTCCTGCTCCTTTTTTTAAAAAAAAATACTGCTGTTTTTCTTTTGCTTCCGTCCTTCCTTATTTGGGCTTTGCGTGCATTCCCAGGAGCAATAACTGGAGTTTTACTGAAGGGATCCGCAAAAGAATTGCAGCACAGGTAGTCCTTGATTTACAGCGGTCTTGTTGAGTGACCGTTCGAAGATACATCGGCACTGAAAAAAGCAACATAGGACCGTTTTGTTACATGCATGACTGTTGCACGCTCGATCAACATTCAAACCAGCGGTGAAATCCACTTACCTTCGCTACCGGTTCGGTAACAGGAGTGCGCGGGAGCACGTATGCGCTATGCACGCATACATGTACCTCTTCTGCACCTGCGCAGAACCTTCAACGCATGCACAGATGGTAAAAGACCGGGACGTAATGACGTCCTGGCGGGTGGGCGGAGCTTCCTACCGCCGGCGCTACCAGTTCAGCGAGCCAGATAGAACCAGGAGGGATTTCACCGCTGATTCAGACACTTGGAAATCTGACTCGTATTTATGACGGCCGCCGTGCCCCAGGGGGGTTGCATGATCCCCTTTTGCGATCTTCTGACAAGCAAAGTCCACGGGGAAGCTGAATTCACTTAACTGTGTGAGCAACTTAACTGCTTCAGGAATTCACTTAACCACTGTGGCGCAAAAGGTCGTAAAACAGGACCAACTTCATTTAAGAACTATCTCGCTTACCAATGGAAATTTGGGGCTCCATCATTTTATTTTATTTTATTTTTTGATTTATATGCCGCCCTTCTCCGGAGACTCAGGGCGGCTTACAATGTGCTCAGCAATAGCCTTCATCCTTTTGTATATTTATACAAAGTCAGCTTATTGCCCCCACAACTGGGTCCTCAATTTACCTACCTTAGAAAGGATGGAAGGCTGAGTCGACCTTGAGCCTGGTGAGAATTGAACTCGCAGTAATTGCAGGCAGTTGAATGTTAATAACAGGCTATTAGTCTGCTGCGCCACCAGGCTCCTCTAAATGGAGGATTGCCTATAACGGGTGTCAGCAACCTGCAGCTCCGGAGCTGCATGCGGCTCTTTGGGCCCTCTGCTGTGGCTCCATGTCAAGTGATTCCACCACTGGCTGGCCCCGCCCTTAACCCTCCCCTCCCAGTCACTCCTCACCTGGCCTGAGAAGGTAAGGGCGACGATGCGGGATGGAGAAGCGGCTGGGGCAGAAACAGAGAGATACAGATACAGAGGGAGGGCGGAAGAGGGAGAGAGAGAGAGAGAGACATGTCAAAAAGATTTTGTGGTTCCCGGGTTTTTTTTTTTTTTTAACAACCGGTTCTCTGTCCTAATGACTGGCTGGGTAGGCATGGCTGGGAGGGGGGGGGTCATGTGACTGGTGGAAGTGAGTGACGTCGAGTTGGCCATGTTCACTCAGGTTTTGTGGCTCCCGGTGTTTTCTTTTGTGTGGGAAACGGGTCCAAATGGCTCTTTGAGTATTTAAGGTTGCCGACCCCTGGACTATAATAATGGCTAGTTAAACTCGCCTTGGTAGTACAGTGGTCTAAGGCACCCTGTTATTAAGCTGGTTATTAAGACCAGCTGCCTGCAATTACTGCAGGTTCGAATCTCGCCAAGGCTCAAGGTTGACTCAGCCTTCCATCCTTTCTAAGGTAGGTAAATTGAGGACCCAGTTGTGGGGGCAATAAGCTGACTTTGTATAAATATACAAAAGGATGAAGGCTATTGCTTAACGCACTGTAAGCCGCCCTGAGTCTCCGGAGAAGGGCGGCATATAAATCAAATTTAAAAAAAAAAAAAACTCTCATTGATCGGTGTGTCAAGTTTCAGGCTACCGTTTTGGGACCCAGGAGCATATCCTAGAGATCCTCCAATTCTGCATTGTTTAAAATACGTGCCTGATGTTTATACTCGGGTTTATGTGTCACACACTCAATTGTGTCCGTTTTTCTTCCTTCCCCCCCCCCCAGGTGTGTTATCCGGTTTCCCAGCACGGTCATCAAAATCCAGTTCACGTCCCTCTACCATAGAGAGGAGGCGAGAGAGGACACGGCATCTCCTCCACTCCGGCCACTCTACCCACAGATCTCGCCGCTTAAGATCCACATTCCGGAGCCGGATCTACAGAATATGGTCAGCCCCCTCCCTTCTCCCACTGGCACCATCAGGTAAGCAGCGTGGGTCTCCAGCACAGGTGTGCCCAGCTCCGTATCAACAAACACCACTTC
Source organism: Pituophis catenifer annectens (assembly GCF_029215685.1). Lineage (NCBI taxonomy): Eukaryota > Metazoa > Chordata > Lepidosauria > Squamata > Colubridae > Pituophis > Pituophis catenifer. The sequence goes on along the minus strand of NW_027256896.1, from coordinate 18,742,770 downwards.
GCTTTTCCCCAAAATTCCCATTTCTCTCCTTATACAGGTAGTCATACATTACATTGATTGATTGATTGATTGATTGATTAGCCCTTGATTAGCCATATCAAAGTGCAGAGTACCAGAAGCAAATTATTACTTGATAAAAGCAATTTAAAATGGAATTGAAATAAAATACAATTTAGAATGAAATTGAAGTAAAATACCATTTAAAATGAAATTGGAATAAAATACAATTTAAAATGAAATTGGAGTAAAATACCATTTAAAATGAAATTGGAATAGCAATAGCCCTTAGACTTATATACCGCTTCACAGTGCTTTACAGCCCTCTCTAAGCGGTTTACAGAGTCAGCCTCTTGCCCCCAACAATCTGGGTCCTCATTTTACTAACCTCGGAAGGATGGAAGGCTGAGTCAACCTTGAGGTGGTCAGGATCGAACTTCTGGCAGTGAACAGAGATAGCCTGCAACATTGCATTGTAACAACTGTGCCACTATGGCTTCCTTCCTTCCTTCCTTCCTTTCCTTTCCTTTCCTTTCCTTTCCTTTCCTTTCCTTTCCTTTCCTTTCCTTCCCTTCCCTTCCCTTCCCTTCCCTTCCCTCCTTCCCTCCCAAGCTATACCAGACTTATATACCGCTTCACAGTGCTTTCCAGCCCTCTCTAAGCAGTTTACAGAGTCAGCCTCTTGCCCCCAATGATCTGGGTCCTCATTTTACCCACCTCGGAAGGATGGAAGGAAGGCTGAGTCAACCTTGAGCCTGGTGAGATTCGAACTGCCAAATTGCAGTCAGCCGGCAGTCAGCAGAAGGAGCCTGCAGTACTGCACTCGGACCACTGCGCCACCGCGGCTCTTAAATAAACGACGATTTAAAATGAAACTGGAATAAAATACAGTGATTTAAGATGTAGATAAAATATAATAAAAATTATAGTTAGAGGTCACCCCTGCAATCCACGCCAATCAGTCCCACCTATGCCGACCTCAACCGAACCATTTTGTTCAAGTACTGTGCTGTGTTCAGTGTTATTTTCAGATTCTGGATGCACATAAGGTAAGTTGTTTTGATATGGGGATCCCAATGGGTCACTCGTTTGGCATGTAGACCGAGGTACCCATCTCTCACCTTCTTATACAGGCAACAATCAAATACACCTGTACATTGATTGATTGATTATCCCTTTGTTGTTGTTGTTAGTTGCGAAGTCGTGTCTGACTCATCGCGACCCCATGGACCATGTTCCTCCAGGCCTTCCTGTCCTCTACCATCCTCTGGAGTCCTTTTAAACTCACGCCGACTGCTTCGGTGACTCCATCCAGCCACCTCCTTCTCTGCCGTCCCCTTCTTCTTTTGCCCTCCATCGTTCCCAGCATCAGGCTCTTCTCCAGGGAGTCCTTCCTTCTCATTAGGTGGCCAAAGTATTTGAGTTTCCTCTTCAGGATCTGGCCTTCTAAAGAGCAGTCAGGGTTGATCTCCTCTAGGACTGACCGGTTGGATGGCCTTGCAGTCCAAGGGACTCGCAGGAGGCTTCTCCAGCACCAGAGTTCAAAGGCCTCCATTCTTTGGCGCTCAGCCTTCCTTATGGTCCAACTTTCACAGCCATCCATTGCAACCGGGAAAACCATAGCATTTGATTATCCCTTGGGCCATATCAAAGTGCAGAGTTCCAGAAACAAATTATGACTAATCGTTATTGTTGTTGTTGTTGTGGAGAAATAGGAGGAGGAAGGAGGATCAAGTATGTCGCCTCCTTGAGTGATTTATAAAAATAATAATAAAAGGCAAGCTGTAAAATAATGACAGCAATGATCGTGGACCACTTGGGTCAAAGCTCATGTGAAACAGAAGTTGGGTTCGTTAGAAGTTAGGAGCCCTGGGTTGGAACTGCGGTGCTGAAGCTGGGAGGGAGGAAGGCAACGGGTGTCTTTTTTTTCTTTCTGCGGTGACTTCACTTTCTTCAGGAAGCAAATATCACGTGCCCCAAACGGTGATACGTTTTTGCTCGACACACCCGAGAGCCAGTGTTGACACAGGCAAGCTTCAGCTTGCTGGTCTTGATGGGAAACATGAGTCCTTTCCCAAGCTGGTGGGGAGAGAGAGAGAGAAAGAGCCGAGATCTCCATCGCTGAGACCAAGGGTCGTGGGAAGTGTGAAGTCTCCTCTGAACTTGAGATGCTGGAGACCTGCTAGAGTGCAGGTCTCCAACATTGGGCACTTGGAGACTTGTGGACTTCAGTTCCCAGAATTCCTCAGCCAAGGTTTCCAACCTTAGCAATTTTAAGACTGGTGGACTTCCAGAATTCCTCAGCCATGGTCTCCAAACTTGGCAACTTTAAGACTTGTGGACTTCAACTCCCAGGATTCATCAGTCAGGGTCTCCAAACTTGGCAATTTTAAGACTTGTGGACTCCCAGAATTCCTCAGCCATGGTCTCCAATCTTGGCATCTTTAAGACTGGTGGACTCCAACTCCCAGAATCCTTCAGCCAGGAATTCTGGGAGTTGAAGTCCACAAGTCTTAAAAGTTGCCAAGGATGGAGGCCCTTGCTCTAGCGGCTGAGAGAGGACCACATCTGGCTGCATCAGCTGTATTCCACTTGATGCTCTGTTAGATGGGCTGGAAATAACAGTTTTGAGACTTTTCTTACCTGGGTCACCCAAGCAGGTGGCCTCACCTGATCTGATAGCATCCGTCCTCTCCTTTTGGGTCCAGGTGGGACACAGCAAGGAGGGAAATGGGTGGGCAAAATAAGTCACTGCTAACCCCCTATCTGTGCTGCTGTTTTGACTCGTGATGAAAAGGAGGGGAGGGGTCTTTTGATGGTTGCCTTGAGTAGATCTCTGAGCATCCTTTTGTGCAAAAGAGGGTTAAGGTAGAATTGGGTCAGAGCAGCCCCCAACTCTCTTATGGTCTCATACTGAGTCTTAATACAAGATTTCACATTCTCCCTTCCTTCCTTCCTTCCTTCCTTCCTTCCTTCCTTCCTTCCTTCCTTCCTTCCTTCCTTCCTTCCTTCTTTCCTTCCTTCCTTCCATCCTTCCTTCCATCCTTTCCCTTCCCTTCGTTTCCCCTCTTTTTTCCTTCCTTCCTTCTCTCTCTTCTCCCTCCTTCCCTCCTTCTCTACTCCTCCGCCTCTTTCCCTTCCATCCTTCCTTCCTTCCCTTCTCTTCCTTTCCCCTCTTTTTTCCTTCCTTCCTTCTCTCCCTTCTCCCTCTCTACCCCTCTGCCTCCTTCCCTTCCTTCCTCCCTCCACCTTCCTGCCACTCTACTTCCTTCCCTCTTATCCTTCCTTTTTTCCTTCTTCTCTACCCCGCCACTTCTTTCCTTCTTAGTCCTTCCTTCCTCTTATTTTTCTTTTCCTTTCCTCCCCTCCCCCCCCCTGTTCTGCCCTCCCTCCCTCCCAAAGAAGGAGAAGTTTAAGCTTGGACATTGCCCTCGTTCTATAAGTCACTCAACACTTTTCAATTTCCGCTGAGCTGGTAACAAAACGCCAGAACCTTTCTAAATAGGGTGTACAAGAGCCCCTCTGATTTTTCTCCTTCCCCTGAACCCTTCATCTTCTTCTTCTTCTTCTTCTTCTTCTTCTTCTTCTTCTTCTTCTTCTTCTTCTTCTTCTTCTTCTTCTTCTTCTTCTTCTTCTTCTTCTTCTTCTTCCTCTTTTTCTTCTTCTTCTTCTTTCCATTCCCTTTTAGTTCCTTGGCTGCACTGAGTTGGGATTAAGCACTCTAACCACCCCCCCTCCTGCAAGGGGGAAAAGCCGATGCCAAACAGAGCCTCCGTATTCCAAGGCACTCTACTTTAGCGCACCAGACCTTTTTTGTGTATGTCTGTGCAAACTGGGGGTGTGTGGAATGGGAGACCACCCACTCCTGTTGGTCCAAGAGGCTTGTTTCTCGAGCCTGCCACGACCCCGGGCATCTCTCCGGCAAAAGTTTTTGCAAGGCTCGTTTTGAGGAATGCCAACCATCCTGTGGCGAGAAGGCGGAGGAGAGAGAGAGAGAGAGAGAGAGAGAGAGAGAGAGAAGTTCAGTTTTCTCTCCGGGGTCCTCCCCCTCCTGGTGGTGCTGGGAAGCTGTTCTCATGAGATCAGCTTTCCTCTCCTTCCCTGTCCCCTCTCCCCCCTCCTTCCCCATCCCATCCCATCCACCCTTTTTGGCACCATTCGCTTACCTAATTTGGTGCGCCCTCGCCCTGCGTCTTCCTGATTGGTCCCCGGGAAAATTTTCCAGCAAAGATCTTTTCCTTTTTGGAAAGCAGAGACCGTGCCTCCCTCTTTCCCCTCTTGGCAGACACTTCCCAACTGTTATTGTTATTATTATTATTATTCCTTTTTTTTCCCTTCCTCGTTTGTTTGTTTGGCTTAAGCTAAGCGGCAGCATTTGCCAGAATACGATAGACAGGCTGCTCAAATCCAACTTGGTTAGGCCATCCCTGCTCTGTTTCTCATCATTGGGCTCTTGCAAATCTTTTCTTCCCCCCCCCCCCCCCCCCGTAAATTTCTTTTGGAAAATGCTGGGAAGTTTTCTTCCTCTTTGTCTTGTTTTTCCTAAAGACGATCCTCCTCCAAACACCGTTTAAATTAGTTCCCTTTGAGGAAAGCAGATCCATCTGCGCCACGACGAAATGGTGTACAAAAGTTTTTGCAATTCTCGTTTGAGGTTTTGTCCCAAGGAATTTTTTTTTTTAATCCAAGCTGGGACTGGAGAACTATCGATCTATCTAATGGAGATGATGGATAGATATGTAATGCTTTTTTTAAATAGGAGAATTGTTGTATTAGGGGTTAGAAATAAGAGGTGGAAAGTAGAAATTGGGATAATATTACGATGCATTACACTGCCTCAAAATATAATACATTATAACTACAATGTATATGTAAATCTCAGAAGTTGAAAGATTATTATGATGTATATCTAAATGGAGTATATTGTATTATTACTATTTTGTATAAAGTAAATTGACCCAGATAATGTACTGTTCAGTAAAAACTTATATATGTTGAAGAAAAACTTAACTTATTGCTTAACGCACTGTAAGCCGCCCTGAGTCTCCGGAGAAGGGCGGGATATAAATCAAATTAAAAAAAAAAACCCACCATAAATATATATTTTTAAAAAAATCTTATCTAATGGAGGTTCTCAATGCAGAGTCAGTCCTACAGTAGTGACCAAAATTGTGGAAACCTTTTGGGGAAAGTGTATTTTTGAGGTTTGATGGCTAATAACTCCACTTTTTTGGGGGAGTTTCAAGAGAATCCTATTCCACTGCTGGAATGGCCTGGGAATAGCCCAGACCTTCACCCAATTGAAAATCTATGGAGCTGACTAAAGAAACTGGTTAGTCAGAAGCGACCCAGCCATAAAACCCAGTTAATAGAAGCCATCCTTCAATCTTGGTTTCACATTAGAACAGCTGCAGAACTCAAAGACTTGGTTCACTCCATGGGAAGACGTTGTAAGGCTAAATTCATGCTAAAGGTTACTCAACGAAGTATTAACTGACATGGTGATCATTTTTGCATATCTCGTTTTTTCTGTGTGTTTCATTTTTCTTCTTTATCCTGTAACTGCTATTCTAATAGCAAATCCTTCCTAAAAGTTATTGCATGACATTCTTGATTAAATTATCTTTCCATTGATATATAATTTTATGGTACTACTCCAATAAAAAAAAGTGGTTTTTATTAGCTAGTTTTAGAAAATACACTTTGCCCAAGAGGTTTCCACAATTTTGGCCACTACTGTGAGGTGGAGATGGCGGATTGTGTCCCGTCTCAGAGAGTGATGGGTTCGGATTACGCCTAACCTTCCCGGACAGGAATTTTGCATTCTTCGTTCATTTCCTTTTTCTTGTTTTCCCTCCTCCTTTCCAACACTGTACAGATAATCCGTTCAAATTTAACAATGAAAAAAAAAAGTGACGTAGGGCCATTTTTCACACTTAACAAACTGTTGCAGCCTCGCCAGGCTCCCACGATCCAAATTCAGACACTTGGCAACTGACTTGTATTTACGACGGACGCCGTGTCCCAAGGTCCCGTGATCCTCTTTTATGACCTACTGACAAGCAAAATCAGTGGGGAAGCCAGATTCACTTAACAACCCTTCTTAAGAACGGCAGCGACTCACTTAACAACGGTGACGAGAAAGGTCGTAAAATGAGACAAAACTTCACTGAACAAATGTCTCACTGAGCAACATAAATGTTGGGCTCAATTGTGACGATTAGTTGAGGTCTGCCTATACTCTAAATTTAGAAATAAATTTTAAGTACTTCAGTCTGACATTCTACTCTTTAAAGGTCATTTAAAATCGAAAGTGTGGTGGTGGAGAGGGTTTTTTTTATTATTATTATTAGAATTATGCCCTGTTTAACAAAACCTACCCACTTCAGCAGTTTCAACTCCGTGACGTGGAAAAAGAAGCTGTTGCTTTTAAAAGGATTTTTTTTTTTTGCCTTCCTTCCTTCCTCCACATTCTTCCTCTTCTCACACCCACCCCTCTGGGGGGGTTTCCCCCCCTTAAGCCCTTTGCTTAAATTTTAAATTGCTTTTTTCCCCCACGTTAAAGGCTAGGCAATAATAATTAGACTTTTTTTCTCCAGTTCCTTGAGCAACTTGGCTTTGGGCAGGCTAAGACTTTGTTTTGAATTTGGATTTGTCAAACAACAGGAATATATATATATATATATATATATATATATATATATATATATAAAAGAAAGCAAAGTTGATGTGTGGGTATTTCGTGTTTTGTTTACTTCTTTGCAGAACACACAGGGAAGGGAAACAGCTCTTGGCTGGGTATAAAATGCCAGCAGAAACATCCTGCAGTGAGCTCATGCTTTGTCTGCAAACTGCCAAAATAGAAAAACGGTGATAAGCCAAGATTTTTACAGAAAAATATAAAGCAGGAACGTTGGGGTGTACGGCTTCAGAGGCAGGGTGTTAATAAGGCCTTCGAGGTTTTAAAAAAAAAAAAAAACTTGAAATGCAAGTTGGTGGATTTCTTCCTGTTTTTGCCCAGGAGCTGGTTTTACCTTGGTGAGCAAACCCAAAAGGTTAGGATAGGTTGCAAACCATTTAAAGCTGCAGGTTTTAAGCGTTTCATGTTTTTAACCACAGTCTTGGTTTTTTTTAAAAAAAATAATAATAACAATAATACAGAAGAAAAACAGTTCAGTTAGAAACAGATTGAGATAAAAATAACTTGCAAAAAAAAAAGGGGGTGAAAATTGCATGCCAAAAAGAAAGCTGACCAGGTTAGAAATAAATTAAAGATATACATACATACATACATACATACATACATACATACATACGTTTTCCTTGTAGTGAACTTTTGCTTGTAAGTGAAAATTTTGTTTGCTCGTACATAAACTTGCCTGTGTTTTCAAAGAGTCTCTTGCACACTTCCATCTTGTGCCCTCACTAAGAGATTTCTTAGTGGCAAGGTAAAGGTAAAGGTTCCCCTCGCACATATGTGCTAGTCGTTCCCGACTCTAGGGGGCAGTGCTCATCTCTGTTTCAAAGCCGGAGAGCCAGCGCTGTCCGAAGACGTCTCCCTGGTCATGTGGCCGGCATGACTCAACGCCAAAGGCGCATGGAACGCTGTTATCTTCCCACCAAAGGTGGTCCCTATTTTTCTACTTGCATTTTTTTTTACCTGCTTTCGAACTGCTAGGTTGGCAGAAGCTGGGACAAGGAACGGGAGCTCACCCTGTTATGCGGCGCTAGGGATTCGAACCACTGAACTGCCGACCTTCCGATCAACAAGCTCAGCGTCTTAGCAACTGAGCCAACGCGTCCCTTTCTTAGTGGTAGCCATACACCCACCCCCCAAAAAATTAGTAAATTTTTCTCTCTTTCATATGTTTCCTAATTAGACTGCTGGAGTGGACAATTTTCAGTTTTGTGAGGTTTTTTTTCCCATTCTGATTCTTACGTAACTGTGTCAACATCAAAAATGTGGGAGTTTTCTCAAAGGGGGGGGGAAGAGATGCCTGGAGAAACTGGGCATCAGTAATAATCGTGATTTATTTTTATTTTTATTTTATTTTTTTGCAGCTCCCCTCGGTGATCTCTGTTGATTTTGCTATTTGAAAAGCAAAAAATGCTTTATGTAAACCCCTTAGCATGCTCATAAAATTACCCCGTTTGGTATATTTATTAAATGTAAACACGTAGTTTAACCAGAGAGAAGAAAGCAGCCATCCTTAAGATCATAAAATAGAGTTATATCTTCTGGCCTTCAGCCATTCATATTTTTAGAGAGGGAAAAAAAAACAAAACCCTGGAATAGTCAAGGAAAAATAAGATTCGTGTTTTCAAAGTTTGGCTGTTGGGCGTAATGCGTTCGGTCTTAATTTCCTGCTTTTGAGATTTCAATTCTTAGGTTTCTGAATCTGAAAAACTTCGCTTGGACTGATTGAAATTACTCGTTCAAATGTTCCTCTTCTTGTTAGAAAAAAAACCTGTGACTTTCTGTTGCTGAAACGAAAGAAAACGCTTTCTAAAGCATGCCTTACAAGTCCTTTTATGTGGCATTTGTCTCTAAATAGCTGACAAGCCACAGACAAGTAAAAAGCTGTACGATTATCTTTTTTTTAAAAGAATAAACAGAAACGATCAATCTCGCAACACGATCTACCAATCTGTCGATGCAAATCGACACTCAAAAATAAGGTAAATTATAAAAACATAGCCCCGTTTCTCGCCACACAAATATTCATCGTGAATGTGGATATCTTATCATCCTGCTGGCTCGGAAGAAGTATGGATCTCAGCTCCCAGAATTCCCCAGCCAGCAGCTTGCTGAGGAATTCTGGGAATTGAAGTCCAAACAGGCTGGCTGGGGAACTCTGGAGGCTTTATCTAGCTATCTTATCTATCCAGAAACCAGCCATCAACCCTCATTGAGCAAAGGTTGAAGTTCACCCGTGTTGACTTGGGGAATTTTGGGGTTGAAGTCCACACATCCAAGTTGCTAAGGCTGAGAAGCCCTGATTGAAATTCAGACCTTTTTTAATCCAATGAATAAAAGGAGCAGATGACAAGCCTAAAGCAGACTTGATCCCTGATGTGAAATGAGGTCCAGTCCAGTTAATACTTGGATGGCAGGTCATTCCAGGAATCTAGGACTCTTGGTCAAATCAGGACATTGACCATCCATCTCCAACCCAGCATTGGTAAATCATTTCCGTGACTCCTATGAGTTATGGATGGACGCAATCATCCAGACTCCAGTCTCCCTTGAACTGACAAGATTTCTTAAATTTGTCACATCTTGGCATAGGTCAGGGGTCTGCGATCTTAAATACTCAAAGAGCCATTTGGACCTGTTTCCCACAGAAAAGAAAACACCGGGAGTCACAAAACCCGGGTGGGCGTGGCCAACTCGATGTCACTCACTTCTACCAGTCACATGACACACACCCCTAGCCACGCCTACCCAGCCGGTCATTAGGGCAGAGAACCAGTTGTTAAAAAACACCGGGAACCACAAAATCCTTTTGACATCTCTCTCTCTCCCCTCCCTCCCCCCCTCCCTCTCTCTCTGTATCTCTCTATGTCTCTCTCTCTCCCCACTCCTCTCTGTATCTCTCTGTCTCTGCCCTGACCGTTTCTCCATCCTCCGCCATCGCCCTTACCTTCTCAGGCCAGGCAAGGAGTGACTGGGAGGGCAGGGCGAGGGGCGGGGCCAGCCAGTGGTGGGATCACCTGACAGGGAGCCACAGCAGAGGGCCCAAAGAGCCGCATGCAGCTCCGGAGCTGCAGGTTGCTGACTCCTGGCTTAGGTGAGCCTGCGTTTCTATATCTGTCACTATCTTTTGAGGAACCATTAATGCAACAGCGGTGGTCCTGTTGCTTGAATTCAGCATCTCCAAAACCTCTGTCTCTCCCCCCCACCCACCCACCTTTATCTACAGCCCTCCAACTAATAAAATCAAGGTACAAAATTGGAAATCCAGAAAAACAAAACCAGGCACCACGAAAGGATGAGAAAGAGGGCACCAACTGCTTTCCGCTAGCTGTAGAAAGCTACCTAGAAAGCTGGCAGCAGCCTTGGGTTTCATAAGTCTCGTCTTGCTGAAAGAACATCTGGCAGGTTGTGAGGTAACTCCTTTGGTGGAGCAGAAACGACCAGGTTGTTTTTTTTTTCCTTCCAAGAAGTTCTCGTGATGCCATTCAAGAAATGTCTCGGGAAAAGCGATAATTCTACTTAGTTCCTGGCCAGGTAGTAGTGTAAGACATGAGCAAGTGTTTTTTCTCACCTTTTTCGAGCCTGACTTTAAGGTAATTTACCTCTTCCTTAAGGACGCGGTGGCTCAGTGGCTAAGACGCTGAGCTTGTCAATCGGAAGGTCGGCAGTTCGAATCCCGAGTGCCGCATAACGGAGTGAGCTCCCGTTCCTTGTCCCAGCTTCTGCCAACCTAGCGGTTCGAAAGCACATAAAAAATGCAAGTAGAAAAATAGGGACCACCTTTGGTGGGAAGGGAACAACGTTCCATGCGCCTTTGGCGTTGAGTCATGCCGGTCACATGACCACGGAGACGTCTTCAGACTGATTCACTATACAGGTCCTCAATGGAAGGCAGATTGGTAGCCATTGTTTTTTATGTAAGATGTGTGAAGATCTTCTGTTTCTCATAAGAGGGAGCTAAATCCAGAGAGCTCCCTTAATTGGAAACAGACATCTTTTAAGGAAGACGCCCAGCACTGGTATGGTTTGAAATGCTTCATATTGCCAAAGCCCGCTGAGAATCCTTCACCATTCAGAAGTCTAGTTGACTCAACTTCCAGAAGACTCTTTATCAGGATGGCTTCATCCACATTTCACCATTCGGGGGTTGCATTTTGCATCCGCCAGCTGGTGAATTCTGGGAGTTGTCTAGTGACCAAGTTGGAAAAACACTAGTAGGCTAGCGGTGTCAAACTCAAGGCCCTGGGGCCAGATCCACCTTGCGGGGGGCTTAGATCTGGCCCGCGGCCCTCCCAAGTTCCATTTTCGCTGGCAGAGGGTTGCAGAAGGTGAACCGGTAGCAGAAATATTGAGTAGTTCAGAGAACCGGTAAATACCACCTCTGACTGGCCCCGCCCCCATCTATTCTCTGCCTCCCAAGTCCCAGCTGATCGGGAGGAAATGGGGATTTTGCAGTAACCTTCCCCTGGAGTGGGGAGGGAAGGGAGATTTTAACAGGAGGGGGGAGGGAAGGGAAACGGCCTTACAACGTCTTCCCATGGAGTGAACCAAGTCTTTTAGTTCTGCAGCAGTTATAATGTTGAAACCAAGATTGAATGATGGCTTCTATTAACTGGGTTTTATTCCTGGGTCACTTCTGACTAACCAGTTTCTTTCGTTGGCTCCATCGATTTTCAATTGGGTTAAGGTCTGGGCAATTCCCAGGCCATCCCAGATTATCTTGAAACTCCCCCCCCCAAAAGAAAGTGGTGTTATTAGCCATCAAACGTCCAAAATCCACATTCCCCAAAAGGTTTCCACAATTTTGGCCACTACTGGTAAAGTCTCCAAGGTTGAAAAACACTCTGTTAGCCCATGAAGAAAAGACTCAGATCTGCATAAAATCTTAGTAGCCGCTGTCGCCATTCCGCAGCCATAATGGGTCAGAGACGCCATCCTGAGCAGATCCTGACTTGGCTCATAACAGCGCGGAAAGCTTCAGACGGTCTATCCAAGGAAACCCTTTCCGGGTGTGGCTGTCTGTATCTGCTCCACACATTTTGAGGTTCTGGGGCAACATTTTTGAAGCTCTAATGAAAGGCGTGCACCAAACTGACCAAGCCTGTTCCTTACACAACATGACACTTTCAAAAAATACACACACAGACACACACACACACACACATATATGTACCCAAATAGGTGCAGCCTTAGTGCCCTTGGCTGCGTGCCTATCAAAAATTCAGGGCTTCTCCTTTCGAGGGAAGGGTCACCGGCTTATTTTAGATGGACCCACCCCTCTTTTTTAAAAAAAAATAAAAATTAAAAAAATCTGAGACTAGAAAAGGTTGCAGCTTTGAGAAGACCTTTTCCCTATCTTGGTCTCCTTTTTTCCTGGAGTTTTCTATTCTTCTCGGTATAATTTTGCAAACCGTTCCCGGAATCTCCTTCTTGGTTAAATTTGTGTACTGGGTACCAGGGGTGAAATGCTGCCGGTTCGCACCAGTTCGGAGAACTGGTAGCGGCGAGAGCACTAGGCTCCACCCACGCACCCGGATGGTTAAAATCAGGAAGTAACCTGTTTTTTACTCTCTGTGCATGCTCAGAAGGCTTTGCACATGTGCAGAGAGCCCAAAATAGCACATGACACACGCACGCATTTCCGAATCGGTAGGGAAGGTAAGTAGATTTCACCCCTGCTGGGTACCCCATTACAGATCATTCTCAACTTTCGACCACGATTTGGAGCCAGAATTTCCGTTGCTAAGCGAGGCACTTACGAAGTGAGTCGTGCCTGAGTTTTGTGACCTTTTTTAAAAAACAACGGTTCTTAAAGCAAATGGCGCAAGTCCTTAAGTGAAGCCAGCTTTCTCCATCGACTTCGCTTCTTGGGAGCTGACTGGGAAGATTGCAAATGGGGATCTAGGAATTCTGCAAGCCTCCTAACTACATGCCAGTCACTAAGGACGTAAATTTGATGAAAAGGACGAAATGGTCAAAAGATACGTTGGTAGTCCGTGTACGATACGCCATAACCACAGGTGATAATTCAGTTGGTTCGTACTGGACCGGTAGTGGAGATCGCGGGTGGGGTGCCCCCCCCCGCCCGAGCTCTATGCTGTCTTGTTTAGGCCCGTTTCCGAGGCTGGGCGCATGCATGGAAGGCACGCGAGTGAGCAAAGCACATTGCGGAAGGCTGGGTGCATGTGCGTAAAGTGCGCGCATGCAGCGAACCAGTGGTAAGAATATTGGAAATCCACCGTTGGCCATAACCCTAAATAAATTGATCGCCAGTCTGTGGGGGAGGTCCTAGCTGCGAGGACTGGTTATTAAGTCCCTTTTCAGTGCCGTTGGAACTTCCAACAATCACTAAACTTTTACTTCTGTCTACCTGGTTTCCGAAGGCGTTGAACTCCGACTCCCAGAATTCCTAGGGACCGAGGACCAAGAGGAATTGTGGGAGGGGATATCCAGCAGAACAGGAGTGCTCCCAGGTTAAGGAAAAAGAACCAGGCACCCGTTGTCGTGTCAGTCAGTTTTGGATTGTGTTTAGGATTTGATTTATCATCCTGTTTTTCCAGTAGCTAAACTGTTGGGTAGACAACACAAAAGTTGCACGTCTTCAGGCCAAAGGTTGTAGAAACTGTGACTCCAGCAACACTCAGCTCTTTGCAAATCTACTTGCAACCGTTCGTTTAGTGACCGTTGATTCGTTGGCCTTGCTTGCTTTTTAATCCTCCTACAACATGTTTTCCTGGAAGAGCCAGAAGCTTAAGCAGCCATTTACTTATTCCATTTTTTTCCCTCTATGTTGTTTTTTGGCAATGTTGTGTTTTCTTCTAGATTTGCAGCTGTGAGTGCCCTCTTGTGGCCCTTATCCCTGGTAATACTCCTTTTATCAGCAAGAAATTGAAAGATACAAAATACAAAGACTGTAACTTGACAACATTTGGCGGCTTCTCCTAAATGGAAGCTTGCGTCTTCTAAGCCTTTTAAGATTTGTGGATGTTCATCTTTATAACTCCGGGATGTCCAACCTTGGCAACTTTAAGACTTGTGGACTTCAACTCCCAGAATCCCCCAGCCAGTCCACAAATCTTACAAGTTGCCAAGGTTGGACATCCCGGAGTTATAAAGATGAACATCCACAAGTCTTAAAAGTTGTGACGGTTGGGACACCTGTATGCAAAGTTTTGGGTGGTTGATTTGCATCCAACCTATCTTGTTGGGTTCACACAACACCACAAACAGTAGTTTGTAAAGCCAACCTAAGCCAAACCTTAAGAAACCTACATTAGGGGATAATGCAACAGGTGAACCCACTCGGTTGAAGATCCGTTGTGAACCAACAAACTGTTTTTGACCTATCTGAAAAGATCTACTCAGTTGAACTGGTTAAACATTGTCCTGTTACGCCCCAGCCTCGGTTGAATCATTAACTTCTGTCGAACAATAAAGATAATCATCAACAGATCTAAACTCCGCTACAAATTTGTAAGGTGAATTATGCAACAGTGAGAGTTTAACGTTTTGAAAATCCATCGATCACAATTTATTATGGGCCAACCCTGAGGAGGAATAACTGAGCTCCTGCATTGATCAAAAACCATTGTGTGAAGCCAGACCATAGTAGTATGTTCAACAAACTGGGATTAAGCAAGCCATAGTTTAGGACACAAACAAGCAATACTCTACTGAGATAATCTTAGAGGTAGTTTCCCTTCCAGGCCAATTTTGGCAGCTAATAGATATATTTGGCTTTTAATAGTAAGTAAGCAGTTACATTTGGATCCAAAATTACATGAAAAATTGACATTGTGGTATAATAAAGCAAATTTGAAGAATGCAGGGAAGATAAACGCGTGAATGCTTGACTCAAACAGGGTGTATTACTTAAATCTGTTGATTTAGGATGATGGCTTGAGGTCTTGGGAATGCGATTTAGCTTTTAACATCACATGTACGTTTGAAACAGGTGCCGAGGCTTTTTGTTTTAACGTTGACTTTAATCCCCAACAATATTTTTTTTTCTTCCTTTTTTTCCACAATTGCCGTTTTTTCCTCGGTTGACGTTGGCTGTCCTTTGTGTCCCGCTATTAAAATTATTTTTTAAAAAAAAAAAATTAAAAGGTGTGATTTCCCCAGTGTGTTCTCAGAAGGGACCATTGAGTTGTAATGTTTATTGTGAAAACACAAAATCTACCTTTGAGAGGTAGGGTCATCTGTTTACCATCAGCAATGAGTTAAAGATCAACCCCAAGCAAAATCGTATGTTGTTTCTGTTAACCTCTTAGCCAACTCTTTGGAAATAAGCCTCCAGTGTACTGGTAAAAGGCAAAATGTAGTTTTTATGGTGCCCCCAAAACAACACAACCTTCTTGATGGAGCAGAGGTTGGCAGATTACTTCAATGTAACTGAGATGCGAACGAAATTTAAACCCACTACTGATCCATTTTCATCCATTAGGGACGGGCAAACTCCATCAATCCAGAAAAGGAACATTCTAGAACCGTGATGACAAACCTATGGCACACGTGCCACAGATGGCACGCAGAGCCATCTCTGCAGGCACGCGAGCCATTGTCCTAAGTCAGCTCCACCGCGCATCTGTGCACGCCGGGCAGCTGAGGCCTCCCGGAAGTCCGGAAACGGGTTGTTTCCAGCCTACGAAGGGCCTCCGGAGGGCCAGAGGAGACCGTTTTTGCCCTCCTGAAGGCTCCAGGAAAGCCTCCGGAGCCTGGGGAGGGCGAAAAACAGGCCTACTGGAAGTCCAGAAACAGGCCGTTTCTGGCCTCTGGAGGCTTCAGGGAGGCCAGCTAGGCCCAAAACGGGGCCCGGGGAATCGCACACAGATGTGCAGGAGGCCAGGGCATGTGGGAAGGCATTGCATTATGGATGTGGGCGCACACACAATAGCACGCACGTGCCTTCGGCACCCAAGGAAAAAAAGGTGAGCCATCACTGTTCTAGAACCTTGTGCAGAAGGAAAAAGGGAATATTCCACCATTTCCTTTCAGATTTGCAGCGGTATCTAGAAGTTTGCCTTCCAAACTGGAAACTCTTTAATGTTAAGGATAAAAACAGCCTTGTTTTTGGAGCTGGGTCAACCAATGTTTTCTCCCTGCACCCACATCAGTCTGAAATTCTTCGAAATCCTCTCATAAATGGGAAGGAAACCAAAGGAGAAGGCTTCTTCGTAGGCTTCTGATGTTAGATTTGAAGGAAGTGGACCTGAGGTCAAATCATTACAAAGGTCTTAAGCTTTCAGCAGGTTGATCTTAGTTTCTCTTTCAGGTTGAATTTGTTGTTCAACCTAACGAAATCACGTGACGGTAATTCAGTATAAAAACAGAAGACCTCGCTAGAAATAATCTAGTTGAGTAAACTTCTGGAGAACCACAGGTTCCTTATCTGCGGTTTTGTCAACGTACCTTGCAGTTTTAATCTTGTTTTGGACGGAGATGTGAGTGTGTTTAACCGTCTTTTGAGAGCCCTTCAGCAGAAAAGCCGCTTAACAATTTTTAGGTGAAATTCTTAAAAGTTGCTCTCGTCTGCTTTTTTGGCGGGATCCAAAAGAAATCCTACTTCTTCTCATTCAGGTGATAGGTTTGGCTGCTGGGTTGATTGTTTATATGTTTGTTTTATTTATTTTTGACTGTTTTTAGCTTGTTAGGGAGTTTTTAGCTGTCGGGCTCTGCTGTCCAAAGTCACTGGTTTGTGAGATGTTGTTGTTGTTAGTTGCGAAGTCGTGTCCGACCCATCGTGACCCACATGGACAACATTCCTCCAGGCCTTCCTGTCCTCTACCATCCTCTGGAGTCCATTTAAGCTCACGCCGACTGCTTCAGTGACTCCATCCAGCCACCTCGTTCTGGAGGTGACATAGATACAGAGAGAGAGAGAGAGAGAGATACAGAGAGGGAGGGAGAGAAAGAGAGAAAAGGGTTTTGTGGTTCCCTGTGTTTTTTTTTTTCCTGTTGGAAACGGGTCCAAATGGCTCTTTGAGTGTTTAAGGTTGCAGACCCCTGGGCTAGACATAGGAGAACCTGGGGTGGAGTCAAAAGAGGAATCAGCTTACAATCCTTACGTAGCCACAAAGGAACCAAGTCCAACCTCCCTTGAATTCTATTGACCCTGATTTAACTCCAAGCAGATGAAAACCCTTAGCTGAGAAAATTCCTGTGTATAGACATGACTAGCACTAAATCACCTTAATTGGACCTTCCTGTGTGGACCTAATCTTTCGCACCCAACATTAGCAGAGTTAACAATGGGAGGGGTGCAGTGGCCTAGAGGTGGAGCTCTCGCCCTCACAATCAGTAGGCTGTGAGTTCGATCCTAGCTACAGTAGAGGCAGATATTTCTCTCGCTGGACACAATGAGAATATGTCTGCTGAACAAAACTCCGCATTAATAATAATAATAATAATAATAATAATAATAATTTTATTTCTATACCGCCCTTCTCCCGAAGGACTCAGGGTGGTGTACAGCCTATTTAAAAACACAAACAAAACAATGATATAAAATTTAAAATAATTAAATAAATGGCTCAAATTTAAAACCCCAATAAATTTAAATACCCCAATTTAAAACTATTGTATTGATAGTCCGGCCTGGCGGAACAACAGGGTCTTCAATGCGCAGCGAAACACCCGGAGGTCAGATATCTTACAAATTTCCGGGGGCAGTTCATTCCACAGGGCTGGGGCTCCCACAGAGAAGGCCCTCCCCCTGGGCGTCGCCAGCCGACATAACTTGGCTGATGGCACCCTGAGGAGACCCTCTCTGTGGGAACGAACTGGTCGGTGGGAGGCTATTGGTGGCAGAAGACGGTCTCGGAGGTACCCGGGTCCTATGCCATGGAGCGCTTTAAAGGTGGTAACCAACACCTTGAATCGCACCCGGAAGACCACCGGGAGCCAGTGCAGCTCGCGCAGGAGGGGTGTCACATGGGCATAACGGGTTGCGCCCATAACCACCCGCGCGGCCGCATTCTGGACCAGTTGGAGCCTCCGAGTGCTCTTCAAGGGGAGCCCCATGTAGAGAGCATTACAATAGTCCAACCGGGAAGTAACAAGGGCATGAGTGACCGTGCGCAGGGCGTCCCGATCCAGAAAGGGCTGCAACTGGCGAATCAGGCGAACCTGATAAAAGGCCCCCCTGGCCATGGCCGTCATATGCTCTTCTAAAGACAGCCGCGCATCCAGGAGGACACCCAGATTGCGAGCCCTCTCCGTGGGGGGCAAAGATTCACCCCCAATAGTCAGCGATGGCACCTGCTGACTATATCGGGGCGCCGGAAGCCACAGCCACTCGGTCTTGGAGGGGTTGAGTCTGAGCCTGTTCCCCCCCATCCAGGCCCGCACGGCCTCCAGGCAGCGGGACATCACATCAAGGGCATCGTTGGGGTGGTCTGGGGTGGAGATGTACAGCTGGGTATCGTCAGCGTACAGATGACACTTCACTCCAAAACCACGGATTGGTGTCAGGAAGGGAATCCGGCCAGTAAATACTCTGCTCGTTCCATTCAGACTCCACCCCGCAAGGAATTATGAGGTCGTTAAACGAAGATGATGATTAGCAGTTGTTAACAACCCTAACAATTCTCTCTTTTCTCCCTGCAGTGTCCCTAATTCCTGCCCGGCTAGTCCTCGAGGTGCTGGTTCCTCAGGTTATCGCTTTACCCACAACGTTACCTCTGACCTCCAACTGGCTGCCGAATACGCAGCGAAAGCTACTTTGGAGCAGCAGATGGAAGCCTCCGGTGGAGACAGCCCAAAGGTTGGATGAGCCTTTTCCCCTCTATCAATTGTGTAAAAGCTCGGTCCGTGGTCGGGAGGGTAAGGGGTATAGATAACCAAGGCAGAGAGGTGACCATCTTGAGACCTTGGGTAGATGGGATCTGGTCTTCTTCTCCTTCTTCTTGTTCCCCAGTAGAAGCTGTAGAAAAGATGAGGGAAGGAGGGTGAGAGGACCAGCTATAATATCTTCTGCTCTCTCACCTTGTCCTCTACTACAGTAGTGGCCAAAATTGTGCAAAAACCTTTTGGGAAAAGTGTATTTTCTAAAGCTAGCTAATAACACCCACTTTATATCGGAGTAGTGTCATAAAATTATATGTCCATGGAAAGATAATTTAATCAAGAATGTCATGCAATAACTTTCACGAAGGATTTGCGATTAGAATAGCAGTGACCGTATAAAGAAGGAAAGCGAAACACGTAGAAAAAAGGAGATATAAAAAAACGATCACCATAGAAAAAACGAGATCTGCAAAAATGATCCCCATGTCAGTTAATCCTTCGTTGGGTAACCTTTAGCATGAATGACGGCCTTACAATGTCTTCCCATGGAGTGAACCAAGTCTTTGAGTTCTGCAGCTGTTATAATGTGAAACCAAGATTGAATGATGGCTTCTATTAACCGGGTTTTATTGCTGGGTGGCTTCTGACTAACAAGTTTCTTTAGTTGGCTCCATAGATTTTCAATTGGGTTAAGGTCTGGGCTTAAGGTGGGTTTTGACATTTTTTACTATTTTTTCTGTGGGTGTGGCATAGTGGGCGTGGCATGGCTTGGTGGGTATGGCTTGGGCATGGCAGGGGAAGGATACTGTAAAATCTCCATTCCCACCCCACTCCAGGGAAAGATTACTGCAAAATCCCCATTTCCTCCCGATCAGCTGGGACTCGAGAGGCAGAGAATAGATAGGGTCAGAATTTTTACTACTGAACAACTCAAAATTTCCATTACCGGTTCTCCAGAACTGGTCAGAACCTGCTGGAACCCACCTCTGGTCTGGGCTATTCCCAGGCCATTCAAGCAGTGGAGTAGGATTATCTTGAAACTCCCCCCAAAAAATAAAAAATGGTATTATTAGCCATCAAATCTCAAAAATACATTTTTCCCAAAAGGTTTCCACAATTTTGGCCACTACTGCAACTATGCCCAAGTTAACCATCGCCTTGGCTAACAAGAGCACACTTCCCATCACCCTCTTCATCCTCCATATTTTGTGGTGGTCAAAGAGAGAAGGAGGATCTTCAAGGAGTTGAGACCCACATTCGTGGCAGAAAACAACCTTCTTCCCTTTCTCCAACCCATTCTCAATTGCACCATCCTGACTCCAAAATCATTCGGGGTTCCAACGATTGAACTTCCTGGCATTGTCAAGGCGTTTAAACCGGCCTTCTCCAACCCGCCCCCGCCCCCCCATTCGCATGTTTTCAGACCGGCGTGGCGAAGCCTCAAAGCCCCGTCGGATTTGAGCTCCGAAACGCTTCCTTTTAACATCCGGAGCTGGCCTCACTCTGACAGACTCGTGAGAAATAAATTCCGAAGCAAGATTTCTCGAGCAGTCTGTTAACGGCGCGCGCGGATCAATAATCTATTTCGTCTGGTATGACACGGTGCTCCGGGGCTTAGCTAGCAACTCCAAAAGTCCACCCAGATTATTGCAAAAAAAAAAAAAAAAAAAAAAAAGGTCTTTGCAAAACAGAGTAGCAGTAATGGAGGTTAATGGCAGGCTTTTTAACCTGCCTTTGGCTATTGGGACGCACGTTTTGAGGCTAAGAATTTCAAGTGGGTTTGCAGATCGAAAAAGCGGACGCTTTTCCCAGAAAAATGGGTGATCTGTTTTATTTTATTTTATTATTTATTTTATTTATTTATTTGATTTGATTTTTATACCGCCCTTCTCCAGCAGGACTCAGAGCGGTGGACAGCCAAAGTAAAAACACAACATACAAAAATTAAAACAGTTTAAAAGATATTAAATAACATCGGCCACAATTTAAAATAACCCAATTAAAATTATTTTATTTTATTCTCCAAAGCACCTGAGGGCAGGACAAGAAGCAATGGGGGGGGAACTAACCAAGGAGAGAAGCAACTTAGAACTAAGGAGGAATTTCCTGACAGTGAGAACAATTTATCAGTGGAACAACTTGCCTCCAGAAGTTGTGAATGCTCCAACACTGGAAGTTTTTAAGAAGATGTTGGATAACCATTTGTCTGAAGTGGTGTAGAGTTTCCTGCCTAAGCAGGGGGTTGGACTAGAAGACCTCCAAGGTCCCTTCCAACTCTGTTATTCTAAATTCTAAATCCTCAGTCCTTCCTTTACCTTGAAAAACATCTGTTTAGTTGCCTCTGATCTTGTTAGACAAGCTCGGGCCTAAATTATTAATGTTCTGCGAAGCTGCTAAAAAGCTCCCTTGTGCGTCTTTCTCGTCCACAGGATGAGTCCAAGCCACCGTATTCCTACGCCCAGCTCATTGTTCAAGCTATCTCGTCAGCTCAGGACAAGCAACTAACACTAAGTGGCATCTATGCTCATATTACAAAGCATTATCCGTATTACAGAACAGCAGATAAAGGTTGGCAGGTAAGTTTTCTTGGGTTTTTTCTTTTTCTTTTTCTTTTGAAGACGTTTCGCTTCTCCTCCCAGAAGCTTCTTCAGCTCTGACAGGACAGTGGGGAATGGAAGGCTTTATATTCCTTGCAGACAGAGCTGGCCATTTGACTTACAGCTCTCTCTAAGCGGTTTACAGAGTCAGTCTATTTTCCCCCAACAATTTGCATCCTCATTTTACTGACCTCGGAAGGATGGAAGGCTGAGACGACCTTGAGCCGGTCAGGATCGAACTCCTGGCAGTGGGCAGAATCAGCCTGCAATATGAAGGAAGGAAGGAAGGAAGGAAGGAAGGAAGGAAGGAAGGAAGGAAGGAAGGAAGGAAGGAAGGAAGGAAGGAAGGAAGGAAGGTTGGTTAAGGGAAGGAAGGAAGGAAGGAAGGAAGGAAGGAAGGAAGGAAGGAAGGAGAAAAGGGAGGGAGAGAAAGAAAAAAAAGGAAGGAAAAAAGTAGTAGCACTTAGACTTATTCACAGTGCTTCGCAGCCCTCTCTAAGCGGTTTACAGAGTCAGCCTCTTGCCCCCAACAGTCTGGGTCCTCATTTTACCGACCTCAGATGGACAGAAGGCTGAGTCAACCTTGAGCCTGGTGAGATTTGAACTACCAAATTGCAGGCAGCCAGCAGTCAGCAGAAGGAGCCTGCAGTACTGCACTCTAACCATTGCGCCACCACAGCTAAATCTTGGCTAACCCATTTTCCTCCTGCAGAATTCCATTCGGCACAACCTGTCCTTGAACCGATACTTTATTAAAGTCCCCCGTTCTCAAGAAGAGCCGGGAAAAGGCTCTTTTTGGCGGATAGACCCTCCCTCGGAAGGCAAGCTAGTGGAGCAGGCATTCCGCAAACGGAGGCAAAGGGGGGTGTCCTGCTTCCGAACCCCGTTTGGACCTCTCTCTTCCCGGTAAGTTCAATGTAACAGCCAAAAATGATGCTCACCGCTGCCTAACTCTAGAAAAATTGGCCAAGAGGATGATTTTTTTATTATTATTTTTAAAGTTTAAAAAAAAGTTAAAAATAGAAACTTAGACCAAACAATAGAAACAATAATTAATTCCAGTTTTCTGTCTGAGGCCAAATCTGGGGCAAAACTCTCCAATATTGGGGGAAAAGGGAGCTTGCTACGTTTTGCTCAGTTGTGAAAGTAAGGTCAGTAAGTTGTAAGATGGGCTGCTGAGGACTAGCTACCCAGTTTAGTCAAATAAAAGAGATGGGGATGTATACAGGCAATCCTCGACTTAACGACCACAATTGAGCCCAGAATCACTAAATGAATTGTTGTAAGTCGAGGACTTACCTGTACAAGAAATACACTGAATTTGCAAAGAGCGCTGGCTTTGATTTCTACTTTTCTCTGTTCTCTTCCAGGAGCGCACCCCCGTCCCCTACTCACCCCGGCCTGCTTTCTCCCCACACGAGTGGCCTACAGACTCCAGAGTGTGTGTCGAGGGAAGGCTCCCCGATTCCTCATGACCACGACTTTGGATCCAAGCTTGCTTCTGTCCCCGAGTATCGATATTCACAAAGTGCTCCTGGTAAGGGTGCCGCTGTCGGACCTGCCAACACCTAAACCCAGGGGTGGGCTTCAAACATTTTAGCAAGGGGTTGCTGGGTGGGCGTGGGCGTGGTGGGCGTGGCCTAGGCCTCCTGCACCACGGTGGGAGGGCATTTTTACCCTCCCTGAACTCTGGAAGCTTTCTTCAAGCCTCTGGGAGTGCGAAAACAACCTCCCCAGGCTCCGGAGGCCCTCTGGAGGCCAGAAATGGCCCTGTTTCTGGCCTACCCAAACTTCCGGTAGGCCCGTTTTTCACCCTCCCTGAGCCTCCACGCGCACCCTTCACTTACCTGAATCCAAAATGGATGCATTGTGGGGACTCCTGGGAGGGCCGGGGCCAGCCAGGAGTGGGATTTGGGGGTTCTCCGAACTGCACAGAATCTTAGCTAGAGGTTCTCGCGAACCCCAGCAGTCCACCTCTGCTCTAAATAGAAACGATCCTTGGCTACATTTGTTGAGAAAAGTATAGTTTTATTCACAGGCAAGCATGTTGCGATAATGCATAGCCAGAACTGAGAATCACACGCCGAAAGTTAAGGGAGGAAAGTTACTCAACTTTTTCCTCCCTTAACTGCCTTACATGACAGAACACACACACACACACACACACACACACACACACAAAATGACCAATCAGGCTCAAGCATTATATTTTCAGAACAGTAGGTTGGTATATAGCTGCCTTCTTCTCCCAGCTGACCTTGAAGCAGCATCTCAGGAAGATGCAGCAGTTACTTTCGCTTTCCCCACAAGCATTCCCCTCCCATACACTTTCCCCAGAGTTCATAGCAGACTATCACTGCATGGTAGTGAAGTGCACAAACAAACGTAAAGTGGCAGCTGGCAGTCTCCGGTGGAGCGGTGGGCTCTACCCAGAGTTTCTGCCACCCTGTTAGTCTCCTGGATGTGGGCTCAAGATAGCAAACAAACGTTAGGGATATCTCGTGAAAATTACCCCAAAAGAGTATCATGAGCAAGGGAGTGTCCCGGCTTTTTCACATGGACAACGTTGAGAATTGTCAAGTTTGGAGAAACTGGTTCTTGGTTTTTAGCAGAGTGTTATTCTCGAAATTTGTTTAGCTTTATTCAGGAATGCTGGATTCGAATCTCCTGTTCTAGCCAATGATGGGTCTCTTCTTCTTCCCTCCCTCTTCCTCTTCCCCTTCCTTGTTCCATCCCTTTGATCCTTCCTCCTCCCTCCCTCCCTTTCTTTTCCCCCTTCCTCTCCCTTTCTTCCTCCCTCCCTCCTTCCCTTCCTTTTCCCTCTTCCTGTCCCTTTCTTCCTCCCTCCCTCCTTCCCTTCCTCCTTCCCTTCCTTCCTTTTCCCTCTTCCTCTCCCTTTCTTCCTCCCTCCCTTCCTTCCTTTTCCCTCTTCCTCTCCCTTTCTTCCTCCCTCCCTCCTTCCCTTCCTCCTTCCCTTCCTTCCTTTTCCCTCTTCCTCTCCCTTTCTTCCTCCCTTCCTCCTTCCCTTCCTTCCTTTTCCCTCTTCCTCTCCCTTTCTTCCTCCCTCCCTTCCTTCCTTTTCCCTCTTCCTCTCCCTTTCTTCCTCCCTCCCTCCTTCCCTCCCTCCCTCTCTTCCTTTTCCCTCTTCCTCTCCCTTTCTTCCTCCCTCCCTTCCTTTCTTCCTCCCTCCCTCCTTCCCTTCCTCCCTTCCTTTTCCCTCTTCCCCTCTGTTTCTTCCTTCCTCCCTTCCTTCCTTTTCCCTCTTCCTCTTCCTCTCCCTTTCTTCCTCCCTCCCTCTCTTCCTTTTCCCTCTTCTCCCTTTCTTCTTCTCTCCCTCCCTCCCTCCCTTTCTTCCTCCCTCCTTCCCTCCCTGCCTTCCTTCCTTTTCCCTCTTCCCCTCCGTTTCTTCCTTCCTCCCTTCCTTCCTTCCTTTTCCCTCTTCCTCTCCCTTTCTTCCTCCTTCCCTCCCTCTCCCTCGGTCTCTCTCTCAGGATCCCCCGTAAGTGCCCAGCCGGTGATCATGGCAGTTCCTCCCAGGCCTTCTGCACTGGTGGCCAAGCCAGTCGCTTACCTGCCCGCCTCCATCATGACCTCTCAGCAGCCTTCGGGACACGCGGTTCACGTCGTTCAGCAAGCCCCCACTGTTACAATGGTCCGAGTGGTGACGACTTCGGCAAGCTCAGCAAATGGCTACATCCTGACCAACCAGGGGCCAGCTGGGAGCACCCACGACGCGGCAGGGGCCGTCCTAGACTTGGCTGGTAAGCCTCGGGGGAGTATCTTCTCCCCCAGAATGTCCCCAGAATGGCAAAGATCTAGTCTTGCCTTAGCCATGAAAGACAGCTGGGTCACTTTGGGCCGCTCACCAGGCGACTGTGAGTTCTAGTCTCACCTTAGTCATGAAAGCCAACTTGGTGACCTTGGGCCAATCGACAGGCGGCAGTGAGTTCTAGTCCCGCCTTAGCCATGAAAGCCAGCTGGGTGACTTTGGGCCAATCACCAGGTGACAGTGAGTTCTAGTCCCGCCTTAGTCATGAAAGCCAACTGAGTGACTTTTGGGCCAATCACCAGGTGACGGTGAGTTCTAGTCCCACCTTAGCCATGAAAGCCAGCTGGGTGACTTTGGGCCAGTCACCAGGTGACAGCGAGTTCTAGTCCTGCCTTAGTCATGAAAGCCAGCTGGCTGATTTTGGGCCAATCACCAGGCGGCAGTGAGTTCTAGTCCCGCCTTAAAACCTTCTTTTTCCAACAAGCCGGGCTGGCCTAATTCTTTTTAAGTGTTTTTAATTGTTTTGTTTATCGTTTTAATTAATGGGGCCAAATCTATATATATATTTTTAACTGTATTTTAATATTTGTATTTGATGTTTTTATTTGGCTGTTCACCGCCCTGAGTCCTTAGGGAGAAGGGCGGTATACAAATTCAAAATAAAATAAAATAAAATAAAATAAAAATAAATGAAAGCCAGCTGGATGACTTTGGGGCACTCACCAGGCGACGGTGAGTTCTAGTCCCGCCTTAGTGATGAAAGCCAGTTAGATGGCTTTGGGCCAGTCCCTCTCTCTCAACCCAACCGACCTCACAGGGTTGTTGTTGTAGGGAAAATAGGAGAAGGAAGAAGGTATGTTGGATATGTTTGCTGCCTTGAGTTAAGTTGTCAAAATAATAAAGGCAGGATACAAATCAATCAATCAATAGAATCTCTCTTCTCTCCCTGTAGGGTTGGACGAGAAGCCCACCATCGCCTTTGCTGCCATACCGACCGCCAGTCGTGTCATCCAGACGGTAGCCAGCCAAATGGGTCAGGGCATCCCCGGACAGACGGTCACCATCCTGCAGCCGGCCACTCCCATGGCCCTCGGACAGCACCAGTTACCTGTCCGCACGGTGACCCAAAACGGAAAGCATGCCATTCCCACAAACAGCTTAAGCGGTGGGACTTACGGTATACATAACATTTCTCCTTCGTTCTCTTAGGGTTTGCGTGCTTTTAGAATCTTTCTCCAAAAGCGAGCTTGCTCTGCCTCATAAAATAAAATAAAATGAATTTTGGGGGTGGCGGGGTCACCGCGATCACATAATCGCGGGACATCACAAGTGGATATAAATGCAGGTTGCCCGAAATGCAGTCACATGATCGCAGAGATGGAGTAACCTTCTCTGTTGTGGCCCGCCAGAGCTGGCAGCAGATTCAGACAATGAGGAGGTTGGGGAGGAAAATGGGCCAGTCCTGGAGTCTGGGGATGGCTCTGATGAGGGCTCTGCGTCAGAGGCAGAGATGGGGTCAGGGCCGTCTGCCAGTTATCAGCTGCCTTCAGAGTCAGACATCAGTGAGGCAGATATACAGCTGAATCCTGTTCCCAGTGTGCGCATGCACAGAGTTGCCAGACGAAGGGAACAGCTAAAGAACAAGGGTCGACTAGGGAGTAAGGCCACAGGTGGACGATGAAGGGCCCCTCCCAGAGGGAATAAAAGAGGAGCGAAAGGGGAGTGGAGTTTGCAGGAGACAATTAGTTCATTCCTGCATTCTTGCCAAGTATTGCGGGAGTTTGAAAGATATCGGCCTGGCCACTCTCCAAGCCTGATAAAGGTCGGTAGTTGTGAACTATCTTGAAAGACGGTGGGAGAGGAAAGACTTTGCTGGAGAGGAATTCACTGTCAATTCAATAACGGGTTTATCGGGACTAGGACTCGGCTTTGTGCTGCTGGGGAAGCCTAGATAAAACCACCATCAGTCGGAGATGACTGAACGGGAAATCTTTACCTTTCATCCAGACAGACGCTGTGAGTTTTTCTAAAATCCTTTCTCTCTCTCTCTCGTTTTTTTCCCCCCGACTCCAGCTCTCTCCAATCCCTTGCAAGTACTTGCAGCTCAAGCTAGTTCCTCCACCCCCGTGGTCATCAGCCAGACAAGAGAAGCCGGGGTGAAAGATTCTGATGAGCATTTGAGAGAACCCGATATCAAACGACCCCGAATCGAAGACCCAAGAGCAGTCGCGGCCTTGCAAACTGGTGTCATCACCTCCACAGCCCCTTCGGGACAATCCGCCGGAGAATGAGGCCGCGGGAAGTTAAGAAAGGCACCCGAGGCGCCATGGGAGAAAAATCTCTTTTTTTTTCTCTCTCCCTCCCCCACCCCAGCAGAAATCTTTTCTTTTCTGCAGCTATTAACACCTGGATCATTTCAGTGGTTGTTTTTTTTTTCCCTTGTTTTTTTTTTTTAATCAACTTTTGAACATTTGGAAGGACGGGCCAGCGTTTGTCAAGATTGTCGAGGTGCCAAATGAATTGGGCAAAAAAAATTTCCATCTTTCTGGACCCAAGGAATGAATTTGCTCCTGTTTTTCACTTCAGAGATGCCCTCTTTCTTTCTTTTTCATTTTTTCTTTCTTTCGAGATTTAAAAAAAAAAAAGAGACACAGACCGTTTTGATTGTTTGGGATATTTCTCTCTCCCTCCTCGCCTTCCTTAATTTTCATCCCTTCCTTAGTTTTTCCTTTTACGCATGGTAGTTTATGTGCGAGCGTACTTAAATGGCAGGACGGAGGCACGAACTTCAGGTGGGAACGTCTGACCTCAAAAACAGGTTTATTATTATTTTTTTTTCCCCCACTCTCCGAGGAAGAGAAGTGCATCCATTTTGTATCTCAGAACTCCAATTTATGAAAAATTATTTGCAAAAAAAAAGAAAAAAGAGAAAGAAAGAAAAATTACTTGCAAAGCAATATCATACTTCGGTAACTGCCACCTAAAACGGCAGATATGTGTTTATATTTCCTTTGTATTATTTACCTGCAGCCTCGTTCACCTTCTGACAATGGGGAGTCACGCCCCTATCCAAAATCTCAATCCCAGAGCACAGTAAAATTAGTTTATCCCACTTAGATGGCTTCCTAATGAATTCGAAGCCTAAGCTTCCCAGAATTCTCAGCCTATTGGACAGATGGCGGGATTCTGGGAATTGCAGTCCCAGCCTACCTCATTGGGATGGCTGACCTAGACAGCACTTGGCTCCACAGGTGCCTTTTGGAGAAAGAGATAAAAAGTTTATTTCAATCATTGTCTGTTAAATGAAAAGAGCCAATTGTGATAAAAAAAAAAAGGTCCAAAATTTGTGGATCTTTTTAAGAATTGTCACACCTGCAGGCTTGTAAAAGAACCACATGGGTTCCTTAATTTCATTCCTGTTGATTTTTGACAGAGAAGGAATAGAATTTTTTTAACATTTTTAACCTTTAAGGACAGTTTCCCGGAGCACTCTTGTTATGTTACGGTCCGAGCGTTGGACTTTCGTCTAGAGAGACACCAGGTTTAAAAAGCATGAAACTTCCCTGGGTAAAACCTTGGACCAGCCCTTGTTTTGTTTCAGCCTAAACCTACCTCACAGGGTTGTTGTGAGGACAAAGGGGAGGGGTGAGGAGAGCTATGTATGCCACCTTGAGCTTGGAGGAAAGGCAGAATAAAAAAAAAAAAAAAAAGAACCGTAATAAATCAGTAACCATCAACGTGTCAGGTCACCCAATCCCTTCGTCTCACTTCAAAGCGTAGGATTTTTTTGTGTGTGCGATGAACAAGATAGAAAGATTACCGTTTTCCTCTGGTAAGTTTTGCAAGCTGGTAATCCTAGCGGAGATCTCTTTTAACGGCAGATTTGGGACCGCCCCAGATAAGGACGGATGCAAAATTAAAGGTGGAATGGAACAGAATCCACTTTCACAGGTGAAACGGAACACGAGTTCAGAGGGCTCCAGTAAGACAAAATTAAATCAAAAGAGTTGTTAATATTTATAAAGAATTGCAGGCTTCCTTCTTTCGTCAGCAGCCCTTTGAGACTTAAAAAAAAAATGCACCTCCGATGAACGTCATGGAAGAAAAGAAATAATGGAAAAAGGTTTGAATTACTGTGGGTTGCTTCTCTTCTCTTTGCCATTTTCTTGAAGCACTTAAAACTCGTCTGTAAGTTGGTTTGCCTTTTCCCTTTGCAAATAATCATAACCCTGAAGCTGTTTGCCCCCCAAATTCCTTTTCTCCAGAAGATCAACGGCTTCTGCATCTCCTGTGTGATTTTTTTTTTCAAGGGTTAATTAACAGAGTTGGAAGGGACCTTGTAGATCATCTAGTCCAACCCCAACCCCCCCCCAAAGCAGGAGACCCTACACCATATCTGACCGATGGCAGTCCAGTCTCTTCTTGAAAGCTTCCAGTGATGGAGCTCTCAAAACTTCTGAAGGGCAATTTCTGTTTCATAGGTGGATTGTTCTCACTGTCAGGAAATTTCTCCTTAATGGGTAAGAGGTCCATGTCTGGCCATGGAAGACCATACCCAGGTTGACTTTTGGTAAATCAGAAGCTCTTCCAAGCAAGCAACTTCTCTTGATTATTTTTTTTTCCTTATTTCAGGCTGTAAATCACGCCAAGCAGAGATGCAGGAACAAGTCATGTCACCAGTTAAGAGTGTGATGGGGTTTAATTTACAAGTGGACCATGAGCCATTTCTCTCTGATCCTTGGGTTTCTTTCCAGCTGGCAATGGGAATTTGCAGAGGCCCAAATGCCTGTTAAAATGGGGGCAAGGCCTCAGTCTCAGGGTAGTGTCCCCTAACTTGACTTACGTTGATCTTCCTTCCTGCAAACACTTCCTGCTGGTGAAGAGATGATGAGAAACATCTATGGAGATTCTCCATCATCCATGTCATGGTGGTCCCAAAGGTGCTTTTTCCGAAAGAAATAGAATAGAATAACAGAGTTGGAAGGGACCTTGGGGGTCTTCTAGTCCAATCCCCTGCTCAGGCAGGAGACCCTATACCCGTGGTGGCGAACCTATGGCATGTGTGCCATAGGTGGCACGCAGAGCCATATCGGTGGGCACACGAGTGTTGCCCTAGCTCAGCTGATTTTCGGGCCTTCTGGTGCCACTGGAAGGCTATTTCCAGCCTCTGGAGGGCCTCCGGGGGGGGAGGGCATTTTCGCCCTCCCCAGGCTCCTAGAAAGGTTCTGGATGCTGGGGAGAGCAAAGAATGGGCCTTCCAGTCCCACCGGAGTCGGCAAACGGGCCATTTCCGGCCTCCGAAGGGCCGGGGAAGGCTGTTTTCGCCCTCCCCAGGCTCCAAATAAGCCTCTGGAGCCTGGGGAGGGTGAAAAACGGGCCTACTGGGCCCACCGTGCCATCGCGTGCCAAAAGCGGGGGGGGGACGCAGGGGTGTCACACGTGCCTGCACGGGGGGAGCGGGGTGCACTGAATTATGGGTGTGGGCACGCGTGGGTGCGACCCCCCCTGCACTCCCCCTGCTTTTGGCACACGATGGCAAAAAGGTTAGCCATCACTGCCCTATATCATTTCAGACAAATGGTTGTCCAAACTCTTCTTAAAAACCTCCAGTGTTGGAGCACCCAGGCAGGCTGTTCTACTGATTAATTGTTCTCCCTTTCAGGAAACTTCTCCTCAGTTCTAAGTTGCTTCTCTCCTTTATTAGTTTCCTCCCATTGCTTCTTGTCCTACCCTCAGGTGCTTTGGAGGATAGCTTGACTCCCTCTTCTTTGGGGCAACCCCATCTTGGTTTGTTTTTTTCTATTAAAAAGTTTCGCTTCTCATCCAAGAAGCTTCTTCAGTCCGGAAAAAGAAGAACCGAAGAAGCTTCTTGGATGAGAAGTGAAACATTTTCAAAGAAAAGAGAAACCTAGAAAAACCAGTTTCCTTTTGGAAAAAGCACCAATGAGAAAGGAAGTCAAAAACAATTTGAGTCCAGCTGTGACAGGAAGCTGTGAGAAAAAGCAGAGGTGCACCCACAGTTTATAGTACAAGCCATAAGATGGGGAGAGGGCACTTGGATCCTCCATCCATGCCCCCAAAGCTCCATCTCTGATTGAATTTCCCACAAACGGGATGTGTTTCCCTGCTACACAGAACTGGGAAATTAATGGTTGTTTGAAGCGTGTGTGTGTTTGTCTATTGAAAAACCCAATTCCTTCCAACACCCACACACACACAAAAAAAACCCCCACATCTCTGCACATGTCACCCACAAAGTACTAAGGACAGACACCAGCCATCACAAAGTTGAGAAGATTGATGCTTCGCCTTAACACCAATGATGGATAAATCTAGAGAGATGTTTTGCACAGATTTTTGTGCTCAAGATCGTATTGTCTTTCTTCCCTGATCTTGAAAGATCCTGTGTAATTAGTCAATAGATACAGACCTGCAAATAAACCCTGGTTTCCTTTAAACCAGGGTTTGTTGAATAGGCAGATCCAGCTGGGTTGGAGATGCTTCTGGCAGGGTCAAGTTCTTTTGTTTTCAAAAGTCCTCGTGAACTGATTTCATTGTCACTACAAGATCTTATTTCGATAATATTTGTTTACTTACTTTGGCTTTAGAAGCCGGGTAAGAAACGTGTGTGTATGTGCTGGTGCCATTTTGGCTTTTTTTCAAACAGTCGAATCTTCAGGATCAACTCCAGACCTGACAACATTTGGAAGTTGTTGGAAACAAATGCAGATGTTCGGAAATGGAATCTCTGCATAGAAGGGAGCTATTTTCTGAGAGTGAATATTTTTCTCCAAATATCGACGGCAAGGTTCTTTTGTACCTTAGTATATATTTTGTTCGCTGTTCCACCTTCACATAAATCAAAGAAAGGGTAATTTTCTGGCCTTTTCTCATGCCTGCATTTTAACATTTTAATTTACAGGTCGTTTATCACTGTTTAATATGTTTGCAGACTCCTGCCGTGGAGGTGATAACCCAGTTTTCATTTTTAATTGCCAAATGCCCTGGGCCGGAGTTCTTGAATTAATGACACAGTCAATTTCAACCAGAATGTAAATTGTCTCTTGCTCTGATGCTCAAAAGAATAATGTGTTTGTGTAACGGAATATTTACCCAGGCTGAATTTCTGTCATCTTAAAAAGTATAGCAAAAGGATTGACCCAGAAACAGAACTGGCTCTTCCCAACCTGCTTGTACAAGCATTTTTCTCTCCCTCTTGATTTCCATATCAAAAACATGATGTTTTAATAACGTCGGGGCAGAAAACTGACAGGTAACGACTTGCTGACCTGAATTTGCATCGAGTTGGCAAAATAAACTTTTGAGTTTATCGCAAGTGAGAGCCAAGTTGTGTTGAATTTAATTCGCCTTTCTGGCATCTTGAGCTGAAAAACTAAGCATTGCTGCGATCTCTATGGTAGACATTGTAGCAGAGTACAGATAGTCCTTCTTATGACCACAATGGAGCCCCAAATTTCTTGTTAAGTGAGACCGTTGCTAAAGTGAGCTTTGCCCCATTTTATGACCGACCTTTACCACCGTTGTTAAGTGAGCCAATGCAGTTGTTTAGTCATACAATTGTTAAGTGAATCTGGCTTCCCTGGCTTGTCACAAAAAAGGGGATGGACACTTCAACTGTCATAAATGTGAGTCACTTGCCCAGCGTCTGAATTTTGATCACCTGAGTATTTATGCAATGGTCATAAGTGTGAAAAATGGTCAAAAGTCACGTTTTTTCAGTGCCGTCGTAACTTTGAACGGTCACTAAAATGAACTGTTGTACGCCGAGGACTACTTATAACATTAATTACAAAAGATTTACTCGCAGGTAAAAATGAATTAGTGGGCATAGAAAAACGGGCAGGATTTGATGGGTGTTAGCTAGTTCCATTATATGAGTTCTTAATTGTTCCACTGGCTGGGTGGTTAAATTATTGACTGAATTGGGATATTTGCACAAAGTGTTTGGATAATTTGCTTGACTTTAACCAAGCATGCGAACGTCATCATAGTTTACAAAACCAGTGTGCTCTTATTTTTGTATGGCACATCGTATTTGTCCTTTTAAAAAATGTTCTGTTGGCATATCTGCGTTCCAAGACGTAGGTGGGCATCCAGACAAAAGACAAATTTGATTTAACTGACCTTGAAATGTAACTAAAATTAATTTCAATTAAATACAGTTAATGACATTGCCGCCCGCTGTGTTAAGAATTTCCTTCTTTCATGCCAAGAGGGATAAACTGGGAAAAAGCAGTGGTGTCTCCAAGACTTGAGGGGGGAGGGCAAAGGCAGTTTTAGGAGGCCAATTTCTGCATGTCTGGTTTGTACTAACTACATTGTGTGAATCGGGTGAAATCCAGCAGGTTCTGACAAGTTTTGGAGAACTGGTAGCAGAAATTTTGAATAATTCGGAGAACCAGTAGCGGAAATTTTGAGTAGTTCAGAGAACCGGTAGCGGAAATTTTGAGTACTTCGGAGAACTGGCAAATACCACCTCTGGCTGGCCTCAGAGGGGGGGTGGGAAAGGAGATTTTGCAATATCCTTCCCCCAGGAGTGGGGAGGGAATGGGGATTTTGCAGTATTCTTCCTCTGCGACGCCCACCAAGCTACGCCCACCAAGTCACACCACACCACGCCCACTAAGCCACGCCCACAGAACCGGTAGTAAAGAAATTTGAATTTCACCACTGGTTATAACTAATTACAGGAGGGTGTATAAAGCAGATCCTGATTTCGGTATCACGGTGGTTGTGATAAAACTCAAGGAAGAGAGCCATGGCTATCAGCTTGATAGGGGAAAAAGCAATTTAAAAAACATAACAAGAACAGAATTGCCAACTTGGGAAACAAATAAGAAATAATTATTTAAAGGTGGATGCAGTTAGTGGAAAGGAGAACTCTTTAGGGTAGCGTCAGATCCTTCAACCTGCCCATTTTCAGCAAAATTGGTGAATAATAATTAAATTTATATGCCACCCGACTTCCACTAACAGCTAAGTTGATCTTCGCCAAGTCAATTTGCAGCAGCCATCTCAGAGAGAGACAATATTTATGCAATTCCATTTACTATGTTGTCGGAACAGGATTCTTTTGAATAAATAGAAAGGTCTCAAATCATTTTGAAATAGGTTTTTTGAAAAAAGAAAAAAGCGGACCAGATTTTTAGACTTCCCTCTTCCTAGGCTCTTGATGTACTGTACTGGGAGGAATTTCTGCGTCGTGCGGAGAAAAACCCAGTAGTAAATTGTTCTCGGTGTTAAGTCACTTCCAAAACAGCCCCATCTCTAGAAAGCATGCTTTGCATTTATACTGCCATATAAATTCCTGAAAGAAGGGTTGGACACGACCAAAATATTCAGGGGGGGAAAAATAGCCCAATATATCTCTTGGTAAGAAGTATTCGCATTTTTTTTTTTAAAAAAAAAGGATCAATTTTCCCAGCATTTTTTTTTTTAAAAAAAGGATCAATTTTCCCAGCATTTTTTTTTTTTTTAATTCCAGATATACAATGCAAAAATACTTCTGGTGATCTTGCATGCTTGGTCAGCATTCACAAAAGTTAAACGGGTGTCAAGGCTGCCATGATTTCAACATCCGGGAAGAGAAGGGAGAAGGCAGAGCTGATAGAATCCATCTGGCTTGGAGAGAGCCTCTCCTTGAACTGAATTCAGCAGTTCATTTACAGTTAGTCCTCGATTTACGACCACAATGGAGCCCAAAATTTCTGTTGCTAAGTGACTTTAGCCCAGTGGTGAAATCTGAACTGGTTTGCTACGGTTTGCTGGCCGCACGCATGTGTGCACAATACATAACTGAAGGAGGCTTGGGAAAGTAAATAGAACAGTGAAGGGGGGATCAGCTGTGCCGCGTGATTTAGCTTTGCTAGAAAGCAGGATTTCCTTCTTTCTAAAAGAATTTCACCATTCTGATAATGGTGAAAGTGAAGGAGAGGAGGTTTAATGGTTATCTGCCAGCGGAAGGGTACTCTAAAATCCTCATTCCCTCCCCACTCCAGGGGAAGGATACTGCAAAATCTCCATTCCCTCCCCACTCCAGGGGAAGGATACTGTAAAATCTCCATTCCCTCCCGATCAGCTGGGATTCGGGAGGCAGAGAATAGATGGGAGCGGGGCCAGTCAGAGGTGGTATTTACCGGTTCTCCAAACTACTCAAAATTTCCGCTACCGGTTCTCCAGAATTGGTCAGAACCTGCTGAAACCCACCTCTGGATGCCAGAGAGGAAATTAAGCAAAAGGTCAAATACATTTTTTTAAGACTATTTTCCTGGGTACACTTTTACCAGGGAGTAACACTACTGAGTGTGTTTTTCTGAATATTATATTTAATACTAGCATTATTTATATCTGATGTTAGATGTTATGGTCTAGGGTTTCCTGCCTGAGCAGGGGGTTGGACTAGGAGACCTCCAAAGTCCCTTCCAACTCAGTTATTCTAAATGTTAGATGCAATATGACTACCGTAACACTAACCCCACCTCAAGTTAGCTCAGGAACTAAGGTGGTGTCTTGGTTGACTTTTCTATTTGATGTTCAAACTGAGAGCACAATTGTTTTAAAAATAAATAAGTAAAAGGAAAAAATACAAAAGATTAAAACCAAATCAGTGAAAAACTAAAGAGTCAGTTCATATCCAAAAGCAATGAGCTTTTCTACTGTTTTCAGGAACACGGGTTACATTAATTTTAAATGTAGCGTAGAAGAGGCAATAAAATGTTTTGAGCTGGGATGTCATTTGAATTACGAGCCACCCATCAGCCGAATGAACTGTGCGTTGCCCCACAAGAAGCGGTCCTGTTTTGAGGCTTGCTGTGTTCAGAAGGTTAATTAAAACCCCTGGATGAATGAGAAAGAAAAATCACATTAGCTGAACGGGGCTAGGCTAAAACCATTGACAAGCTTTTAAAAAGCAATTTACTGTAAGCAGCACCTGCAGAAGAGGCAATGAGCATCATCTACAGAAAGCAAAATAGTTAGAAGTTAAACTTTAATACTCATTATTTTAGCTAGGTGCGGAATAGAATAACAATAACAGAGTTGGAAAGGGCCTTGGAGGTCTTCTAGTCCAATCCACTGGTCAGGCAGGAAATATACCAGTTAATTATTGTGCATTATTGTTAAATTTCAGATTTCAAACACGTAGCTGGGCTCATTCAATGCAGTAGGATAAAATAATGGCAGGTCATCTAGCAGTGAGTGAATTCTGTAAATACAGAGTGTGTTCTCTTAATTTTAATTTTGATATGAAAGTTGCAAGGATCTATTTATCCATTCGGTGGAGGAAAGCTTTGTTCCTTCCCATTTGATCCTCATCCAGTAACACAAATAATCTATCTCAGCATCTCCTCCTGTCCTATCGCAGCACCATTGAGAGTGTCCTGACATACGGCATTCTTGCATGGTATGGGAGCAGCTCTGCAGGGGACAAAAAAGCCCTACAGAGAATCATTAAAACTGCCCAGAATATCATCGGACTCCAGCTACCAGCCCTGGACGACATCTTCGCATCTCGCTGTTTGAGAAAGTTGCATAACATTCTCAGAGACTCTTCCCAATCCTGCTTACAATCTTTTTGGACTGTTGCCTTCTGGCAGAAGATACAGAACAATTAAAACTCGGACCACACGTTTTCTGAATAGTTTTTATCCCAGAGCTATAATTGCGCTCAACAATGAACTAAAGGGCCACCATCCGTGAGCTGTTGGACAGCATTACTTGGTCTGTTGTGTGGATGTTTGGGTGGTTCAGGGGTGGGGAATTGTGGTGGGTGGGAGTGTGTTTGCGGATTGTTATGTTTGTTGGATCAGGTCTTTGAGTATTAAGTGAATTTCGCTGTATGAGTATACTGTGTATACACGTACAATGACAATAGTTATTAAATTGAGATGGGCAAGTTGGTCTTTAAGTGAAATTGCCACTAAGTGAAACCACAATGGTGTTTATAATCATAAGGTGTTTTTATTTGTATTTTCTATGTTGTTGTTTTTTATTAACCGTACCCCGTCTCCTCCTGGTGGTCTGACTGTATTAGACATGTGATTGATCACATTATAATTGATCACGCCCATCTTAAAATGGCTAAGGTTGAGAAACCCTGGCAATAGACAAAAGATGTCTCAGCCTCTCTCCATCTGGCGGTCCTTAAACGCATCAGGACTAGAATTCCCAAAACACCCAGATTGCTGGTCCACTTCTCAAAGGCTGCCAGTCTGGGAAGCATTCATTGCAAGAACAGAAGATCTCCAAGATCCCTTCCAACTCTTGTTGTTCTGTTCTGTTCTGTTCTGTTCTGTTCTGTTCTGTCCTGTCCTAAACTCTTATTCTATTCATTCTTTATTCTATTCTAAACTCTTATTCTATCCTATTTTATCCTATCCTATCCTGTCCTGTCCTATCCTATCCTGTCCTGTCCTGTCCTGTCCTATCCTATCCTAAACTCTTATTCTATTCATTCTTTATTCTATTCTAAACTCTTATTCTATCCTATCCTATCCTGTCCTGTCCTATCCTATCCTATCCTATCCTATCCTATCCTATCCTATCCTGTCCTGTCCTGTCCTGTCCTGTCCTGTCCTATCCTGTCCTATCCTATCCTAAACTCTTATTCTATTCATTCTTTATTCTATTCTAAACTCTTATTCTATCCTATCCTATCCTATCCTATCCTATCCTATCCTGTCCTGTCCTGTCCTGTCCTGTCCTATCCTAAACTCTTATTCTATTCATTCTTTATTCTATTCTAAACTCTTATTCTATTAATTCTTTATGAATAGAATATTCTATTCTATTCTATCCCTGCTGCATTTAACTCTGCCTCTTCTTCTTCCTTGCCTACTCCAGCCACTTTCAATCCCTCCTTTTCTTCCTCTTCCTATGCATCTTGATCAGCTTATTCCAGGCTCCTATCTACCTCCTCCTCCCCGCCCTTTCTCTCTCTCTCCCCTTTTTCTCTTCTTCCATTTCTCCCCTATTTCTTGGGCAAAGCGGCGCCCAAAAACTAAAACACCCGGAACGTTGCGAGCGGGAACCTCGCGCTCAACCCGGGCGGGTTTTAGGGCAGGACCCGCGCGCATGCGCAGAGCCGTCTTTGCCCGGGCTTTTGAAAATCATATCGGGAGTTTTTTGGGGGGGGTTTTGGGGGTCGGGTCTTTTTTCTTTCCTCCTCCCGAGTAAACCCGGCTGTGGGGCGGGAGAGAAGGGCGGGATGTCCTCGGCGGGGACGGAAAGCTTGCTGCGGCAGGCCAGGTAGGAGGAAGAAGAGAGGAAGGAGGAAGCTTTGCCTAAATCAGCTTTTCTATCTGCTTGTTGGCATCTGGCCAATCCTAGCTCCATCCTGGCTTGTGCAGGCCGCCCTGGCTGGCTGAGCGTTGTCAGGCAGCCCTCCTGGAGCACAGAGGCCCCCACCAGCTTTGACCCAAGGAGCTCAGCCTCTTTGTTCTGGGGGGGATCCATGGTTCCCTCCTCTGAGCTGGGTGGTTTCCTTGCAGACGTTTCAGGACCCAACTAGGTGACTTCATCAGTGTTAGAAGGGTTTCTGGAGAGGAGGAGGAATAGGATGATTATGGGGTCCTTGGTGCTTTCTGAGCTGAGTTGTTTTGTTGCAGACGTTTTATGACCCAACTAGATAACTTCATCAGTGCTAGAAGGGTTTCTGGAGAGGAGGAGGAATAGGAATATGGGGTTGTTTTCTTGCAATTTCATGACCCAACTGGATAACATCATCAGTGCTAGAAGGGTTTCTGGAGAGGAGGAGGAATAGGATGATTATGGGGTCCTTGGTGCTTTCTGAGCTGGGTGGTTTTCTTGCAGACGTTTCATGACCCAACTGGGTAACATCATCAGTGCTAGAAGGGTTTCTGGAGAGGAGGAGGAATAGGATTATGGGGTTGTTTTCTTGCAGATGTTTCATGACCCAACTAGGCGACATCATCAGTGCTAGAAGGGTTTCTGGAGAGGAGGAGGAATAGGATGATTATTGGGTCCTTGGTGCTTTCTAAGATGGGTTGTTTTGTTGCAGACGTTTCACGACCCAACTAGGTAACTTCATCAGTGCTAGAAGGGTTTCTGGAGAGGAGGAGGAATAGGATTATGGGGTTGTTTTCTTGCAGACGTTTCATGACCCAACTAGGTTAGGTAACTTCATCAGTGCTACAAGGGAGTGGGGTTTATTCTCTGTCTCCCTTCTAACATTGATGAGAGAACCGGTAGCGGAAATTTTGAGTAGTTCGGAGAACTGGCAAATACCACTTCTTGCTGGTCCCAGAGTGGGGTGGGAATGGAGATTTCACAATATTCTTCCCCCAGGAGTGGGGAGGGAATGGGGATTTTGCAGTATCCCTTTCCCTGGAGTGGGGTGGGAATGAAGATTTTGCAGTATCCTTTCCCTGCCACGCCCACCAAGCCACGCCACACCCACCAAGCCACGCCCACAGAACCGCTAGTAAAAAAATTTGAATTTCACCACTGACCAAGGACCTCTCGTTTCAACTCTGAGCTACAAATTTTCTCCTTTATTGTTCTTTGTTCAGTTTCTGACTTGGCACCCACATCCTAACATAAACTAAGTTTGCCTACCTAGCTAAGCTTGGCAGCAGCCAGCCATGGTCAGCCTCCAAGTTAGGATAGTGGCAAGCTGGCCAGACAGCTTCGGCCAGCAGGCAAATGCCTGTTTTGTGGGGCAAATAGCGTAGTTTAATACGAAAAAAAAAGTGCTGTGCAAACCCAGAATTTCAAGCTGGAGAAATGCCCTCTTGGAGACCACTATTCTGGAAGGACTGGGTGAGATGGGCCTTGGCCTCATCGCAACGGGATGGGCAGCAAACAAATCTAATAAATAAATAAACTAATTAAAACTAAAGAAAACTAATAAACAGATTATTAATGAATAAATTAACTAAAAAGTTGCAAGATGGCCTTTTGATGGCTGGTAGTCATTGGGGGCAGCCATGGATGTTACCCATTGCATCCTCCAATGAGGGAGAACAGTCGTTTTAAAATAATTCCCATTATAACGTTTGTCTCTCTTTTGTTTTTTCCCTGTTTTCTTTCTTTCTTTCTTTCTTCCTTCCTTCCTTCCTTCCTTCCTTCCTTCCTTCCTTCCTTCCTTCCTTCCTTCCTTCCCTTTTGCCTTTCTTCCTATCTTCCTTCCTTCCCTCCTTTCTTTCTGCCTTCCTTACTTCCTGACCCACCCTTCCTTCCTTCCTTCCTTCCTTCCTTCCTTCCTTCCTTCCTTCCTTCCTTCCTTTCTTTCTTTCCTTCCTTCCTTCCTTCCTTCCTTCCTTCCTTCCTTCCTTTCCTTCCTTT
Organism: Pituophis catenifer annectens; assembly: GCF_029215685.1. Classification (NCBI taxonomy): domain Eukaryota; kingdom Metazoa; phylum Chordata; class Lepidosauria; order Squamata; family Colubridae; genus Pituophis; species Pituophis catenifer. Next base: position 18,702,599 of record NW_027256896.1, on the reverse strand, counting down.
CTGTATTTCTTTCTTTCTTCCTCCCTCCCTCCCCCCCCTCTCTTATCTGGCTTCCTGTGCTGGTGCCAGGTTGCTGGGATAACTTCCTGGTTTCTATAGTTACAATATTTGTGCTAGGGAAATGTGTGTGTGTGTGTGTGTGTACACGCACACTTTTGAGTCAACATTGATTGCATGCGACTGCTTGGACAAGTCCCTGCAGTTTCCTTGGCAAGATTTTCAGAAATAATTAGGCTTTTTTTCCTTCCTAGGAGAAGGTACATCATGCTCGTAAGTTGAGGACTACCAATAATTGGGTGTTTGACCAAAATTGACTTTGAATTGTATCAAACATGGCATTTCTTAACTTGTCAATTCCTCTTTCCTCTTAGAGAGATCCAGGATGATGAATTTCAAAAATTCACTTCTCGGATCTCAGGCTTCCTCCAAAATCAAGACTTTGGAAATGAAATGGTTGATTCCTTGCGAAGGCTATTTCTTATTGTCTCAACCACCAAATACAGTCAGAAGTGAGTGAGAAACAGCACCGCATAGAAACATGTATTGTACTTTGTGGAATTTATTTCCCTAATCAGATTTGCTGATTGATAATATCTATCCAACATTCTTTTTTTAAAAAAATAATAATTAAAGGAATTAAGACGGGCATCTGAAATCAGGATTTTGTGATTGAGAACAATGGGGGCGGGAAATTCTAGAAAATAAAATGAAAGTAGTAGCTACATTCAGATATGCTTTTTATTCTGGAAGATTTTTTTATGGGGAAACATCAAGTAGATGGCACATTATTCAGTCGTTTCTGTTACTTTAAACTTCCTCTTTTTGTTCCTTTCTATGACTTTTCTTGTAGATTGGAGGACAAACTTGTTCAACTTCTGCAAACAACTCTATACCTACCAAAGTCTCCCAAGCAAATCCAGATACTTTGCAGTGCCATATTGAGAGAGGTATCATTTTCCAATGATTTATCTCTGCCTTGGGATAAATTCCGGGACACCAGGCTGTTGAGTTTAACTTTCTCCATCGTACAATCCCAAGTAAGCAAGGATTATTATTATTATTATATCTTTTATTCATTAAACATGAAACTCAGTCAACTGAACATTTAAAAATGCATCACAAATACCATTGACTGGTGCTAACGGTTGACACAGGTTGCTGCCAGCATCCTAGGTATTAACCAAGTACCTTCTTAAGATGTACGATGTTCCGAGTAGTGCAGTTTTTTGCAGTTCCGCTGGTGTTATTGCAGGAAGCTGCAATTTCTTGATGTATTTTATAAAATTCTTGGACATGGTACAAAGCGCCCCGATGACAATGGGTATCACTGTTACATGTTTCAACCATAGCCGTGCAGTTTCGCTGGCCAGGTTGCGATATTTCATGATTTTTTTTCAGTTCTTTTTCTTCGACTCTGGCATCTCTTGATACAGCGATATCAATAAATTATACCCTTCGGCCCTCGACAACTGTGATACCTGGCATGTTGTGTTCCAGATGACGATCTGTCTGTATTCGAAAGAATAATTATTAAAATAATTAGAATAATTATAGAATTATTATTATTATTATTTTCCAATACTTTTTTTTTCAAATCGATTCTATCTGAGTGGTCGCTAGGAGTCAAAAACAGCACATAATCAGTGCTCACTTCGGCAGCACATATACTAAAATTGGAACGATACAAAAACAGCACATAATCAACTCTGCTCCAGTTGTCCACTAGCGCTTTAACAACTTGATTACCTATCGTAGGTAATCAAGCAGTAGCAAAACAGCCAAACAGTAATATTGCATAGTAAAATATGGCTGTTTCCTTTTTTTTTATTTTTTATTTTTTGAAAAGCTGGTTTTGCAATTGTTTTGCGTTTGACCTCTGCCCCCTTCCCGTCTTTAGATGTTGGATGATAAACCAGCTGATGTGGAATGAATGTTTTTAATGCTTTCTTTAAGCTCCCCCGTGTGGTGAAAATGGATATTTTTCAAATTATGGAAATCCACAAAAAAAACCAACAACTAAAAGAGCTTCTTTTTTGCATTGGGGTACTTAATTGGCACGCGAATCCCTAAGATAACCTCTCCAGAATTCAGATAGCGTTCTGGATTGTCCCGATTCAATTCTGCTGTCGGATATCAAATCATTGCTTTACCCAAAGTGCAATCAGAAGACGACTGTTGAAGAAATTGGGCAGCACGTGGTGAAAATCCTGGAAGGCAGGCTGCCTGAAGATCAGAGCGCACGTCCTCTCCTCCCCATGTTGTCGAAAGTCATCGGCTCTGCGCCGCTGAGCCTGAACGAAGGTGAATATATCTGAATTCTAAAATTGTCAGGCAACTTCTCAATCCCTCCGTCAGTTTTTTGGCTTTCGTTGTGTGGCTGCTTGCCTGGGACGCTTGGACTAAGAATTGCCTGAATTAAAATAAAACAAAACATTTAAGAGTTGTAAATACCACCTGCAGTCTCTTTAGGAGCCGAGGTGGCGCAGTGGTTAGAGTGCAGTACTGCAGCTACTTCAGCTGACTGCTAGTTCAGCAAATCAGCGGATCAGATCTCACCAGGCTCAAGGTTGACTCAGCCTTCCATCCTTCCGAGGTGGGTAAAATGAGGACCCAGATTGTTGGGGGCAATAGGCTATTTAGTATACTGTCTTTGGTGTAAGCCGCCCAGAGTCCTCGGAGAGTGGGCGGCATAGAAATATGACTAATAATAATAATAATAATAATAATAATAATAATAATAATAATAATAATAATTTTATTTATTTATTTATTTATTTAATTTTTATACCGCCCTTCTCCCGAAGGACTCAGGGCGGTGAACAGATAAAATAACACATATATAAAATGTGAATATAAGATGATTAAGCCAATTTGGTTCATCGGTTAAGAATCTTCAGCATAAAGATTTAGAACAATTAGAAGAGATTTATGCCAGCCCGGCTTGGTGAAACAGAAAGGTTTTAAGTGCACGATGGAAAGTACGAAGATCTGGGATCATTCGTATCCCTGGGGGTAACCTGTTCCAAAGGGTAGGTGCCCCCACAGAAAAGGCTCTTTCTCTGGGAACCACCAGAGAATAATATAATATATAATATAATATAATATAATATAATATAATATAATATAATATAATATAATATAATATAATATAATATAATATAATATAATATAATATAATATAATATAATATAATACAATACAATACAATACAATACAATACAATACAATACAATACAATACAATACAATACAATACAATAATATAATATAATATAATATAATATAATATAATAATGTAATATAATATAATATATATTATATAATATATTATAATATAATATATATATTATTAATAATAATAATAATAATAATAATAATAATAATAATAATAATAATAATAATAATAATAATTGCATCTTTCTTTTGGGTTCCTAGACCAGATCAACCTGATCAGCAAAAGGATGGTGGATTGGCTGAGGTACGCCAGCCTTCAGCAAGGAGTGACGCCGGCAACAGGTGGCTTTTTCAACCCAAGAGGCAAACAGGTATTCGACCCACGCTGTCAGGGTTCCAAGGAACACCCTCAACAAAATAAAGCTCTGAGGCCTGAGATTCCTCAAAGTTCCAATTTATTAGAGATGTCATGTTGGCACATCTGGGAATACCCGAATCTGAAGCTTCCAGGTTTTCCCCATCCAGCTAAGAGTTCACAGCCCTGTCTCACACCCACAAGTTCATCACATTGTCCAATCAACTCTTCACACTCCACCAGATACAATCTTCAGGCAGTCTCCATCAGACGCAGGGAAAAGTCCTTGAAGACGGAATGTTCTACCTCTCCATAAACAATCCCCTCCCAACTTCCCCAGCTAAAATATGTGGCAGTTTAGAAGCAAAAAGAAAATTGTCTTCCAAAACTGACACACGCTTTATGACCTTTATGACGTGGTGTGGAGACAATAACTTGGTCCTTAACACCAATAAGACCAAGGCGCTTATAGTGGACAATAGAAGGAATAGATCAGACATCCAGCCCTTGCTTATCAATGGAGACCGAGTGGAGCAAGTGGCCAGTTTTAAGTTTCTGGGTGTTGTCATAAAAAGAGGAGCTGACCTGGGGCGCTCAGATTGCAGCACTGATCAGAAGGGCCCAGCAGAGATTCTACTACCTGAGACTTCTCAGGAAACAACAACTGAAGGAAAAACTGCTGGTGACCTCCTACCGCTGCACTATAGAGAGTATTTTAACTTACTTGCACCTGTGTATGGTTTGCCCATGGCATAGTGGCAGATAGGAGAGCGCTCCAGAGGGTCAACGTCATTGCCCAGAGGATCATGGGTTGCCCCCTCCTCTCTTTGGAAGAGCTTTAGAGCCCCCGCTGCCTTAAGAAAGTTCAAAACATTCATAAAGATCCATCTCATCTCATGGTGCATGAGGCTGACTAGGCCACGCCCACCATGGCCACGCCCACCTAGCAACCGGGCAGAGAACCCCTTGCTAAAATTTTTGAAGCCCACCCCTTGATTTCCTTGCCTGGCTGGAATTGGGTAACTGTCAGGTTTCGATGTCATCTCAAATAAATTGCACTCCCAAACAATTAATCTTTGCTGAAATATTCCATTTATTGAGTACAACAGATCTGGCCCCGACTTCGTCGTAGCCGATACTAACCCTCTGACCCCCAAACCCTTCCCTTTCCGTTCCCCAATTCTCATCTTCTCATTGGCCATCTTCCAAGTCAGTCTCCCCAGCTTCTGACCTCAGCCCACAGGAATGTTCCCCCCTCCCATCCCATCTCCTAGGGGATATTATCTACAGAGAAAATAAGTAGGGGAAAAGTCAAGCCTCGTCTTTTTATGGCAGCATCAGAATGCTGACAGTAACCCCTTTGATAAATCATTGGGACTCCTCACATTCAAGCCTGGAGTTACTGTCCCTGCCTTTTTTTGTCGCGTTCCCAAATTCTACCCCTTCTTCTGCCTTTTGTCTTTTTCCCAGCCTGGCCCCATCACCGAGGTGGACGGCACGGTGGCCACCGACTTTTTCACCGTGTTGTCGGTGGGCCAGAATTACACGGAGGACCAATGGCTCAACATGCAGGCTTTTTCCATGCTGAGGAAGTGGCTCTTGTGTTACAGGAGTGACACATCAAGCAATCCAAATTCAGGTGAGGGGGCCCGTGTGGAAGAGAAATGGGAATTTCCAAATCCATGGAATCAGAGGTGGTATTCAGCAGGTTCTGGAGAACCGGTAGCGGAAATTTTGAGTAGTTCGGAGAACCGGTAGTAAAAATTCTGACTGGCCCCACCCCCATCTATTCTCTGCCTCTCGAGTCCCAGCTGATTGGGAGGAAATGGGGATTTTGCAGTAACCTTCCCTTGGATTGGGGAGGAAATGGGGATTTTGCAGTAACCTTCCCCTGGAGTGGGGAGGGAATAGGGATTTTATAGTAATTTCCCCTGGAGTGGGGAGGGAATGGAGATTTTACAGTATCCTTCCCCTGGAGTGGGGAGGGAATGGAGATTTTACAGTATCCTTCCCCTGGAGTGGGGAGGGAATGGAGATTTTGCAGTATCCTTCTTTTGGAGTGGGGAGGGAATGGGGATTTTACAGTATCCTTCCCCTGGAGTGGGGAGGGAATGGAGATTTTACAGTATTCTTCCCCTGGAGTGGGGAGGGAATGGGGATTTTACAGTATCCTTCCCCTGGAGTGGGGAGGGAATGGAGATTTTACAGTATCCTTTGGAGGACTAGAAGACCTCCAAAGTCCCTTCCAATTCTGGTACTCTATTGTCTTACTAATCTTGTTGTCAGGGTTCCAAGTAATAGACCCATAGCAAGCAAAACTCCAAGGCAGGTAGATTCCTCAAAGAGTAGCTTTATTGAATATATCATATTGGCACAGACCTGGTGAAAACCGACTCTGAAGGTTCCCGCGGATTTCACCTAATTAAAAGTTTTCCACTTTCTCAAAACCATCAGCCACATTGTCCAATCACAGCTCCGTCTGGTTGCCGGGTGACATTGCTCCTCCTTCCTCTGACCAGAGTGTCCTTGGTTCCCAAGAGAAAGCATTTTGTTTTGACTAACAAAACTCCCAACTATCTCAAATCCCCACCATCCCTATCCCTCCGCTCCAGTGTGGCAAGACTGAAGCTCCCAAGATGGCTTCGGTCAAGGTCAGCTTCAGGGTTGACCCCTTGTCCTGCCTCGCCTTGTCCTCTTCCCTTAACAGACGACAAGTCGGAGGTGGACGGTTCTCTCGTGTCGATGGTCTCCGTCACATCCACCTCAAGTCGCCTCCTTTCTCCCAGGGAACGTCTGAGAGAGAAGGCCTTTGAGTACTGCCAGCGCCTTCTGGAGCAGAGCAATCGACGTGAGTGTAGCCCTTGTCCTAGGGGGGCAGGGATTGCGTACAGGTAGTCCTCGTCTTACAACAGTTCGCTTAGTGACCCTTCAGAAGTTACAACGGCGCTGAAAAAAGCGACTTAGGACCGTTTCCCTCTGTTACGACCTTTGCAGCCTCTCCCTGATCGCGTGGTCAGAATTCAAACGCTTGGCAACTGACTCACAGTTATGACGGTTGAGAAGTGTCCCCAAAATCCCCTTTTGTGACCCTCCAACAAGCAAAAGTCCACGGGGAACCCAGATTCACTAGTGACTCACTTATCAACTGCAGTGGTCCACTTAACAACTCAGGCGAGAAAGGTCGTAAAATGGGGCAAAATTCACTTAGCAAACGTCCCTCTTACCAACGGAAATGTAGGGCTCAACGATGGTCGTAAGTTGAGGACTACCTGTATAGAGTTGGCAATTTAGCAGACTTTTGACATTCTGTTCTGCCCCAGCTGCGGACCCCGAAGAACGCAGCGCACACAAACGCTATACAAATGCTTATTTTACTCAAAGAACTTAGTCTTTATCATTCAAAGGCTGTTAATGAACTGTCTTTAACAGCCTAGCAGAATTCTAAGATAAGGTAATCACAGTCTTACTAGAGTTGGCAGAAAGCCCCGAAGCAATTTTGCAGACACGAAGGAGAGTGAATTAAAGTTGTTCCCTGCAAATTGCTTCAGTCGGTGTTCCTCCTTAAATAGGCTAGGGGAGTGGCCAATTAGCCCCAAGCCTTACTCTCAAGGAGACTTCCTCCTGAGGAGCCACTCCTGCCTTTTGGCAGTTCTGCGCGCCCGTGCATCGAGAAGAGGCTCCTCCTCTTTTTCCTCTTCACTTATGGGAGTTTCTGGAGGTTCTGAAGGCCCTGGCTGAATCCCTGCCCCTGGCACCACATCTTCTCCAGCCTCCTCACTGTCCGACTCGAGCGCCGGCTGCACAGGCTGCTGACGCAGCACCACACCAGCCTCCTTGCTGTCAGAATCAGCTACTAGCTGCACAGGCTGCTGGCGGGCTACAACACTGCCATTCGCCATCTTCCCAGCCAGATTCTGACAAGCAAAACCAGCAAGGAAGCCGGTAGGGAAGTTTGCAAGTGGCAAACATCATGTGATGTTTCGCTTAACGACCACGGTGATTTGCTCAATAATCATAAAACCGAGGGCAGTTCCTATAATGCCTCGCTTAGCAACTGCTAAGGATGAATTTCCCGGCCCCCATTTGTTGTAAGTTGGCAGTTCTCTTCCTGGCCGCTGAACGGGGTTTAGGATCAAAGCGAGTGGAGTTTGGCACCTTGCAAACTCACCCGCCAGGCTTGTTGATGGTTCGTCGCACGAAAAGTATCAGGCAGGACTTGATCCTGGAGTCAAAAAGTTCTCCATCCTTCTGGCCAGGAGTCTGAATGCAGTTCCTTTTTTTTTGTTGTTGTTCCTCAGGGACTCTGAAGAAAGCAGACGGGGAGTTGCAAAAAGCTGTAAGTATCGCCAAGGAATGGGACTCCTAGGGTTTAGCACAGGGGTGTCAAGCACAAAAGGATGTTGAGACTCTAGAAAAGACTCTAGACTCTAGAAAGAGTGCAGAGAAGAGCAACAAAGACGATTAGGGGACCGGAAGCAAAAACATATGAAGAACGGAACTCGGAACTGGGTATGTCTAGTTCAGGGGTCAGCAACCTGCAGCTCTGGAGCTGCATGTGGCTCTTTCACCCCTCTGCTGTGGCTCCCTGTCACTCAAAATATGTCACAACCGCCAATGTGCGACACCCGCCGGCATGTGATGTATTGAGCTTTTCAACCCCCAGTAGACCAACCATGGATAAATCCAAGAAAAGAAAAGTTTCAGAAGAAAACAAAACATTTAATTCAACTACAAATGCTAGTTTTGTGGCCGCTGAAGAAATAGTCAGGCACGGGAAGGGTTTTGTGGGTCCCGATGTTTTCTTTTCTGTGAGAAACAAGTCCAAATGGCCCTTTTGAGTGTTTAAGGTTGCAGACCCCTGGCCTAGTTTAATGAAAAGAAGGACTAGGGGAGACATGATAGCAGTCTTCCAATATCTCAGGGGCTTCCCCAAAAAAGAGGGAGTCAAGCTATTCTCCAAAGCACCTGAGGGTAGGACAAGAAGCAATGGGTGGGAAGTAATCAAGGAGAGAAGCAACTTAGAACTAAGGAGAAATTTCCTGACAGTGAGAACAATTCATCAGTGGAACAACTTGCCTGCAGAAGTTGTGAATGCTCCAACACTGGAAGTTTTTAAGAAGATGTTGGATAACCATTTGTCTGAAGTGGTGGAGGGTTTCCTGTCTAGGCAGGGGGTTGGACTAGAAGACCTCCAAGGTCCCTTCCAAGTCTGCTATTCTGTTCTATTCTATACCCAATGCAAAGAGACATCGGGCCAGCATTGCTTTGGCCTGGTCTACTCAACGCAAAGAGGAAACATGCCAGCAGTTTGGGGAGTGGCATCAAGCTGGTCACGCCCACCCCGTCAGCCACACAACCCCCCCCCCCATCCCTGAGGTCAACCAGAGCCCTGATGCGGCCCTCAATGAAATTTGAGTCTGACCCCCCTAGTTTAGCAGGAACCGAGAACTGGACAAGACGGGGACTTTTGCTCTCTTTTTCCCTCCAGTGTCTCATCGAAGCGGTCACCATTATGGACATCCTCTGCCAGCAGGACTCTTCTTACGTCTACCGCTCCCTCTCCTGCCTGAAAAATCTCCACGGACGGATCAGCGGGGATCCTTCTTGCGCCCGCGTGCTGATTCCCATCGCCCAGTTTTTCCTAAATCACAGTGAGTCAGGAATGCCGGATTGGATGTTGCTTTTAGGGACTTCTTTTTAAAAAAAATTTGACCCCCCCCCCCTTTCAGTGGTGAAATGTAAAATTTGTTACTACCGGTTCTGTGGGCGTGGCTTGGGGGGGGGGTAATGTGACTGGATGGGCATGGCCAACTTTTTTTTCCTTTTTTTTTTTTTTCCTTTTAAAAGCATTTTTTCTACAACCTCGTCAGCCGAAGAGGTTGTAGAAAAAAAATGCTTTTAAAAGGCTCTGACGATCCCAGCTGAGCCGCGCAATCATCAGAGGCTTTTTTTTTTTTTTTTTACTTTTGAGCCTTGGTGACGCAGCGGACTAAGCACCAGCTGCCTGCAATTACTGCAAGTTCGAATCTCACCAGGCTCAAGGTTGTCTCCAGGCCTTTAATCAGCTTAGTTGCTCTTCTTCTTTGCAATTCGGCCCCACCTGGAACTGCGTCCGTGTTTAAACCATTCCTTCGTCAACCAGGTGAGACGGCAGCTGTGGACTCCGAAGCAGTTTATCGGCATCTCTTCACCAAAGTTCCTGCTCAGCTCTTCCACAACCTCATGCTGGCTTACGAGTTTCTCCAGTTCTGCCGGCAGAACGTTGGACTCTTCACCGAGAATCGCGGCATCTTCCGACAAAGCACCCCAAATCTATTCAAGGTACCAGACCCCGGACTCTTTCGTCCTTCTGAACTTTTGACGTCCATGTAGGAGCATCTGAATAGAATAGAATAGAATAGAAAATAGAATAGAACAGAACAGAACAGAACAGAACAGAATTAAGAATTAAGAATTAAGAATTAAGAATGAAAGAATACAATAGAATAGAATTAAGAATGAAAGAACAGAACAGAATAGAATAGAATTCTTTATTGGTCAAGTGTGATTGGACACACAAGGAATTTGTCTTGGTGCATACGCTCTCAGCGTACATAAAAGACAAGATACGTTCGTCAAGAATCATAAGGTACAACACTTAATGATAGTCTTGAGATACAAATAAGCAATCAAATCATACTAGGAAACAGTCAATATAAATTGTAAGGATACCAGCAACAGGGTTACAGTCATACAGTCATAAGTGGGAGGAGATGGGTGATCTGCAGGAGACATTTGCCAATTTTCACACACACACACACACCCATCCTATGCGTACCTTTGCCACTTTCTAAGGTCCCATAACTTCCACATTTCTGCAAGAACCCCAGAAACGTTGCTTAAAAAAAAAAAAAAAAAAAGGAAAAATCTGGCAGTATAGTTTACTGTGATTTTGGCCTGGGAAACACACTTAAACATTAGCTTTTTAAGAGTCTTAACCGAGTTTTTAAAAACCTTGCAAACTCAGAAGCAGAAGCTATAAACAACGTTGGGCAGCAGAGAATTTCCTTTTGGGAATTTGTTTCTCTGGATCCACTCTGCTTTCTTCTCAGAACCTAGATCTCTTGAGATCTTCCAAGAAATGGATCTTCATCTTGCTTCCCTTTGCAGTTCCTGGCTTGGAATAGCCCAGCCCTGATCGTTGATTACACAGATCTTTTACCAGCCCTGCTCAGTCCGGAGAACGCCTTGGAGATGTTCCACTTGTTGCTTGACCTTCCGTGTTTGACTGCTGCGCTGGACACCCAGCTGAGGTACTTTGGATGTCGCCGATCAACTTGTAAAGACCTGTTTCTATTCCGGTTCTTGTGATGGGAAAAGTCCAAAGAGGTTTCTCATCATTTAGGTGATGGCGAACCTATGGCATGCGTGCCGGAAATGGCACGCAGAGCCATCTCTCCCGGCACACCAGCTGTCGCCTATGTTTCTTCCGGGTTCTGGCGCATGAATGCCAGTCAGCTGATCTTTGCATGTGTGAGAGCACTGGAAACCGGAAGAGCAGCTCCCTGGCGCACATGCCTGCTCTGGAAAGATACGTTTCCGGTTTCCGGTGCGTGCGTGCTTGCCGGCCACCTGGTCTTTCGGTGTGCGTGCATGCGCACTGGTCTAGGCCCTGGTGTACTGGGTGGGGGCAAAGTTTTTTAGGAGGAGGGGCAAACCAAGATGCCCAGACAGGTTTCAAAGGATGAAGGAAGTAACTGATCAGTAACGGGCCCTGAAAAGTTATTTATTTCACCTAGCCGGGCTGGCTTGATCCCACAGTTTTGGTTAAATTTAATTGATTTTAATTGGGTTGTTTTAAATTGCGGCCAAAAAATATTTAATTATTTTTAAACTGTTTTTAAATTTTGTATGTGTCAGCGTTTCAACGCTGGCATAGAGAGCAGAGGAGAGCGAGAGATAAACTCTGAAACTTTTGCCTGCTAAATCCCTTTGAAGCCCGGTTGTCGTGGAAATGAGGGGAGGGGGCACCTTCCTGGGAAATGACGAGAAAAAGAAGTCTGAAGAATGACTTGGAAGATAGCCAATGAGAAGCAGAGATTTGGGGATCGGAAAGGGAGGGATTGGGGGGCAAAAAGTCAGTCTTGTCCGCGCGGAGTCATGATCCGGTGGCTGTGCTCAATTTTTTTTATTTTTATTTTTTTAATTTGATTTATATGCCGCCCTTCTCCGGAGACTCAGGGCGGCTTACAGTGCGTTAAGCAATAGCCTTCATCCTTTTGTATATTTATACAAAGTCAGCTTATTGCCCCCACAAACTGGGTCCTCATTTCACCTACCTTAGAAAGGATGGAAGGCTGAGTCAACCTTGAGCCTTGGCGAGATTCGAACCCTGCAGTAATTGCAGGCAGTGGGTCTTAATAAGCTTAATAACAGGGTGCCTTAAACTCCTGTACTACCAAGGCTCTTTAAAGAAAGATTTCCTTAAAGATTGGCAGTTTGGAAATTCATTTAATTTTGAGATAGCATCGTAGTCTGACAGTATTTTCTGTTTTATTCTGGCTGTTCACCGCCCTGAGTCCTGTTGGAGAAGGGCGGTATACAAATTAAAACAAACAAACAAATAAATAAATAAATCATTGTCAGGGTATTTCAGATGTTGAACTACCATTTGTAGAGTCCCACCATTGGCCGAGTTACTTTGGAGAATAGCTTGACTCCCTCTTCTTCATGGCAGTCCCTGAGATACTGAAACACTGCTGTCATGTCTCCCCTAGTCCTTCTCTTCATTAAACTAGACAAACCCAGTTCCTGCAACCGTTCTTCCTATGACTTCTCCCTAGATCTGTCTTGACCCCGCTATCCGAGAGATCCACCATAGATCCGGCCTCAAAACCTGTTACCTGCCTGGAGACTTTCCGCCACCCTCAATACCGGGGCCTTTTCCATTATCTCCTGAGGGTTGAGTCCACTCCAGCTGACCCTGGCAGGTAAATCGTCCAGATTTAAGCCTTTTTTTTAAAAAAAAATTCAAATGTGGCTAGTTACACGGCCTTGTGTGGTGAACTGTGCCTTGCGTGGTTCGATTGTCCGCAGGCTGACTCCTCTCCGGCAGCTTTTGGGATCCTTAGCCACTCACCCTCGGGTTGGGCAATGTGCCAACAGCGTCCCAGTCTTACTGCAGCTCTTCTTCAGGTTGGTGTCCAAGGTAAGGGTCCCATCGTCATACGGTCCAAGAAGGTTATCGCTGGGAGGTGTTGAGGCAACTCTACAGCCAAGGTTACTGCATTCACAATAATAAAAAAAAAAATGCAGCATAACAGAGTTGGAAGGGACCTTGGAGGTCTTCTAGTCCAACCCCCTGCTCCAGCAGGAGGCCCTGTACCATTTCAGACAAATGGTTGTCCAGTGTCTTCTTAAAAGCCTCCAGTGATGGAGCCTACAAGTTCTGGAGGCAAGCTGTTCCACTGATGAATTGCTCAAATACTAATAACAGGCTGCTTCTTCTGAACTTCTTTCCCAGTTCGCTGATGAAACCCTTGCCAAGAAGCTGACCTTGGCAGCCCTGGAGAGGAGTGATCAGCTTTACGAGATCCCCGGGTTCAAAGCCGAGGTGTTCAGGTGAGTAGAGGTTTTTCTAAACCGGGATAGGGAGAGCCGGGAGCTCGAGATGGATCAGCCCAGAGTGACTTTGACTGCGAACCTCTTCAGAAACTGGAGTTGATTCTGATCTGGTTTGGGGCTGTCCAGGAACTCCCTGCCTCTCTTTGGGGAGCATCCTCAAAAGTATGTGCCACGGTGGCGCAGTGGTTAGAGGGCTGTACTGCAGGCTCCTTCTGCTGACTGCCGGCTGCCTGCAATTTGGCAGTTCGAATCTCACCGGGTTCAAGGTTGACTCAGCCTTCCATCCTTCCGAGGTGGATAAAATGAGGACCCAAAATTGTTGGGGGCAAGAGGCTGACTCTGTAAACTGCTTAGAGAGGGCTGGAAAGCACTGTGAAGCGGTATATAAGTCTAAGTGCTATTGCCTTCCTTCCACACCTACCTCTTGTCCTTCCTTCCTTCCTTCCTTCCTTCCTTCCTTCCTTCCTTCCTTCCTTCCTTCCTTCCTTCCTTCCTTCCTTCCTTCCTTCCTTCCTTCCTTCCTTCCTTCCCATGGGGGCACAATGATTAGAATATTTCAGGCTAATTCTGCCCACTGCCAGGAGTTTGATCCTGACCAGCTCAAGGTTGACTCAGCCTTCCATCCTTCCGAGGTGGGTAAAATGAGGACCCAAAAATTGTTGGGGACAATAGGCTGACTCTATAAACCTCTTAGACAGGGCTCTATAGCACTGTGAAGTGGTATATAAGTGCTATTGCCTTTCCTTCCTTCCTTCCTGCCTGCCTGCCTTCCTTCCTTCCTTCCACACCTACCTCTTGTCCTTCCTTCCTTCCTTCCTTCCTTCCTTCCTTCCTTCCTTCCTTCCTTCCTTCCTTCCTTCCTTCCTTCCTTTCCTCCCTCCCTCCCATGGGGGCACAATGATTAGAATATTTCAGCCTAATTCTGCCCACTGCCAGGAGTTCGATCCTGACCAGCTCAAGGTTGACTCAGCCTTCCATCCTTCCGAGATGGGTAAAATGAGGACCCAAAAATTGTTGGGGACAATAGGCTGACTCTATAAACCTCTTAGAGAGGGCTGTAAAGGCACTGTAAAGCGGTATATAAGTCTTAAATGCTAGTGCTATCCATGTTTTCTCAAGAGTCTCTCTTCCCCCGGCAGAGTGATGAGTTCTCAGCTACAAGTCTTGTGCAAGCAGCACCCGTCCTTGGTGGTGGAGCTGTCTAAAACACTTCTGGAGTTTTCGGGAACAGTGTCCAACATTCAGACCAAGGAGGACCTCTTCATTCACGTGGTAAGGAGATACTCCATGACTGCCTCTCTCCCCCCCCCCACCCCCCGCCAATCATCCCCTGGTCCTTTTCCATCAGGAAACCTAAGGTTTCCCAGTTGAGTTGCCTGATCGTCAGAGCCTTTTTCTTCTTTTAAAAGAATTTTTTCGGCCGAAGAAAAAATGCTTTTAAAAATTAAAAAAAAGCGCGCCTCTGATGATCGTGCGGCTCAGCTGGGAATGGGGGGCAGGCAGGAATTTTTGCTACCGGTTCTCCGAACCACCCACCGCCATCACTACCGGATCAGGCGATCCAATCCGAACCGGGAGCATTTCACCCCTGGTCATAACACACATTTTTCTGAGGACTGTTGTAACTTCAAATGGTCATTAAACAGAGTGTTGTAAGTCAAGGATGCCCTTCAAGCGTGAGAGGAGACGTGTTGCTCTTCGTTGGTCTTCTTCTAGGTCTGGGCCATTGGTGAATATGCATCGGTGACGCACGACAAACGTTGCACGGTGGAGCAGATCAACACCTTCTTCGACGTTCTGGAAGCCATGCTCTTCGAGATCACCCAGCTGCGACCTTCAGCTAACATCCCCAAGTACTCTCCGCGCGTGATCGCTGTCCTCATGACCGCATTGACCAAGCTAGCATCTCGCAGCCAGGATCTGATCCCCAGGTTCAAATGGTTCCCTGATCAGTCTCTTGCCCCCCCACCCCCCTTTATTGGTTTGCAGGAAGAAAGCTCTGGATCTGTGGACACCTGTTGGTGCTCTCGTTTCTTTGCAGACGTTTTATTACCCAGCTAGGTAACATCTTCAGCGCTAGTGAGTATAGGGTTTGTTCTCTGTTTGTATGCGGTAGCTCACCCTGTTAAGGGTTGGCAGGGTATGGTTATCTCTCGAGTAGTTCCTTGATACAGGTATTGTTTTCTGCTTGATTTATGTCAAGTATTTGCAAGCCATTGGCACATATATCATACAGAACACTAGTGGAGGCAGAAAGTGCCCCCACCCCTATGTGGAGAGGAGGGGCTTACACTGAGTATAAAACCCCCTCTAACCTTTCCACCATGCTCTCTTTTACGTTTGTTCTCCATGAGACATGATCTTTGATAGGGGTGGTCACACACGCTGTGTGCCCCCTATCCTAATGGATATTAAGACAGCCTTTGTACATAGTTAATATGTTTTGTTTTATGAATAAATACATTTATCACATTTATTCATGCATCTGCCTTTGGACTCTTCTATGCTCCTGGGTGTTTCTACGATCCCAATTTCCACAATTTATTTGTCTGGTGTCAATCCCTGCTTATCTAGGTGTTGGCAGTTGGAGAGGATGCCTTCTGGTCTTTTGGGTTCCACCTGCCACATCCCCCACCAACACTGGCAGGACAAACTATTGTATATAAACATGGAGCAAACCTCACACTCACACTGATGATGTTACCTAATTGGGTCATGAAACGTCTGCAAGAAAACAACCAAGCTCAGAGAGCACCAAGGACCCCACAGTTCCTCCTCCTCCTCTCTGCAAACCCCTCTCCCTTCTAGCACTGATGATGTTACTTAGTTGGGTCAGGAAATGTCTGCAAGAAAACAATGTCTGCAATCAGGCTCAGAGAGCACCAACGGCGTCACAGCCGTCATCCTCCAGTTGTTAAGTGAATCTGGATTCCCTGACTTAGCTCGTCAGAGGGTCGTAAAAAGGGGATCCCGTGACCCTGGGACACTGCAACCGTCATAAGTATGAGTCAGTTGCCACGGGTCTTGAATTTTGGGCACGTGACCATGGGGATGCTGCGAGGGTTATAAGTTGAGCCTTGGTAGCACAGTGGACTAATGCACTGTTATTAAGAACTGCTGCTTGCAATTACTGCAAGTTCGAATCTCTCCAAGGCTCAAGGTTGACTCAGCCTTCCATCCTTTCTAAGGTAGGTAAACTGAGGACCCAGATTGTGGGGGCAATAAGCTGACTTTGTATAAATATACAAAAGGATGAAGGCTATTGCTGAGCACATTGTAAGCCACCCTGAGTCTCCGGAGAAGGGCGGCATATAAATCAAATTAAAAAAAAAAAGCTGGTTTATTGTAAGATAAAACGAGCCTGGATAGCTCAACAGACTAAAAGCCTGTTATTAACATTCAGCTGTCTGTAATTAATGCAAGTTCAAATCTCACCAGGCTCAAGGTTGACTCAGCCTTCCATCCTTTCTAAGGTAGGTAACTTGAGGACCCAGTTTGTGGGGGCAATAAGCTGACTTCGTATAAAATATACAAAAGAATGAAGGCTATTGCTTAACGCATTGTAAGCCGCCCTGAGTCTCCGGAGAAAGGCGGCATATAAATTAAAGCAAAAAAAAAAGTGTGGAAAAACTGCCCCAAGCCACTTTTTCCAGTGATGTCATAACTTCAAAACGGTCATTCAGTGAATTGTTGTTAAGTTGAGAACTACCTGTATTGGTTGTTATCAACCCTTACTGCTGTTTCCAACTGACTTTTATTTATTATTTTATTTTGCAGAGTTTGCCTGTTTCTATCCAAGATGAAGATATTCATCCAGAGCCCGGCCGTTTCCTCCGTCTACTGCGCTGAAGAAGCGGAGGCCATCCTCACCCGGGCGACGGAGCTGATGAACTTACTGAAAATGCCCAGCGTGGCTCAGTTCGTGCTAAGGCCATCCTCCGAGGACTTAAGCCACCAGGAGTCCCACATCCCTTTGTTGCTGGCCATGAAGATGACAAGCCAACTTTTGGAAGGAGGAACCGGCTCCGTTCCTGGATGAGGAAGCCCTCCAGACCAACCTAAGGTTGCTTCCCGGTGATGGGTTAAGAACTTCCCCTGGTGCCTTCTCTCCGTTTCCGAGGACTTCTTGAGGGTCCTACTTCAAAGTTTCCTAGCACACCGGGGCGTCTCTACCATCGATGGCAAACGTTCATTAGAACATCTCACGTCTTGGTTTATTAAAAGCATTTACGGTCTGCGTGTCCTCTTCTAGTTCTAGTTGAGTTCAGCAAACTTTTAAGTGTCCTTCAGGGATCGGTGACCTTGGGAAGGAACTCCGGCTTCATTGTGGGTGATGTTTTTAAGAAGAGACTAGACCAGTCTTTTTGCCATCGTGTGCCAAAAGTGGGGGGATTCCGGGGGGAGGGGTGTCACGCGCACATGCCCACACCCATAATTCTATGCACCCCGATCCCCGCACATGTGTGCATAACCCACCCGTTCTTCGGCACAGAAGGAAGCACTTCGAACCCACCCACTCAAAGTCCTTCGCAACATTAGAATGATATACATTTCCCCACCCACCCTCAAAATGCAGAGCAGATTCAGAAATACGAAACGAGAAGACGGCCGCCCTTTAATTTTTTCCAAGCCAAAAATTCACATTCTCTGGAAAAAAAAAAAAACGAGCGGCAACCTCTTATTTCCCTCCTCGGCTTTCAGGAATTGGTGGTGGAATTTGCCTGGACAGAGGCATTCAATGGTTTATGGCAAGGGTCTCCAACCATGAAGACTTGTGGACTTCAACTCCCAGAATTCCTGAGCCAACCAGTGTTGTGGTCCGCCGGCAGCCTGCGGAGCTGGCAGCAAAGTCGGACAATGAGGAGGCTGGGAAGGAAGTCTGGGGAAGGCTCGGACGAGGGCTCTGCGTCGGAGGCAGAGAGGGGGCCAGGGCCATCTGGGAGTTATGTGCTGACTCCGGAGCCTCCAGAGTCGGACATCAGCAAGGCAGAGGAACGGGGGAGCCTGTTTCCAGTGCGCGCATGCGCAGAGCTGCCAGAAGGCAAGAACAGTTAAGAGAAAAGGGGCGACTTGGGAGTAAGGCTTGGAGATGATTGGCCCCTCCCATAAGACATAAAGGAGGAGCAAAGGTACATGGGCCTTTGCAGGAAGCAACGTTGTTCGTTCTGGCTGGTTTAAATTCTGAAGCTCCATTTTGACTCTGTGCTCCATTTGGCCTTGAAAAGTTAATTGCCAATTAGATCTAGGCAGCGTTTCAAGGGAGATAAAGGCGGGTGCTTATCAGCCTTATCCCGAAGGACGGTGGCAGACTTCTGTCGGACTTGGCTGAAGGACGTAGAGTAGAGTAGAGTAGAGTAGAGTAGAGTAGAGTAGAGTAGAATAGAAGAATAGAATAGAATAGAATAGAATAGAATAGAATAGAATAGAATAGAATAGAATAGAATAGAATAGAATAGAATAGAATAGAATAGGATGAGCTGGAAGAGACCTGACTGGATAGGAAAAAAATACCCAGCCAATTTGAGGGTCGCCCATACCATTTTAACCCATCGTCCACTTCCATGTGTCTTTCTTTTCAAGCTATTAGTGCAGATGAATTGTTTAAGCTAGTAGAGCAGATGGATTTGATGTCTTGAGAAGAATCCCTCAGCCCGCTCTGGTTCCCTCCACTCCCCACCCACCTATCAGATGACACGTTAAGGTTAAAATCTTCCAGTGTTCCCCAACCTATCCTCCCCAGCTGCTTGAGATGGATCACCAGCCCCCCACCCTCCCCCCAGGTAGCATTGATCCCCTGATCTTGGAAAATTTTGGCACCTTAAAACAAGCATCTGGGAAGGAACAAGCACCACCACGGCTGAGGAACGCTGACCTTTTCAATGCCACGATCTTAATTTTCTACTTTTCTACTGCAGTCCTTGGCAAACAGCCCAGAAAATAGTGGGTAGCTAAGCGATTAAAATCCACTTTATTTCAGGAATTATTATTTTTTTTTTTTTCCGCAGCGTTGCTACTGGCCACAAATCCTGGGCAAATCTTTTGTCTGGGTTGGAAGTTCTGCCCCGGCCTCCCTTTCGGATTGCAAAGGGACTCGGCAGGCCAGCAGGGGGCAGCACGGCCTCGCCAAAAGCGGCAGCTGGCCGATTGTTGGTCTTGGCGTCCATAGATGGTTGGAAGAGCTGAGCAATGCTCTTGGCTGCTGTTGGTCCTCAGCAATTCGAACCATCTGAGGCTCCTAAGAGGAAAATACTTTGAATTTTGAATCTAGTCATACTTGAATGTCATCACCGGCCTAAGCGCTAACCGTTGGTCTTTCAGACGCTGGCGGAAGCTCATCAACAAATTCTATCTGAGAAGTCCCCAAATGGAATGGCCTGATCAAAACAGTACATTTAGAAGGCAGCCTTCTGGTTCTGTACAGATTATTTTCCTGTACGTTGCGTCTCTGGAGGACAGCCACTAGAGGGCAGCAGAATATTTACTCTGTTTGCGTAGATCTGCTTCCGTCTAGTGGTGATCTCGATTATTGCAGCCCAAGTTTCTATCTACCATGTTAGAAGCTGTGGTGGCGCAGTGGTTAGATTGCAAGTATCGCAGGCTAATTCTGCTGACTGCCAGCGGTTCGATCCTCACTGGCTCACGGTTGACTCAGCCTTCCGTCCTTCTGAGGTCGGTAAAATGAGAACCCAGATTGTTGGGGGCAAGATGCTGACTCTGTAAACTGCTTAGAGAGGGCTGTAAAAGCACTGTGAAGTGGTATATAAGTGCTCTTGCTCATGCTATCTTTCCTCTTTCTTTCTTTCTTTCTTTCTTTCTTTCTTTCTTTTTTCTTTCTTTCTTCTTTTTTTTTTTAAATTTGATTTATATGCCGCCCTTCTCTGGAGACTCAGGGCGGCTTACAATGCGTTAAGCAATAGCCTTCATACTTTTGTATATTTTATACAAAGTCATATTATTGCCCCCACAAACTGGGTCCTCAATTTACCTACCTTAGAAAGGATGGAAGGCTGAGTCAACCTTGAGCCTGGCGAGATTCGAACCTGCAGTAATTGCAGGCAGCTGGATGATAACAACAGGCTATTAGTCTGCTGCGCCACCAGGCTCTTGTCTTTCTTTCTTTCCTTTCTTTCTTTCTTTCTATCCTTCCTTTCTTTCCTTCCTCTCTCTTTTCTTTCTTTCTCCTTTCTTTTTTTCTTCTGCCTATCTCAAGTGATTCTGCGTAGCAATGCACATCGTCAGGTACACTCTCAGATATGATAGCCATGCTGGAAAACCCCTGTGAGATATGCTAAGCTAAGAAAGATCAGCAGGAAAGGGTCTTCATCGGATCCCCTAATCATAACCCAGAGTTCCCACCATGTTATTTTTGAGAGCTACAACCTGTTATCGCTTTCGGTTTTATCACGCGGATGATCCAAAGACAGGAATCCTGTATGCAAATTAGCAAAAGAGCCCAAATAGCCCGTTCTATTTTTTGTTTAAATAGCCCACTTTCCCTTAACGTGCATAGCAACGTTCCCTTCTAACTTAACTGGAGGAAGGGAGTGTTTTTATCAAGCATCCATCTTTGGTTCCCGGCATGCAATTATTATTTCCCAAAACCTCGTTCAAATGGTCCTAATTTGATTTCCACACCCCAGACAGAGCAGGCAGCTGGTTCCAGACCATCCTGAGCTGAATAGAAAGATCGTTAAGGGCAAAAAAGCAGAGTTGAAAACTTCAGGGCCTACCAAGTCCAGCATGATGGAGCCCCACCACCTCAATGCTCTACCCTAAAAGTCCCGTTCGCTTGACCCGTCGTTGCAACAAATGCCGCTTGGTCCAGAGAGCAAACCAAGATATCTGCAATATCTTGGTAAGATCGTGAAGTCCTCAGCAGGGGCAGGTCCCAAATAACCAGCATGGAACCCTTCCTTGCAAGCTTTGTATTGAAAAAGGTCTGCGTGACCCAGATGGAATTCTCTACTGTAAAGCAAAGCAGAGATGGGCATAGCTTTGTTCTGAATCCCAGGACTTGTGAATTGTTAGAAGATCAACTTTATATGTCCTCTTGAAAAAAATGCTTTGTAGTCGGTCCTGGGGCACTTGGTGGAAAACTTCTGGGTCTCAAGAGTACCATGGCACTGTGTCCCTGCACAAATGGACCAGTTGCAACTCCAGGCAGTGTTCCCAGGTGTTGGGTCTCACCAAGCTTACTCTGCTACCCTTGCGAGCACCTTGCAAGCCCTTGCGAGTTGACCGGCTTTTATGGAGAAGGTGAAGAACTATAGCTGATCTTCTTGGCAACTTCCAGATCGGACTTGGCCACCAGAAAGCGCAGCTTCTTCCCGCCAGATCGGATAAGGTCTACGGCACTGAAAGAAAGAAAAACAAACAAACCCCAAAACAGCTGAAAAGGATACAAACCATGAGCCACTTAATTAATTTACAGATTTAAAGATTAACAGAGTTGGGAGGGACCTTATAGGTCATCTAGTCCAACCCCCCACCCAAGCAGGAGACCCTACACCTGTGATGGCGAACCTATGGCACGCGTGCCACAGGTGGCACACGGAGCCATTGTCAGGTTTCAATGTCATCTCAAATAAATTGCGCTCCCAAACAATCTTTGCTGAAATATTCCATTTATTCCATTTATTCGTCGTAGCCGATACTAACCCTCTGACCCCCAAACCCTTCCCTTTCCGTTCCCCAATTCTCATCTTCTCATTGGCCATCTTCCAAGTCAGTCTCCCCAGCTTCTGACCTCACCCCACAGGAATGTTCCCCCCCTCCCATCTCCTAGGGGATATTATCTACAGAGAAAATAAATAGGTGAAAAGTCAAGCCTGGTCTTTTTATGGCAGCATCAGAATGCTGATATCCATATCTGTGGGCATGCGAGTGTTGCCCTAGCTCAGCTCCAGTGCGCATGTGCGTGCCGGTCAGCTGATTTTTGGGCCTTCTGGGCCCACTGGAAGTCAAGAAACAGGCCGTTTCCGGCCTCCAGAGGGCCTCTGGGAGTGGTGAGGAAGGCCGTTTTCGCCCTCCCCAGGCTCCTAGAAAGTCTCTGGAGCCTGAGGAGAACGAAAAACTGCCTACTGGGAGCACCGTGCTATCGCGTGCCAAAAGCGGGGAGAGCGCAGAGGGCGTGTGCGCATGTGCCGGAGGGCGCAGGGGGGCATTAAATTATGGGTGTGGGCATGCGACCTCCCCTGCGCTCCCCCTGCTTTTCGCACGCGATGGCAAAAAGGTTAGTCATCACTGCCCTACACTATTTCTGACAGATGGCAGTCCAATCTCTTCTTGAAAGCTTCCAGTGATGAAACTCCCACATCTTCTGAAGGCAACTTCTGTTCCATCAGCTGATTGTTCTCACTGTCAGGAAATTTCTCCTTATTTCCAGGTTGAATCTCTCCTTGTTCAGTTTCCATCCATTGTTCCTTGTCTGGCCTTCAGGTGCCTTGGAAAATAGCTTCACCCCCTCCTCTCTGTGGCAGCCCCTCAAATATTGGAAGACCACTATCATGTCTCCCCTTCTCTTCATTAGACTAACCATGCCCAGTTCCTGCAACCGTTCATGGTATGTTTTAGCCTCCTGTCCCCTAATCATCTTGGTTGCTCTTCTCTGCACTCTTTGTAAAGTCTCAACATCTTTTTTATAATGTGGTGACCAAAACTGGATGCAGTACTCTAGGTGTGGTCTTACTAAGGCTTTATAGAGTGGCATTAGTACCTCCCTTGATCTTGATTGATTGATCTTCTCCCACTACTCTTTCAACATTAATGACCGGTATCCGTGAATGCTCCAACCCTGGAGGTTTTTAAGAAGAGATTGGACAACCATTTGTCTGAAATGGCATAGGGTTTCCTGCTTGAGCAGGGGGTTGGACTAGAAGATCTCCAAGGTCCCTTCCAATTCTCTCATTCTGTTATCTGAACGTAGGATGGAATTCCATCAAATAAGTGCTCCAGAAATCTGCAAGTTCACTCCAGCATAGGAAGATCTGTATCTGTAGGGTGCATTATGAAAATTGAATTATGCTGTGTTTGGATCTTCCATATACACATTTTGATTTCCTTCACATATAGCCCAGGAAATAAGAAATTGGGCCCAAATCCGAGATTTGCAAGACGTTTAATATTTCTACTGGAGAAAAAGGAAGTTCAAACCAACATCCCGTAGCAAGGACGGACCTAGGATAACGTGCTGCCAAATTGGATGGCCTCCAAAGATGTCCGAACTACAATTCCCAGAATCCTCTGTCAAAAGCCGCCTCAGAAAAGTCATTGTCGCAGATGGGCTTCTTTGTATTGCAAAACCCATCAGCCTTACCTCTGGTAATGAGAGCCAACGAGGCTCGTGCCGTTGACAGCAAGGATGCGGTCCCCAATGGAGAGTCGGCCATCTGCTGCTGCTGGACTGTCTTGGATCAAAGTCCGAATGTAAATCCCGGGAGAACTTAAAGGGGTATGCTACAAGACAGAGAGAAGAACAGACTTCTGGTTTGGCATCGCGGCAAGACAGTCGGGGAATTAGCAGGCTCTGATGAGCGCCGCAAAAACCCCATCTGATGAACCGCTGCCGAGGGTCTTTGGACCGGAACCATCCTGTAGGGACGGGGAAGAAAGAGAGGCACCTCGGACGACCAAGAGGAACAGGGAAGTTCCTCGGAGGTCAGAAGGAACTCTCTGTGAGTCAGCAGCGGGGGGCGGCAGCCATGGATATAGATAGCATAGATCCTCCATGCTATCTTATTTCCATCCTTTCTTCCTAAAACAGACGTTTTTTGGAGTCCTTCCTCAATCCAGATGTCTATGGAGATTCTCAAGTCATCCAGGTAATGGTTGTCCCAAAGGTGCTTTTTCAAGAGGCATCTGGACTTTCTTATTATGTTTCTTCCTTTCTTGTTAGAAGACCCCACACCCATTTGCACTACTCAGGTGACCCTGAGGACACAGATAAACCTCCAAGTGGCCTTAATGGCTCTCTAAAAGGATGCAAACGATCAGATGTCTCCAAGGAGTATAAATCCTTCCATTCCCCACCATCCAGTCAGAGCTGAAGAAACTTCTTGGATGAAAAGCAAAAGGTCTTCGAAGAATGTCTAGTCATAGGTCTAGTCATAGGTCATAGTTGTCCCAAAGTCCAGACCCAAAGACTCTATGGCGAGTTAAAGTTCAGTTGTCTCTTGAAAAAGCACCTTTGGGTTTTCAAAGACCAGAAAAAATCCAGCAGTCTCCAAGAGCGACTCCCACTGTCAATGGTGGTAGGAAGAAGATAAGAATTCTAGTCCTGCACATCTGCAGAGCTGTAGCTCAAGAGAAAGACAATCTAACAAGCAGATGTTGCTAAACTACACCTTCCCTGCATCTTGAGGACCACGGATGGAAGAGAGAAACATGGGAGCCTATCAACTGTGGCTCCTGGGAGCTACTCTTTGTGGTCTTTATTCTGAAAGAGACTTCATACCACTGTTGTGGTCCGCCAGCAGCCTGTGGAGCTGGCAGCGGAGTTGGACAGTGAGGAAGCTGGGGAGGAACATGGGCCAGTCCTGGAGACGAGGGCTCTGCGTCGGAAGGAGAGATGGAGCCAGGGCCATCTGGGAGTAGTGCGTGGACTCCGGAGTCCCCAGAGTCAGACAGCAGAGAGGCAGAGGAACAAGAGGAGCCTGTTCCTAGTGCATGCATGCACAGAGCTGCCAGAAGGCAAGAGCAGCTAAAGCAAAAGGGACAACTCAGGAGTAAGACCAGGAGATGATTGGTCCCTCCCATAAGGCTTAAAAGAGAAACAAAGGCACTTGAGCCTTTTGCAGGAAAGCAACATTGCTAACTCTGTTTCCAGTTGGCATCTCTTGTTTGTTTCTGAACTTTGTGGGGCTTTGCCAAGTAAGACCTTTGGCAGGGTGTCAAAGAAGATAAAGACCGTTGATTATCCCGAAGGACTTCTTCCGAAGGACTTGTTTTGCAACTAATTGGGACTCAGCTGGGAATGAATGTAATTCTCAGCTGATACAATAAAATAGGTTTATTTGGGACTAATTGTGTCTTGTAATGACTCAGTAAGCCTAAGTTACAACAATCACGTCCCCCAGAAGACCTACTCACCAAGCCATCAATCAGCCCCATCCCCAAACCGATGGGCCCTTTTTCCAGCTCCACCACGAAGACGTAGCAAAAATCGTCGGTGGCCGAGCTGCGATTCGAAGAAGCCGGAGTGGGAAAGTCGTAGGGCGTGGGAGAAGATCCTGAGGCCAAGGAGCAAAACACGCAACCAGATTGTACTTTTTATAAACATCACACACTATTGTCACTATTCCTTCTCCTTCCGTCAACCATCCTCCCCAAGCTGGCTCTAGCTGGATTTCTAACCTGCATAATCGCTGGGAATTTTGAGATTTGCTCCAACGCAACCACAGGGCTGGAGAGGGTTGTGTGCTATTCTTGCATTCCTTTTTTAACGTTTCTGTCCCCCTTTTTTCTCCACTAAGACGGATCCGGCTGCTTCGGGTACAATTAGCACAGTGGGATACGGAGTACAAAGGCCCCACCCCCGCTTACCACAGCCCGAATCGCTAAAGAAACATTAGCCCTGCCATTTTTATAAAAGCAAGCAGCAGGTAATTATCACCACTATAATAATGCCAGAGGTTTGGGAAAAGCATGCCTTAAATTAAACCACATTTGCTTGCTCCCTCAAAAGCCTAACGTCTTGCCACATTGCTGGAAAAGCGTTATAAATGCTAGTTGTTTTCTTGCAGGTGTGTCATTATCTTAACATCTGATGGGGTTACCTGGTTGGGTGATGAAAGTCTGCAAGAAAATCACCAAGCTCAGAGAGCACCAAGGACCCCATAGTCCTCTTCCTCCGGTCTTCTTCTTCCTCCCCTCCTCCTTCTCCTCCTCCTCCTCCTTTTTCCTTTTCCTTTTCCTTTTCCTTTTCTCCTCCTCCTCCTCCTCCTCCCCCCTTTTTCCTTTTCCTTTCTCTTTTCTTCTCCTCTCCTCCTTTTCCTCCTCCTCCTCCTCCTCCTCCTCCTCCTCCAAGAACCCTTCATTTCAACATTGACCTACAAATATTCTCCTTTATTGGTTTCCTTTCAACCATTTCCTCATCTTGAAGGTCAAACCATCCAATCCAGGGGTGAAATCCAGCAAGTTCTGACAGGTTCTGGAGAACCGGTAGCGGAAATTTTGAGTAGTTCGGAGAACCGGCAAATGCCACCTCTGGCTGGTCCAGGAGTGGGGAGGGAATGGGGATTTTGCAGTATCCTTCCCCTGGACCGGGGTGGAAATGGAGATTTTGCAGTATCCTTCCCCTGCCACGCCCACCAAGCTACACCACGCCCACCAAGCCATGTCCACAGAACCGCTAGTAAAAAAAATTGGATTTCACCACTGATCCAATCCTGATTAACCGTCTTTCATACCTTCCTGGGTTGTGGTTTTGGTCCCGTTGAGTCTGTTTCTCCGAGACTCTGGGATGTCCTTCCCAGGAGTAGTTTCTGGGGACAATTCCAGGCCGATGGAGTCAAAGATCAGAGGCGTGTTAGGCGGAGTCAGTAAACATGAGGAGTCCATGGACACCGTGATTGCCTTGGTCCCGTTCTTCCCCTTTGGCCTCTCAAGTTGTTGCTGTTGGAGAATGTTGGGTAGCTGTGTCTCACAAATCCCATAATCTGAGATGGGTAGGTTGGTACCAGTGACCTGGGAGCCGTTCTCCTCCATCTTTGGCTTCTCACCGTTCATCGTCCGCCTGCCATTTGTCCAGTCAAAGGCACTCTCGACTGACCCAATGATTGTCTCAGACTCCGCTGGGGGTGTCACTTGGCAGCTGATTGTCTCAGTCTTTAAGAAGAAAGTAGGAAAACAAAAGAAAAATATGGTGAGGTATGCGAACAAACCAAGCCAGCACCTTTGAAATGCATAATGTTTAAGGGATGTGGGGGGCGGAGGGGTTACCTTTGGGGTTTCTGCTTCCAGAGAGTCACTGGAGTGAGGACTTTTGCTGCGTAGGCTCCACAGGAAATGGCGGATGTACAGAAGATGCCGGTAGATGTTGTCATCAAGATGATCGGTCTCCAGGTCCACCTTGAACCCTCCGGTGGGCAGCATGATGGGGGGATGGTTATCAAAAGATTCCAGAACATCATCTGCAAAAGACAGCCCCATCCGACCATTTTGTTTCAATCTGTGCTTAAATCCACATTCTTCATAGATTATGTGGGGTACAATCAGGGGTGGGGCTGCTGGGGGTTCACAGGGATTCGGGACAACCTCTAGCTAAGATTCTGTGCAGTTCGGAGAACCCCCAAATCCCACTCCTGGCTGGCCCCGCCCTCCCCATCCCACCCCTCCCAGGAGTCCCCACGCGGCCCGTTTTGGATGCAGGTAAGTGCAGGGCGTGCGTAGGTGAACCTTCGGGGAGGGTGAAAAACGGGCCTACCGGAAGTTCGGGAATGCCGGAAACAGGCCTCCAGAGGGCCTCTGGAGCCTGGGGAGGCCATTTTCACCCTCCTGGAGGCTCGAGGAAAGCCTCTGGAGCCTGGGGAGGGCAAAAAGCCCCACCCCACCTCGCTGTGGTGCAGGAATCCGACTAGGCCACACCCACCCAGCAACCAGGCAGAGAACCCCTTGCTAAAAGTTTTGAAGCCCACCCCTGGGTACGACTTCCCTCAAGTCAACACCCCATCCAATTTTGCGTCTCAAGTCCAAAGGTGGACAGTGCCAAAGACTCGATTTGGGAGGAAGGGAGTTTGGGACCTATAAACATCTCCCAGGTTGAGTGGAACCCCTTTGGCCCCAAGATCCAGCTGTTTCATCCTCCCATCCTCATTAAAGGGCTGCAGAGGAAGGGGACTCTAGCTGGTCTCCAAGAGGCACCTCTGTGAAGCATGTAATTTCACAAACCAAAACATCAACTTCTCTTGGTAACCTCCAGGTGGTGGAAGAACATGAATGGACCTTCTGCTGAAACTTCTCCAGAAGTCGGTCTCGAAGGTACCCGGATCCTATGCCATGGAGCGCTTTAAAGGTGGTAACCAACACCTTGAATCGCACCCGGAAGACCACTGGGAGCCAGTGCAGCTCGCACAGGAGGGGTGTCACGTGGGCACAATGGGTTGCGCCCATAACCACCCGCACGGCCGCATTCTGGACCAGTTGGAGTCTCTGAGTGCTCTTCAAGGGGAGCCCCATGTAGAGAGCATGGGGTGAGGAAGCCTCACCTGTCCTCACAGCTGCAAGAGCATCATTGTTGCTGGGTTGCCAAGCCGGGACGCACCCCATGGCAGACGAAGTCTGGTACTGGGTCAAGATATGATTGAGCTGTGCTGGGTTCAAGGCAGGAAACTCACTTCTCAAGACAGGCCAGGTCATCTGAACGAAGTAAGGAAGCCTCAAGTAAGCTCTCTTTTTTTAAGTTCTCTTTTTTAAAACTCTCTTAATATCTAAGTTGTGTCAGTTGTGCTAGGTCAGTCATGGCTAACCTTTTTTTCCTTGGATGCCAAAAGTGCGCACGCGTGCCCACACCCATAATGCAATGCCCTCCACGCATGCCCTGCTCCCCCCGTGCATGCACGCACAACCCCCCATGCTGCCCCACCCCGAGCATGCACACCCAATCCCTCCCCACGCTGCTCGCCCCCCTGCGCAGGCGCGTGTGACACCCCCCCCGCCGCATCCCATTTTGGGCCTAGCAGACCTCCCTGAAGGCTCTGGAGGCCAGAAACAGCTCGTTTTTTGCTGGCTGGGGGATTCTGGTAGTTGAAGTCCACCCATCTTCAAGCTTCCAAGGTTGAGAAACACTGTTCTAGAACTTCTGGATGTTTATGGTGGCCCTCTACTATCTTAATAATAACAGTAACAGAGTCGGAAGGGACCTTGGAGGCCATCTAGTCCAACCCCCTGCTCAAAGGGCCTGGTGACTCAGCAGACTGATAGCATTGTGATTAACACCAGCTGCCTGCAATTACTGTAAGTTCGAATCTCACCAGGCTCAAGGTTGACTCAGCCTTCCATCCTTCCAAGGTAGGTAAAATGAGGACCCGGATTGTGGGGGCAATAAGCTGACTTTGTATAAATATACTTAAGTAGGAAGGCTATTGCTTAACGCATTGTAAGCCGCCCTGAGTCTCCGGAGAAGGGCGGCATATAAATCAAATTAAAAAAAACAAAAACAAAAACACAGGAGACCTGTACTAGGGATTCGAACCGCCGAACTGCTGACCTTTCTGATGGACAAGCTGAGTGTCTTAGCCACTGAGCCACCAAGTCAGGCTTATCTTATCTTCAGCAGCCATTCCTGGTCATGAGCTGATCCACGCTTTCAAGATCAGCCAAGCAAAACTCACCCTGGGTGCCTTCGACAGACTCACCTGCAGCAGCTGAGAATTTGGCATGGCCAACAGGCTGGCCATGCTGGAGAGTTTGCTGAAGAACTGGTCTGCTAGCGGCCCCAGACCCACGCTCTGGGCCCACTCCATAAGGAGACGCAGGGTGGCCCGTATCCTGACCCCTTTTGACCAGTGGAAACAGCCTAGAGAAGAACCTGGACACGAGAGAGTAAGAACAGGAATGGATCATCCACATCTGGCTGACGTATTTCTAGAGATCAGCTCAGAAGGGAAGAGAGATCTTTCGTTGGAGGTCGCTGGGAGACAGGCAGTGCCCCATGGTTTTATGAGTTCCCCAAGCCAGGATGAACCCCTGCCTTGGTGGACAGCCACTCACCTTTTTCCATGAGCTGGTTGAAGAGGAGGGTGTTGGAGAAGAAGAAGAGGTAGGCGAACATCTGGGAGGTGACTTCAGGGTGGACATCGTACTGATGGAGAAGGTCCAGGGCGGCTTGGTAAATCAACACCACTTTGTGGATTTCTTCGGGTAACGGGGGCGAGGAGAGCCAACTGTCCCGGCCTTCGCTTTGGAAGGGGTTACACTCCAACAATGGGGGAAGAGCCACATAGAGAGACTGCGAAAGAAAGACAGAGAGAAGAAGAAAAAAACGAGAAACAGGAGGCGTTGAATTATATCAGGAGACTAAACATATGAAGAACGGTTGCAGGAATTGGGTATGGCTTCTTCTTCTTCTTCTTCCATATCTGTCATTGGACATTGGCGATCATGTTGGCAATCCTATTTTTGTCAACAAGCGTATGAAAAAGTGCTGCTGAGTTTTGTCCAAACCGGTCCCTTAGATTTTGAAGCCATGATGTTCTTCTTCTGCCTGGACCTCCTTTGCCTTCAATCTTTCCTTGGAGGATGAAGTGAAGGATGCCGTATTTTTCTGGGTATGGCTAGTCTAGAGAAAGGAAGGACTAGAGGAGACATGATAGCAGTATCTGAGGGATTGCCACAAAGAAGAGGGAGTCAAGCTATTCTCCAAAGCACCAGAAGGCAGGAAAAGAAGCAACCTGGTGGAAACTGATCAAGGAGAGAAGCAACCTGGAATTAAGGAGAAACTTCCTAACAATGAAGACAATTAACCCGTGGAACAGCTTGCCACCAGAAGTTGTGGGTGCTTCATCACTGGAGTTTTTTTAAGAAGAAGAGACTGGACAGTCACTTGTCTGAAATAGTATGGGGTCTCCTGCTTAAGCAGGGGTTCGGACTAGAAGACCTCCAAGATCCCTTCCAGCTCTATTCTGATCGACAGAGCAGCTCAGGTAGATGCCAAGGTGGACCCCGAGGAGACGCCCTTCCTGTGCTCCAGGTGGGCAGCAGCTCAGTTGCCCATCGGGGTCTTGCCTAGGCTCAAAGTCACCCCCCTCCCCCACCAGTCTCCTGATCTTATTTGTTTCTGCAAGGAGCAAAAATACATTTAAGGGTGTTTATTTATTTATTATTATTTTTATTTATTTGTCGAGTACGTATTAGATAACATATATAAGTATAAGCATGAATTGAATACATAAAATGAATAAAAGGGAACGTTAGGACAGGGACGGTAGGCACGCTGGTGCTCTTATGCATTATTATTTTTATGTTGTTGTTGTTTTAGGGCAGCAATTGGCTTCTCTCTTCTGCTCTCTCTGCCCCGACTTAACATCTGGATTGCAAATTCCTCGGAGAGGCGCCTTTCTCCGTCCCCTCTCTCTCTCTCCCGCTTTGCATTTCTGCTATGCGGCAAAAATTCTGGTTGGACGGAGGCCCTTTCCAGCGCATCAGAATGTGCTCTCAACTCTGCCCCTTCTCCCCGCCCCACCAGCAGCAGAAGGAATCTCCGGCCTCCCTCAAAAAGAGGGGGAGGAAGAATCCCCAAACAGAGCAGGCTGTGTGCAAGGGGGAAGAAAGGAGGCTTCTGTCTGAAGGACAGGGTGACGTCCTGCCCCCACCCCCATCCCACCACGGAGAAGGAACTCAACCATTTCAGGGATGGACTCCCAGCCATGGGGCGAGACGGGAGCCTCCCCCAACTTGGAAAGCTTCCCAGATGTTTCTCCTTTCACCGAGTCCTTGGTCTTTCTCCCTCCCTTCTTTCCTTCTGGTTTACAATAAGTCCCTTTTCCCAACAACTCTGTTCTCCAAGGCAGGGGTCTCCAACCTTGGCAACTTTGGACTTGTGGACTTCAACTCTCAGAGTTCCTGGAGTTGAAGTCCACAAGTCTTAAAGTTGCCAAGGTTGGAGACCCTTGCTCCAAGGGGACGCTCCCCTCCTGGACCGTTGAGGAACCAGGAAGTGGGCAAGGAGATCTTTGCCCATTTCAGCCATTCATGAAAGCAGAGTCTCATCACACTTGTTCAAAAAACCACTCTCTTGGCTTCTTAAAACAAAGACTCTCCTTCAAGCCGAGCGGGATTTGGGGTGACCAAATGGACGCAGAGGTGCTATTTTCTCATCTCATCTCATCTTCTCATCGTTCCCATCACCCATCTCCTCCCAGTTATGACTGTATGACTGTAACCTTGTTGCTGGTATCCTTAAGATTTATATTGATATTGTTTTCTGATTGCTTATTTGTACCCGATGACTATTATTAAGTGTTGTACCTTATGATTCTTGATGAACGTATCTTTTCTTTTTATGTACACTGAGAGCGGATGCACCAAGACAAATTCCTTGTGTGTCCAATCACACTTGGCCAATAAAGAATTCTATTCTATTCTATTCTATTCTATTCTATTCTATTCTATTCTATTCTATTCTATTCTATTCTATTCTATTCTATTCTATTCTATTCTTTCATTCTCTATTCTATTCTATTATTCTATTATTATTCTATTCTATTATTCCATTCCATTCTTAATTCTTAATTCTATTCTGTTCTGTTCTGTTCTGATGCTCCTACATGGAGGTCAAAAGTTCAGAAGGACGAAAGAGTCCGGGGTCTGGTACCTTGAATAGATTTGGGGTGCTTTGTCGGAAGATGCCGCGATTCTCGGTGAAGAGTCCAACGTTCTGCCGGCAGAACTGGAGAAACTCATAAGCCAGCATGAGGTTGTGGAAGAGCTGAGCAGGAACTTTGGTGAAAAGATGCCGATAAACTGCTTCTATTCTATTCTATTCTATTCTATTCTATTCTATTCTATTCTATTCTATTCTATTCTATTCTATTCTATTCTATTCTATTCTATTCTTGGCCACAATATGGTTTCCTCTCATGCCCTATTAGCAGGGGTGGGCTTCAAAAATTTTAGCAAGGGGTTCTCTGCCCGGTTGCTGGGAGGGCGTGGCCATGGTGGGCGTGGCCTACTCTGCGTCCTGCACCACAGCTGGGGGGGATTTGCCCTCCCCGGGCTCCAGAGACTTTCCTTGAGCCTCCAGGAGGACAAAAACAGCCTCCCCAGGCTCTGGAGGCCCTCCCGAACTTCCGGTAGTCCCGTTTTTCGCCCTCCCCGAGCTTCCGTGTGTGCCCTGCATTTACCTGCATCCAAAATGGGCTGCATGGGGACTCCTGAGAGGGGAGAGGTGGGATGGGCAGGGCCAGACATGAGTGGGATTTGGGGGTTCTCCGAACTGCACAGAATCTTAGCTAGAGGTTCTCCCGAACCCCTGCGAATCCCCAGCAGCCTATCTCTGCTGCTCTATTAGTCTTAAAAGCACAGGACAGGCCACAGGAAGAGAGCCACAAATTCATAATATTCCTTGAAGAATCCAGTTCTTCTGTCACATGTTTCTTTCTCCTGAAGCTTTTGAAGGAATAGTCATGGCATTGTGCTGAGCCAGGAGCAATGACGGGCCCAGCCTCGGATTCTTATTTGTGGCTGGCTGTGACTGGTGGAAATTGTGATGCAGGAACATCTGGAGAACATCGCTGGCCCACTCCTGCAAGTTTTTTTTGGCTTCCTCGTTTATGCTGCAATAGTGAAAACTCCTGAAGTCTACCATCCATGTCCAGCCCAACTGAAATCTTTCTAAGGATAGTCGAGATCAACCAGCAAAATTCCCACGTTTTTCAGTCCGTATCATTTTACGCCAAGACCTGAGATCTAATTCACTTATCTATGGCAGAAGTGGGCCACCATTGATTCTTCAGAAGTCCTTGGACCACAATTCCTCCAGCTGACACACACTTAGAGGGAGAAAGCTAGTCTCAAATATGGTTTCTTCTCCCCTGTTTTAGCTAACTATTTAGCTCGGAAGGAGGATTCAGTGACATTTCTCATCCAGGGAAATATAATATAAAAGGTAAAGGTTTCCCTTGCATATATCCTGTTTCCCCCAAAATAAGATATTCCCTGATAATAAGCCCAATTGGGCTTTTGAGCACATGTGCTAAAATAAGCCCCCCCCGGAAAATAAGCCCTCCCCCAAAATATTTAACCACATGCACAGCCGGTCCCCGTCATTTCCTCTGGTTTCCTCCACGTGCCCCAAAATAATAAGACCTCCCCGAAAACAAGGCCAAGCACTTATTTTGGCGTTCAAAAAAATATAAGACAGGGTCTTATTTTCGGGGAAACACAGTATGTGCTAGTCGTTCCCGACTCTAGAGGGCGGTGCTCATCTCTGTTCCAAAGCCGAAGAGCCAGCGCTGTCCGAAGACATCTCCGTGGTCATGTGGCCGGCATGACTCAACGCCAAAGGCGCACGGAACGCTGTTCCCTTCCCACCAAAGGTGGTCCCTATTTTTCTACTTGCATTTTTTAACCTGCTTTTGAACTGCTAGGTTGGCAGAAGCTGGGACAAGGAACGGGAGCTCACCCGGTTACGCGGCGCTAGGGATTCGAACCGCTGAACTGCCAACCTTCTGATCGACAAGCTCAGCATCTTAGCCACTGAGCCTCCGCATCCCTCTATAATGTAATATATTATAATATATAAATTATATTTATATAATGCCGTGTTTCCCTGAAAATAAGACCCTGTTTTATATTTTTTTGAACTCCGAAATAAGCTCTTGACCTTATTTTTGGGGAGGTCTTATTATTTTGGGGTGCGTGGAGCAAGATGGGACTCCTCTTGCCATTTTACCTGATTTCCAGCTCTGTCTCCCTAACCCTAACCAGACCAGGTGCTCATATGTTTAAATATTTTCAGGGAGGGCTGGCGACACCCAGGGGGAGGGCCTTCTCTGTGGGAGCCCCAGCCCTGTGGAATGAACTGCCCCCGGAAATACGTAAGATCTCCGACCTCCGGGTGTTTCGCTGCGCACTGAAGACCCTGTTGTTCCGCCAGGCAGGGCTATCAACATAATAGTTTTAAATTGGGGTATTTTAAATTTCTGGGGT
Organism: Pituophis catenifer annectens; assembly: GCF_029215685.1. NCBI lineage: Eukaryota > Metazoa > Chordata > Lepidosauria > Squamata > Colubridae > Pituophis > Pituophis catenifer. The sequence continues at coordinate 18,667,823 of NW_027256896.1, read as the reverse complement.
TTTAATTGAGCCAAATGTATTTAATCATTTTAAATTTTAATTGCTGTTTTGTCTTGTGTTTTTAAATAGGCTGTACACCGCCCTGAGTCCTTCGGGAGAAGGGCAGTATAGAAATAAAATTATTATTATTATTATTATTATTATTATTATTATTATTATTATTATTATTATTATTATTATTATTATTATTATTATTTATTATTATTTTTGGTGAAACATGGTATATAATTTATATATAAATTACAAAAATATAATATACTGCCTTTTTAATATTTCCTAGAATATTTCATTCTCCTAGGAGAGGGGAGGGTGCTAACTTTCGAAGGGTTGACGTACCTTGGAGATGTAGTAAACACATTGCTGAAACGTATACATGATGACTTCCTCCAAAACCGTCATGGCTTCCTCACTGGCTGTGATGGTCAAGGAGAAGAGGGATTCCTTAGATCCTGGAAAAGAGGAAAGACACAATCCCTTATGTAGAGATTTCGGAAAGCACTGGCTTTTTGGATCAGTCCGGCTCAACTCAGAAATCCATGTTTATATGTTTTCTTCCTCCTGACATGCTAGCTTTCTACTTTTGGGGGAGGATGGAGAGGGATTGGGTTGAATCCACTGATTGGAGCTGAATTTTCAGTGGGATTTCATTCTCTTCCCTTGACCTTCTTCGCTGTGCTATCAGCATGGGAACTGAGATAGGACGAAAAACATGGAAGGCGTCCCAGAACATGGTTTCTTTGCTCTCTTTTTCCCTTTGGGATGAAGCTGGGTGAGGAGGGGGGGGGGAGAAGGGGAAGCAGGAAAGGTTACTCAAGGTCAACCAGCTGAGGAATTGGCCAGTTTTCATCCAACTTTCAAGCTTTCCTGGGAAATAGTTCTGTTCAACCGAGGAGGGATTTCTCTTTGGCTGGACATCCACAAAGGAGAAAAAGATGGACGGGTTTGCCTTGTAGGACCTTTCGTGGTCCAGCTGGTGGCCCATAAAGTTGTTGCTTGGACAGCAGAGAGTGTGATCCTCAACCATTTTGCCCAGCTCTGTTTAATCACAACAGATCTCCAGGTGGGTTGCAATTAATGAAACTGTTGTGGCCCGCCAGCGGCCAGCAGAGCTGGCAGCAGTCAGACAGTGAGGAGGTTGGGGAGGAACGTGGGCCAGTCCTAGAGTCTGGAGAAGGCTTGGACAAGAGCTCTGAGTGGGAGGCAGAGAGGGGGCCAAGACCATCTGGTAGTTCTTTGCTGCCTCCGGAGTTTCCGGAGTCTGACAACAGCATCAGCCTGTTCCCAGCATGCACACGCGCAAGCTGCCAGAAGACAGGAACAATTAAGAAAATGGGGTCGACTTGGGAGTAAGGCTTGGAGATGATTGGCCCCTCCCATAAGACATAAAAGAGAAGCGAACGGGATGTGAACTTTTGCAGGAAGCAATTTAGTTCATCTGGTCAGTAAAAGCTTTGGGAAAGTTCTGTTTGACTCTGTGCTAAGTTTGGCCTTGCCCTGCGTGTAGCAATTAGTTCTCTGGCAGCATTCCAAGGGAGATAAGGTGGGTGTTTGTAAACACTCCCCTGAAAGACTGTTTGAGAAGCCTTTTGGACTGAGAATGACAATAATTCACAGCCGTATGAATTAAAGAGTTTTGCCGGGACTAAGATTGTGCTGTATACTTTCTAAGGAAGCCTAAATCAGAACAGAAACCAAGAGAGACAAAGTATCTCCAATATCACTCACCCATGGTCCTTGACAACTAAGGAAGTGGGGTTCAGGAATATTTGGAGGGCCACCAGCTTTCCCAACCCCGAGAAACGGCACTGGGTGAAAGTCAAGTTCTACTTGAGGTTCCAACAAATCAACATTTCAAGGAAGCTCTTATTGACACCTCAACTCTAGGAATGGACATCATTCCCACCCATTTACCTTTGATGTCCAGCTCTTCTTCCATGTTCTGGATGTAAACGGGGGATTTCTGCTGAATGAAGTACAGGATTTCGATGGAGTTGGACATCCAGAAGACCACGTGCTGAAGGTCGGGGAGAAGGTCTGAGATGGTGAAGCGGGAAAGCGATGCTGGATCCTGGCTGACAAAACAGACCAAGAATTAAAAGAAGTCTTAAGATGGCTAGGAGAGCCTTCCCAGACCTGCCTTCCAGATGTGCTGAGAGAAGCAGCTGCCCAGATTTCTCATGTAGTTCTATTCTGAGAGTTGTGTTCCTAGCACATCTGGAAGGCTGTAGGTTGGGAAGGGTGAGAATTGCCTCTCCTTCCCTCCCTATTTCAATCCCCAGTAGGATTTTGGCCTCTGTGCCTCCCTGAAGCCAAGGACAACCCTGCTGGAAATGCATTCAGTTTTCAGATTAATGGATTGACCATCTCGGCTTCCCACGAAAAGCAGCAAATCTATTTGTGGATCTCGCTGGAACAGAGCCTGCCCTGATCCAGATGTGTAGTAGGTTAACCTCAGGGGAAGATCCCTGAGCAATAATAGGCCCAATAATATAAGCCAAGCAAAATCAAAACATTGTAGAGGGGTCAAAGCTCACCTAGCCTCACATGAAAAGGAATTACCAAATTCTGGTGCTACCACAGAGAAGGCCCCGTTTTTGTGGTTGAAGATTTTGCGGTGGAAGGATTTTCCTTGATTCAGATTCTGAAGAGATCTTGGCCTTTAACCCTTGCGTGAGAGGTGAACTATTCTTGAAATAAATATGAATACAGGAAACTTACTGTAAGGATTGTTTTTCCGCAAGCTCGTTTGTTTTCTCCTAGAACCGGAAAACACATCGAAACAAATTTTTGTTTAAAAAAAAATCAAAATACATGCCAGTGATCTAAAGAAATACAGAAATGGATAAAACGACCTGCGATTTCCAGATCCTGCATTGCGTGGATAACCAAAACAGCACCTTTTATATGCAAGAATTAATGTTCTTTTCAAGATTTCTAGCTGCTTTGAACTGCACATTCCATTTCTGGTGGCAATTATGAGGCTAACCAAGGATTTCATTCACATTTTTTTGCGAAGACCGACCCAATTCACATTACCTAAATGAGTCGTGTGGCCATCAAAATGTAAATTCCATTCAGTGCCTACGCTTCTTTTAACATTGGCGTACGGGAGGGCCCTGCAAAGCATTTCCCCAACCTCAAAACGCTTCGGAATTCAAAATGCTTCAAGTTTGAAGGGAGCGTTTGGCATTTCAGAGAGGCGGCTTTGATCCCTCCGAAAGCGTTTTGATCATCAAGGACCCCACAGTTTTCCTCCTCCTCCTCCTCCTCCTCCTGATTGCAAACTCCCTCCGATCATTGACGAAGTTACCTAGTTGGGTCATGAAACATCTGCAAGAAAACTACCAAGCTCAGAGACCACCAAGGACCAATAGTCCTTCTCCTCCTCTCCTCTTCCTCCTCCTCCTCCTCCTCCAAACCCCTCTCCCTTCTAGCACTGATGGTGATCATGAAACATCTGGAAGAAAACAGCCAAAGGAATTACCAAATTCTGGTGCCACCACAGAGAAGGCCCTGTTTTGTCCCGAAGCCAACAAAATATTCTTGTGGTGGAAGGACCCCCAAGGATCCCTCAAGATGAGAGCGAGAGTGAAAACAGACTGAAACTGACAAGGACTAAAGATGTCCCACCATCAAACCCTAAACCGCCAGTCCTCCCATTCCTCCCATTCCCTCCTTTTATAACAAACCTACTACTGACCCACACGCTCTTCTGAACCATTTTCGTCGCCTTGAGGAGGAGCTGCCCAAAGTCTCCCAGCCTAAAATGGGTGGCCGAGTGCTGGATGCAGAGACACAACAAAAAGGCCGGCGTCAACTTGTGGTCGTCTCCAGTGGGTTCGATGAGCGTCATGATCCTCCTCAGCAAGAGATCTTCGTTGGTTTTGTCAAATTCCAGTTGCAGCTTCCTCCGGCTGCTCTTCCGGCCGGAGGAGGACTGGCCCTCCTGCTTTTTGGAAGAGGAGGCCTTGTCTTTGAAATGGGTGCCGCACAATTTGCAGGTGGAGGACGAGGGCTCAGGTTCGGAAGCCCGGCGCATGGCTTTCAGCTTCGCCAGCGTCTGGGTGGGCAGCAGCTGAGTTTTGAGAGGGTCCTTGTAGAGGAACAGGTAGGAGAGGCCGAGGGAGATGAGGTCGCCGTGACGGAGCACCACCGTCTTCCCCACCTCGGAGAAGTTGATGGAGACGTTGGCACCCGCGATGGGTTCTAAGATGAGCTTCTCTTCGCAGCGGTGGCGAGAACAGGTGGGCAGCTTCACCCGCCGGATGGAGCAGTGGAGAGGAAGGATGTCGGGCGCTGAAAGGCTAATGCTTGGCTTGCTGGCTTGAGTCCTTTGGCCAACCGTGTGTTGCTCGCGGTTCAAGAGGTACACCAGCCTGTCCTACGGAGCCCAACACACAAGCAGGTAGAAAGAAAGGGCCGAGCTCAGGGCCAACCTGTTCTGACTGGGGGGGCAGGGGACGACTCTCGTGCCAAGTTTGAGAGGGTGGGGGACTTCTCTTTCACAGCCCAACAAGAGGTTCTACCAAAAGCAACGTAGACGTTCTCTCCTCCCTACAGATGGAGGATTTACATGCTGGGATGGTAGACATCTCCCGGTGTTGGGTGGGAAGCAGTGCTACTATTCAGCTGGTTCTATCTGGTTCGGGCGAACTGGTAGCAGCGGCTACAGGAGGCTCCACCCACCCGCCTGGACGTCATCACGTCCCATTTATCCACATTTTTGATGCTCTGAGCATCAGGGGTGGGTTCCACTTATCTTTACTACCAGTTCGCAGCGGGGCCGCACGCTCTTCTGCATGCACAGAAGCATCCTGATGACGTCAGGGTCGGTGGGCGGAGCCTTCCACCGGTTTTGCTACCGGTTCTATAGAACCGGTGCGAACCGGGGGCAACCCACCACTGCTGAGCATGCACGGAAGGCCCTGTGCATACAAGTGAAGCTAGCATGTACACGCACCCTCACATTTGCAAACCGGTAGCGAAGGTAAGTAAATACCACTCCCTGGTGGGAGGGGATGCTGGCTGAGAAGGGAAGCGATTGAGAAGTGTGGCAAAGTTATGGATCTACAGAATAGCGGGATGGGGAAGGGAGCCTGCCTGGGAGACATGGGAGTTGTAGTTCTACTCTTCTGGAAGAAACCTAGCTATGGAATTATTGTTGCAGTCTAGGGAATTCCAGAACCAGAGGTGGGTTTCAGCAGGTTCTGACCAGTTCTGACGAACCTGTAGCGGAAATTTTGAGTAGTTCGGAGAACTGGTCAATACCACCTCTGACTGGCCCCGCCCCCATCTATTCTCTTCAAGTCCCAACTGATCAGGAGGGAATGTGGATTTTGCAGTAACTTTCCCCTGGATTGGGGGACGGAATGGAGATTTTACAGTATCCTTCCCCTGCCACGCCCACCAAGCCACACCCACAGAACCAGTAGTAAAAAATGTTGAAACCCATCACTGGGGGGAATTATCCTACTACCCCACCATGAATCATGGCCGTGGCTTTCCAACACACCTGGAGAGTGGCTGGGGATAATGGGAAGTGCAATCCAAGGCATCTAGCAGGGAGACAACTTGAAGAAGGCTGCCTCGGGTGAGAGGGGGAAACTTACATGTTGCTGGCTGTATCCCTGTAGGAGCAGCAGATGTGGGGACTGATAGAGCGAGACTCTCAAGGTGTTGCCTCCGTTTGGCTCTTCAAGGGCAGCCGCCGCCCGCCCGTCCGGTACCCCCTCCATGCATCGGAGAGTCTCCGGCAGCGTGGAGTAGTGCCGCCGAAGAGGCCCCTCCTCTTTCTGGTCCTCCAGTGGGCCTGCTTGGCTAAGGCTGGCCTCGCTGACGGTGCGCCTAAGGCTGGGGGGCGAAGTATGGCAAGCCATCAAGAGAGTCATGGTTCCTTTCGTCCGGTTGCGCTGGAGCTTCCGAGCCTGAGCGTTAATTCCTAGAGGTGAAGGAGAAGAAGGTTGGCAGGTAAGGCCCATCTAACCTCTGCACCATCTAAGCCAGGACTGTCAAACTCGATTTCAATGAGGGCCACGTAAAATAGAATAGAATAGAATAGAATAGAATAGAATAGAATAGAATAGAATAGAATAGAATAGAATAGAATAGAATAGAATAGAAAATAGAAAATAGAAAATAAAATATAAAATATAAAATATAAAATATAAAATATAAAATATAAAATATAGAATAGAATAGAATAGAATATAGAATATAGAATATAGAATATAGAATATAGAATATAGAATAGAATAGAATATAGAATAGAAGAATAGAATAGAATATAGAATATATTCTATAGAAATCTAATAAATAATAATAATAATAATAATAATAATATAGAAAATAGAAAATAGAAAATAGAACAGAATATAGAATATAGAATATAGAATAGAATAGAAGAATAGAATAGAATAGAATAGAATAGAATAGAATACAGAATATAGAATAGAATAGAATAGAATATAGAATATAGAATTCTATATAGAATAGAATAGAATAGAATAGAATAGAATAGAATAGAATAGAATAGAATAGAATAGAATAGAATAGAATAGAATAGAATAGAATTCTTTATTGGCCAAGTGTGATTGGACACACAAGGAATTTGTCTCTGGTGCATACGCTCTCCGTGTACATAAAAAGAAGAATCATGAGGTACAACACTTAATGATAGTCATAGGGAAACAGTCAATATAAATCTTGTGTGATCTCTTATAAATGGCAGCATTTCAGTGAAACGCAGGTTTTTTTTGTTTTGTTTTTTTAACTTTAGGAAATACGCATTTGGAATAATAATAATAATAAAAAGTTTGGGATGGCGGGCGAGGAAAAGGAGGGGACCGCTTATCCATCATCGGAATCCCGCTGCCGGGATAAAGATATTTCCCTATTTCTGCTCTCAGTTTTGGCCTCCCTCCCAAGCCATGCAGCAGAACTGAGAGCCAAAAATATATTCCAAGAGAGATTAGATGCACACACATATACACACAGAGAGAGACCCACCCACCCCCAGAAGACCATCTGGCTGGGCCATGCAAGTGACATGCCTCTCTTCTCTCCCCACTCCTCCTCCGTCAGCCTTTTCCAGATTCCCTTCTGCTCTCTCTTTCTTCTGACCCACGCAAACCCACAAATCCAATTTCACTGTCTTGTGCAGCAACCTTTCCCAGCTGCCTTCCGCGCTGAGGGGTGGGGGAGGATTAAGAAAAGGGAAGAGTCTTCTTTCCTCCCTTACTCTCCCCTTCCCTCCCTTCTCCCCCCCCCTCCCCAAACCCCTGGAAATAAACTGGAGGTGGGAATGCAGAGGACGGATCTGTTGTTCCCCTGCCTGGACCAAGGAAGGTTGAAGAGCTTCGACGTCTTACCGTCTTACCGCAAAGTTGAACCAAGGGCTTCCCAGGTGCTCGGTCTTTGAAGCCAAGCTCATTTGCCAGCACAACTTGGCAGGTTGAAAGGATTTGCCAGCTGCAGCGGTGGAGACTCTGCGCATTAGCTGCAGAGGTAAGGAACAATTAACTTCTCCTCACCGTCTCTCCAAGAGACCGAGAAAAAGAAAAAGAGAGAGAGAGAGAGAGAGAGTTTGTCTCTCTCTACCCTGGGGGCACGACAAAGCTTGTAAATGCAAGCACAGATTTAGAATAGACTAGAGACTGGAAAGGACCTTAGAGATCTTCTAGTCCAACCCCCTGCTTAAGCAGGAGAGCCTATAGCATTTCAGATCAATGGCTGTCCAAGCTCTTCTTAAAAGCCTCCAGTGATGGAGCAGCCACAACTTCTGAAGGCAACTTCTTGTCCTCAGTGTCAAGAAGCTTCTCCTTCATTCCAGGTTGCTTCTCTCCTCGATTAGTTTCCATCCATTGTTTCCTGTCCTGCCTTCTGGTGCTTTGGAGAACAGGCTGACCTCCCCTCTTCTTTGGGGGCAGCCCCTCTTCTCATCGAAGGAGTCCTCTATGCCTCATGGAAAACCAAGAGAAGCATTGCTCCCTCTCTTTCACCCCATAAACACTCCTATCTCTGACATCTTTGCTCTTCAACCATCGAAGGAACTGATAAAGGAAGACCACAGAAGGAATGTCGTGGCTAAACAGAAGCAATGTTCACGCAGGCCGGGTGGACTCTTGAAGAAGGAAGCCCCAAAAGAGTTTGGGGGTGTGGGAGATATAACTACGCCAACCTCAAAAATGATAGAATCATAGAGTTCTACTGAACTCTGATGATAGAATGATAGAATCATAGAGTTTTACCTGAACTCTGATGATAGAATGATAGAAACATAGAGTTTTACCTGAACTCTGATGATAGAATGATAGAAACATAGAGTTTTACCTGAACTCTGATGATAGAATGATAGAATCATAGAGTTCTACCTGAACTCTGATGATAGAATGATAGAAGCATAGAGTTCTACCTGAACTCTGATGATAGAATGATAGAATCATAGAGTTCTACCTGAACTCTGATGATAGAATGATAGAAGCATAGAGTTCTACCTGAACTCTGATGATAGAATGTTAGAATCATAGAGTTCTACCTGAACTCTGATGATAGAATGATAGAATCATAGAGTTCTACCTGAACTCTGATGATAGAATGATAGAGTCATAGAGTTCTACCTGAACTCTGATGATAGAATGATAGAAGCATAGAGTTCTACCTGAACTCTGATGATAGAATGATAGAGTCATAGAGTTCTACCTGAACTCTGATGATAGAATGATAGAATCATAGAGTTCTACCTGAACTCTGATGATAGAATGATAGAATCATAGAGTTCTACCTGAACTCTGATAATAGAATGATAGAATCATAGAGTTCTACCTGAACTCTGATGATAGAATGATAGAATCATAGAGTTCTACCTGAACTCTGATGATAGAATGATAGAAACATAGAGTTCTACCTGAACTCTGATGATAGAATGATAGAATCATAGAGTTCTACCTGAACTCTGATGATAGAATGATAGAGTCATAGAGTTCTACCTGAACTCTGATGATAGAATGATAGAAGCATAGAGTTCTACCTGAACTCTGATGATAGAATGATAGAGTCATAGAGTTCTACCTGAACTCTGATGATAGAATGATAGAAGCATAGAGTTCTACCTGAACTCTGATGATAGAATGATAGAATCATAGAGTTCTACCTGAACTCTGATGATAGAATGATAAAAGCATAGAGTTGGAAGGAAGCTTGGAGGTCCAACCTTCTACCCAAGGCAGAAGTCCTTCTACCTTTTCCAGACAAATGGTTGTGCAATCTTTTCCTGAGAACCTTCAGCGATGGAGCACGTACCTTGCGTGTGGGTGAACCCACAAATTCATTTTGGACCCACAAATTCATTGAATGGCTTTGCCTCTGTCCTCCATTCTCTGCCCAAGAGGATGGCTGCTCCTGGTTGAATCCTTCTCCCGTCTTCTATCCACAGTTTTCCTGTAGAAGCGAGATATCGCCTTCTCCTTGAGGTGGAACACCGTTTTCTACGACACTTGACGTTATCTTCCCCAAACTAGACTTCTCAAGTTTTTCTCACAATCCCAGAGTGGGTGATTTAAAATAAATAAATAAATTAAAATCTCTGCATTCCCTGGAGAGAAGCCAAATTTAGAGATGGGACTCTCTCTCTCTCCCCACTTGGCCAAAGGTAGAGAAAGAAAGGAAAGATCCAGCTTCTCCAGGGATGAAACAAGAAATCAGGATCAGAAAACTCTCCAAGCCCATTTATAAAGAAAACAGCTTAGAGTCCACCAAGCAATCTACCTTATTTGGTGAGGAATGGTCTTGCAGTTCTTAAATCCATTTTTTTTTTGGTTGTTTGCTTTAAACTCTCTGCCTTTGCTGGGAAACTTAAAAAGAAATGATTGGCGCAGAGAAGGAGTGGAGATGCTTACTGGGTTTGTTTATACGTCTCCAGATTAGGCAAAAGAAGGACAAATAGGGCAGAATAATCTACCGCGACAACAAGCAATGGTTTCAGGTCAAGCTGGACCACAAACGACTGGTAGAAAGGAGGACTTGGCCACCGTGCAAGGGGCCGAAGCACCCTCCCAAGAAGCAAAACTAAAATGTAGAGAGGAAAACGGGGACCTTTGACCCTCAAGGTTAAGATAATGAAGATTTTCTTCTTCATTATCTACTTCTATCATTTGTCTGAAGTGGGGTAGGGTATCCTGCTTAAGAAGAGCTCCAAGGCAGGGGTGAAATCCAGCAAGTTCTGACAGGTTCTGGAGAACCGGTAGCGGAAAGTTTGAGTAGTTAGGAGAACCGGCAAATACCACCTCTGGCTGGCCCCAGAGTGGGGTGGGAATGGGGATTTTGCAGTATCCTTCCCCTGGAGTGGGGTGGAAATGGAGATTTTGCAGTATCCTTCCCCTGCCACACCCACCAAGCTATGCCCACTAAGCCACGCCCACAGAACCAGTAGTAAAAAAAAAAATTGGATTTCACCACTGCTCCAATGCTGTTATTCTATTCTATTCTATTCTATTCTATTCTATTCTATTCTATTCTATTCTATTCTATTCTATTCTACTCTACTCTACTCTACTCTACTCTACTCTACTCTACTCCTATTCTACTCTACTCTACTCTACTCTACTCTACTCTACTCTACTCTACTCTACTCTACTCTATTCCTATTCTACTCTACTCTACTCTACTCTACTCTACTCTGTTCATAAGAAAGGTCGTAAAATCACTTAACAAATATCTCACTCAGCGACAAAAAATTTGGGCTCAATTGTGGTAATAAGTTTCTGTACGCCCCAGGAAGAGCAACTGAAAATCCCCATTTCCTCCCCTCTCTAGGGGAAGGATACTGTAAAATCTCCATTCCCTCCCCACTCCAGGGGAACTATACTTTAAAATCCCCATTCCCTCCCCTCTCCAGGGGAAGGATACTGTAAAATCTCCATTCCCTCCCGATCAGCTGGGACTTGGAAGGCAGAGAATAGATGGGGGCGGGGCCAGTCAGAATTTTTACTCCCGGTTCTCTACTCAAAATTTCTGCTACGGGTTCTCCAGAACTGGTCAGAACCTGCTGAAACCCACCTCTGGATAAGTTGTATAAGATATGATATGGTCAATACTCTGTTCATAAAATAAGTCTGTGTGTGGTGGGCGAAAGGAAAAAAAAATCAATAAAACTTGCCTAAAAAACAAAAAAAAATGAAGAGAACGTCTCCTCTGAAAATCCGAAAAAGAAAAAAACCAACTTCAGCAATCCGGCTGCGGCTTCCTCTGCTGAAAAAAAAAAGAGGCCAACTTCTGATTTCCTTATCTGTCGGAAAGGAACCTTCCGTATTGATTCTGTGCAGCCAGAGCCAAAAAAAAGCAAAATACCAAAAAAGAAAGAAAAACAGTGGAGTCCTCGCCTTCCAAAAAAGACTCCTAAACCCTCCTGAAACTCCCCGAGCTTTGCTGGAAAAACAAACAGAGGACTTTTTTCCTGGATGTGGCCAAAATAATCTTTCGATCCCGCTCCCTGTCCGGCCTCTGGGTCTGGATTTCCCTCTCACGCTCCTGCGGCTGATGATGGACGATTGACACTGGGTCTGGGCTTGTGGTTGTTGAGCGGCTCGGTTCTTCGAACTCCGCTTGGCGAGCAGATGCAACCAAACTGAGCTTTCAGGCTGAAACAACTTCAGTGTCAAGGGTTCCGACGGATGCCCTAATTAAGTCATGAGCCTCGGAGCCAAACTTCAAAAGAAATCCTGTTATTTATTAGGACCTTCATGTCGGCACCTTCCCAAGTGAAGCCAGCTCTGACCCCACGGAATTTATGGCCCCAATCATGCCCCTGTTTCCCCCCTTCCCCCCCCGGGTGTGTCACATTCGCCACCGGGGCAATTTTGCGGGTTGTAGCGATCACTCCCCTCCGGCCACTGTAAGTAACCTTGGGATACAGCCTTAAGAGAGATAAGTCTGGAATGTGCATCTGTCTTTGGCTGCCCTGCCGTTTCATTAGTTTCCCATCTCCCCCTTTCCTATGGCAACTCGAGAGCAGGTCAGGGATGCTTTGTGAGTTGACATTCAGACAACCTAAAGAACCACTAGCAAGGGGGTTCTGCTACCCCGTAGACCTTCCTGTCTCTTGCATGGCCGAAGAGTTCTCCCCATTAAAGGAGAATATTTAAAACTCAGGATTGAAATGAGGGGTCCTTGGTGCTCTCTGAACTTGGTGGTTTCCTTGCAGATGTTTCATGACCCAAACCTATGTAACAACAGCACTAATGATGTTACCTAGTTGGGTCATGAAACGTCTGCAAAGAAACAACCAAGCTCAGAGAGCACCAAGGACCCCTCGGTTCTCGCCATTCTTGCAACTGACTTACTTAGCAATGGAAATACTGGCCACAATTGTGGGGGGTAAGTCAATTACGATGGACTTTTGGCCAGGCCAAGATTTCAACCCAAATTTTCTCCCCTCCCACCCACCTAGTCCAAGTCCTAATCCATGGGATTAGTCCCAGATCCTCCCCTCTCTAGATACACCTTCCAAAGCTTTGTGACGGGTTTAACTAAGCTTACATTTGGCTGAATAATTCATCACCACCAGGTTTGCCCCAGTGTAGATCCTTGAATGACCCACTTCACTAGGTCTAAGCCCCGTGTGGATCTATCCTTCCCCACCCCCTCCCCCCATTGGGAGTTTGCACGCTAAGCTCAAACCCCACCAACCGCAAGATAATGTCTTATGATCTTGCAACTGAAGTGCCGCATAGAGCACTTCCCAGAAGATCTTCTGTTCCTCACCTGCTGTGATGGTGTCTTTGTCCTTGGCTGTCATCTCCTCCACTTCAGACCTCTTCCGAAGCTCAAACCTCCGAGAGAAACCTTCCCGCGGCTTCCAAAGGTCCTGGATCAAAAGAGGTTTCTCGTGGTCCCTCAGGATTCTCAACCCTTCCATCTTCCACTGCTTCTCCGAGCCAGCAAACGTCCCGACGACGTCGCAGAGAACATAATGGCCCACATCTACCCTGCTGAGTCCATACCTCTCAAGAGCTTCTTTCAACAGCTCTTGGGCACTCGAGCTGGCCGTGGCCAAGACGCTCTTGTAGTGAGTGCCCACACAGATGTGACATCCAAAGATCTTGAGAACTCCAGGAGCTGAGACCTGGGTGGAGAGTTCGGACAGATCCTCCTTGTTTGCTCCCGAATAACCGGCCACCGAGCTGCGGTCCTTGTAGCTCAGCGTCCGGTACAAGACCTGGGAGAATATCCGACTTTGTCGCTTGAATCGGTTTTTGGAGGGCGGCGACATGGTTGAAGGTGACCTGTAGAACATCGCGTAGGGGGGCGTCATGGGTCGTGGCTGAACAGAAAGAAAGCAGAACCATGAATGGCTGACAAACAACAAGATGTTCACAGAACCTCTGCAAAAAGAACAACAACCTTGGAGCACAGGTGGCTTCAAGATCCTACGTTTGACTAGAGCAGGGATCGGCAATCTGCGGCTCTGGAGCCGCATGTGGCTCTTTCACACCTCTGCTGTGGCTCCGTCACTCAAAATATGTCACAACTGCCAATGTGCAACACCCACTGGCACACGATTTATTGAGCTTTTCAACACCTGGTAGGCCAACCATAGATAAATCCAAGAAAAGAAAAGCTTCAGAAGAAAACGGAACGTTTAATTCAACTACATATGCTAGTTTTGTGGAAATAGTCAGGCACGGGAAGGGTTTTGTGACTCCCGGTGTTTTCTTTTCTGTGGGAAACGGGTCCAAATGGCTCTTTGAGTGTTTAAGGTTGCAGTCTCCTGGACTAGAGTCCCAGAGGCAGTTTGCTAACGTGGTTTTGAGAATGGTTCAAGAAAGACCGGAGGAAGCATGGTGAAGTCACCTAAGGCAAGGACGTTCAAACGTGGCAACTTTGGGATAAACACTGCTCCGCCAACAACCGCCCAGATCCCAATTTATCTCCTGCCCACCCTGAACCAGAACCTCTTTTCTAAATTGGGTGTTTTCTAAGTATTACACAATGCTCTCAATTGTTCTGGCCCATCCCGTGTTGCTTTCACCCGATGTGACAGCAAGTCGAACCATTATTTTGTCCTCGCAAGCTGTTGAACACGGCAGCCAAGCATCTGGAGATCTTATCACAGATCCAGTTATTGCTCGACCTCTACCTTTTTCCATTCCTCTGTAAACAAAAGCCAGATTTGGGGTCAAGAGAAGATCAGTCCTGCTACAGGACTTGAGGTTAAAACATACGAAGAATGGTTGCTGGAACTGGGTATGTTCTAGTTTGATGAAAAGAAGGACCAGGGGAGACATGATAGCAGTCTTCCAATATCTCAGGGGTTGCCCCAAAGAAGAGGGAGTCAAGCTATTCTCCAAAGCACCTGAGGGCAGGACAAGAAGCAATGGATGGAAATTAACCAAGGAGAGAAGCAACCTAGAACTAAGGAGAAATTTCCTGACGGTGAAAACAATCAATCAGTGGAACAAGTTGCCTCCAGAAGTTCTGGATGCTCCATCACTATTTTTAAGAATAGACTGGACACCCATTTCTCCAGAATAGTATAGGATCTCCTGCTTCGGGGTTGGACTTGAAGACCTCCAAGATCCCTTCTAACTCTGTTATTCTGCCACGTGTAAAAAAATTCCCCCAAACAAATCCGAATAACGTTATTTATTTGCATCTCTTTTTTTAAAATTTTATTAACGATAAACAAACATACATATACAAACGTACACACATAAAAACAAACTATACATAAACAAACTGTACACTAAAATCAAGCCATGCAACTTGAGCTTTGTGAATAGAGCTACATCGGTAATTTGTATATCCATATATCTATCTATATATATCCTTCATGATATAACGATATTTATGTAATGATATTAATTTTGGTTCCTCATTTTTGTGTCCTTGAGTGGTACTCCCTTATTTCGTCTTCTTTTTCTCTAACAAATCGTACCATTTTTGCCAAATCAAACAGTAATCTGAGTCTTCTTTTATTTTATTTATTTGCATCTCTTATATACCAATGTCACCAGCCACTTCAATCTTGGATTTGGAATTTGGAACATCTGGATGCAAAATGTTTTAACCGCTCCGAGCTGGTGGCACGCACAAAATGGGTATATATCCTTCAGCCTGGCAGGGGGACTAACAGAGCCGCAGGCTGGCTCTGAATTCTTTCTAAATATATATATTGCCTTTTTGTCCTCTGCAAAGAATGCGGAAGACCTTCCCAAGGCCGCTTGGTGGGCAGACCGGATGTCTTCTTCTCCCCACCATTGGAGGGGTGTTGTGTGAATGAAATCTGTAGGGGATCTGCCATCACTTTTATCAAGCCCCTGCCTTGTGCGAGACCACGGATTGTGGGGGATGGACGATTACACACCAAAATCTCCACTTCTATTTTTAGGAAAAGGGAGCCGCCCTGCCTTGTGGCCGAGACGGATTTGAATTCAGGGTTTTTAAAAAAAAAAACAGTTCCCAGCACAACGGATGCATTAAACCCGGGTGCAGAGGAAGAAACTTGGTGATTTCGTTCCCTCTCACAATTGGTTCCCACATGCAAACATCGGTCGCTTGGTATTCCCACCCTAGAAAACAGGTTCTGCAGAATAATATATATATACGTAGCTAAGTCCTCATTTTAGGGCGGTCGCTTAGGGATCGTTTAAAGTCACAATAATTATCCACCCCCTCAAAAAAAAAATATTTAGAATCCAGTTGCAAAGTTATAACATCTGCCTCGTCTTCCCCCCCCCACACACACACATACACACAAAGTCACGCGACTGCATTTTTATTTCTCAACACAACTGGCCCACAATGGCAGCTATGCCCAGTGGAAGGGCAGCAAATAAATTCAATTTCTTTTTTTCTTTTAATTAAAAATGCAACTACAATTGGGGGGGAGTTGTTTCCCCAGAAACCAAGTCTTTATTTTCCATTTATAACTGTAATTTTGTTGCTTGTATCCTTACGACTTATATTGATATTGTTTCCGGATTGCTTATTTGTACCCTACGACTATCATTAAGTGTTGTACCTTACGATTCTTGACGAATGTATCTTTTATGTATACTGAGAGCATATGCACCAAGACATATGGTTAACCCTCCTCGGAGCTGTCATTTGCAGAGGGCCGTGCCAATAAATCAATGCGTCGAGGGGGACTTCATTTGGCAGCCTTCCTTCCTAACCAACTCCTGATCCCTTCCCCTTATTTTAGCAAAGTCAGGGGAAGTCCATTAAACTTTCACTCTCTTCGTGCAACGAAAAAAGCAGACCCACACGCACGTACACTCAAAATGAAACGGGGAGGGAGAGGGAGGCGCTGTTTTTTGGGAGCTGCAATGTGGAAAACATTATTTCTTTTCCAAAACAGCAAAGGAAGTAGAAACGGGGAGGGGAGGGGGAAAAAATACGAATTGCAAAGCAAAACTTTTGCTTTTTTGCCAAATTATATATCCTGCCCTTCTTCTCGGGGCCAAACTAAGCATTCAGCAACTGAGTTGACATCAGCTGTTTGTTGTCGCTGAAGCATCTTTTGGGAGAAAAACAAAATTTCTCCCATTCAAAGGTTTTTCCTAGTCTGACCCCCAGGGGTGGGGCTGCTGGGGGTTCGCAAGGGTTCGGGAGAACCTCTAGCTAAGATTCTGTGCAGTTCGGAGAACCCCCCAAATCCCACTCCTGGCTGGCCCCGCCCACCCCACCCCTCCCCTCCCAGGAGTCCCCACGCAGCCCGTTTTGGATGCAGATAAGTGCAGGGCACATGCGAAAACTCGGGGAGGGTGAAAAACGGGCCTACTGGAAGTTCAGGAAGGCCAGAAATGGGCCTGGCCAGTGGTGGGTTCCTCCCGGTTCGGCCCAGTTCTCCTAAGACGGTAGCGGTGATGATATGACATCAGTGAACCGGTTTTGTAATTGTCACATGACCATCAAGCCACGCCCACAAAATAAGCCACGCCCACAAAACCAGTAGTAAAAAAATTTTAGAACCCACCCCTGGCCTGGACGGTCTGCACATGTGCAAAGCAGGGGTGGGTTCTACTTACTTTTACTACCGGTTCGCATCGTGCCCACGCGCACTCTTCTGTGTATCCGCAGAAGCTTCTGTGCCTCTGCAGATCGCCTATGATGACATCCAGGTTAGTGGACGGAGCCTCCCACCGGTTTTACTACCGGTTCTTGCGAACCAATCCGAACCGGGGGCAACCCACCACTGGTGCAAAGCCTTCTGCGGATGCGCAGAGGATCAAAACCAGGTTACTTCCTGGTTAAAACCTGGTTTAAATGACATCCGGGCAGGTGGGCGGAGCTTCATGCTGCCGCCACTACCAGTTCGCCGAATCATGTGCCGCCACCGCTACCAGTTTGCCTCAAGCGGAGCGAACAGATATCATTTCACCCCTGATCACGCTGGGGGAGTCAAACTCCTGAGCAAAGTCACAGCAACGTTTCTGGCAAAAGCTTCTGGACAGTAATAAAAATAATATTAAAAAAAACTCCTTTGTTTCTGCTGACCAAGCCTGTTCTAAGAGGCTTCAGAGCAGGACAATATTTTTTTTAAAAAAAAAATTAAAAAATCCAAAGATTTATCATGCTCGTGCCAACCAACTAGCTTTCAATGGTTTCTCTTCCTACACGCACGCACCCCGCCAAGTGAGCCAAAATTAAAATCTCATCATTCGAATCGCTTAAAACCAGGGTGGATAAAAATCAATGATTTTTTTTTAAAAAATCAAAAAAATCGGATTTTTTTTATTTAAATCGGATTTTTTTTTATTTAAATCGGATTTTTTTATTTAAATCAGATTTTTTTTTATTTTTATTGAATTTATTTTAATAAAAAACTTTTGGGGTAAAAATCTATCGTAAGATAGTTTTCTATTTAAGATACATAAATAATTTAGTTTATTCCGCATGAAATGGAGCTTAGTTATGTAGCAGGAGGCTGTATATTCTGCAACGCTGGGACTATCGGTGAGTCAACAGCGGGTCAAAGGGGTAGCAGAGATGACAGTTGCTCTTTAAAAATTATGATTTAAATCGAGTTGATTTAAATCAAGCCTTTTTACTAGTGATTTAAATCATGATTTAAATCGTGATTTAAATCGACTCGATTTAAGCCAAATCCACCCTGCTTAAAACACAGCCAAGAAATGAAAAGGGGGAAAAAAAAAAAAACCACAACAACACAAAAATTATTGAAGGCTGCGGCTGGAATTTTGGCTGCTTAAAAATTCCTGCTGGGCGGTGTAGGAATTCAAAACGAATTCCCCGAGCCAGGCACGGGCAATTGAAGTGCTGGTGTTCATTGCTTCTCAAAAAAAAAACACCCCACCACAACAAAAAAAGGAATGCCTTCTGCTTGTGTTCCAGCTCTTCCCAAATGCCACACCGTCTCGGAAGGTTGCTTAATGAAGATTTTATTACAGACATCGTGATTAGACAATTCCAGGGAGCGGAGGAAGCGATAATCGTAAGAGAACAGAGAGCAACAAAGAGGATTAGGGGACTGGTGGTGAAAAACGGATGCAGGAATTGAGTATGTCTAGTCTGATGAAAAGAAGGACTAGGGGTGACATGATAGCAGTCTTCCAATATTTGAGGAGCTGGCCCAAAGAAGAGCGGGGTCAACCCAGAGGTGAAATCCAGCAGGTTCTGTAGAACTGGTAGCGGAAATTCCGAGTAGTTTGGAGAACCGGCAAATACCACCTCTGGCTGGCTCGAGAGTGGGGAGGGAATGGGGATTTTGCAGTATCCTTCCCCTGCCATTCCCACCAAGCCACGCCCACCAAGCCACACACCACGCCCACCAAGCACACGCCCACAGAACCGGTAGTAAAAAAAAAAATTGGATTTCATCACTGGGTCAACTATTCTCCAAAGCACCTGAGGGAAGGACAAGAAGCGATGGATGGAAACTAAACAAGGAAGAGAAGCAACCTGGAATTTTAAGGAGAAATTTCCTGACGGCGAGGACAATGAATCAGCGGAACGACTTGCCACCAGAAGTTGTGAATGCTCCAACGTTGGAAGTTTTAAAGAAGAGGTTGGACAACCATTTGTCTGAAATGGTAATAGGGCCGTGATGGCGAACCTGGGGCGCGCGTGCCAGAGGTGGCGAGCAGCGCCCTCTCTGTGGGCACGCGATCCGTCATCCCAATTCAGCTCTGTTGAGCATCCGCACGTGCCTCCCGCTGTCCAGATGGTCGAGTCTCTGCCATGCATGCGCGGGGGGCGGAATGCATGTGGGGGGCCCACATGCGTGAAGGGGCCACGGACGCATGTGGGGGGAAGGGGCACATGCGGGGGGCATGCGCAGGGGACGGGGGCGTGCGGGGGCACACACATGCGTGGGGTGTGTGAGGGGTGCACATGCATGTGGGGGGCATTTTGGGGGTTCGGGCACGCGCGCTTTGGCCACTCAATCTGGAAAACGTTAGCTAGATTCGTTCGTTCCTAGCTGCGGTTTTCATGAAGGCAAAAAACTGGTGTCTTGTGCTTCTTCCTGTGTAGATCATTTAGGGAAAGAACCCAACATACAAAGGGGGAATCTCACTGGCTTTGCTTACTCCGGCAAAAAAAACCCCCGAAACTTCTCTCTTTTGTGTCTGCTGATCATGGCTGCGATTGCATCACAAGCTCCTTTCGTATAGAAACTGTCACATATAAATAAATAAGAGAGCAAAGCCCGTTCCCCTCTAGATCTGATGATGTTATCTGGTTGGGTCATGAAACATCTGCAAGAAAACCACCAAGCTCAGAGAGCACCAAGGACCCCAAAGTCCTCTTCCTCCGGTCTTCTTCCTCCCCTTCTCTTCCTCTCCTCCTCCTCCTCCTCCTCCTTTTTCCTTTTTCTTTTCCTTTTCCTTTTCTTTTCCTCTCCTCCTCCTCCTCCTCCTCCCACTCCCTCCTAGCACTGATGATGTTCCCTAGTTGGGTCATGAAACATCTGCCAGAAGACAACCCAGCTCAGAGAGCATCAAGGACCCCACATTCCTTCTCCTTGTTCTCCTCCTTCCCTTCCCTTCTCCTCCACTCCTTTCCAGCACTGATAAGGTTGCCTAGCTGGGCCATGAGACGCCTGCAAGAAAACCACCCCTCGTTTCAACCCCGAGCTAAGAGAGAGAGATTCTCTTCTATTGGCCTTCTGTCAACGCCAACCTAGGTGCTAATCCCTCTAAATCGGCTTTAGGAGGACTTCTTGGACACAGACCTCGGGCATTTCCCCAAACACCCCCCCACCCCACGCCCGCGTCTTTTCCTTGAGGACTTGGCACTTGGCTTGACCTCCCCCGCGCCCCCACCCACCCCACGCAACCAAGCCACTCGCTTCCCTTTGTGCCTTCCCTTTGAGGATGGGGGGGGGGGAAAGAGACACCTCCATCTCTCCCTGCCGCCCCCCCTCCCGACCCTCCCCATGGCTGAAGACCTTGAGCTCCGATTCCCATCTGCCCCAATTGGGGAGGGGGTACTTTGAGGGCAAAGTGGAGCTTCTCCATCCGTTCTGAGTGCCAGCTGCAGAAGAGGGGAGTTGGTGTGTGTGTGGGGGGGGGGGGGCGTTGAGAAGGACCAGCCTATCATTGCATCCCGTCTTTGGCTCTCTTTCTTTCCCCCCCACCCCACCCCACCCCGCACCCACCACCATCCTTCTCTCCTCCCCCCTCCCCAAATCCGATTCCAAGGAAACCAACCGACCCCAGCCCAGACTTTACAAGGGGAGGGGGCGCGCCCCCTCCTCTCTCTCTCTCTCTCTCTCTCTCTCCCCCCATCGGCAAAGTGCGGCAACTTGCCCCTCACCTCCTCCGCCGGGGTCTCCGCCGCCGCCCGGAGAGCAGCATCATCGCCCGGCCGAGCCCAGCGAAGCCGAACCGAATTAAGAGCTCAGCTGAACCGAAGGCGGCTGCTTTCGCCACGTCCCGGTAATAAGCCGGAGCGGAGCAGCGCCGCCTGGTGGCCGCCGCGCGCCAAGACGCGCATCCATCAGCAACGCGTTGGCGGATTGCGCGTTGATCCCCCCCACTCTTTACAGACCCGTGCCCGCATCCTTCCTTCCCCCACCCCTTTCCGGGGCTGGATCCCCAACCCAGTGGAGAGAGAGGGACAGACAGTCCCGTTCAGACGTGCGCTGCGAGTTGTCGCAGCTGTACAAGCGGGGACTGGGAGCAAAGCCCCTGGGGCTGGTGATTTTGGGGGAGAGGGGGGTAGTGATGTTGGGGAGGGGGCGGGCTGGATGTCGGTGAACCCCGAAAGTCGTTGCATGTCGGTAAGTGCGCTTCTCCTTTCTGGCTTCCTTCCCTGTTTTAATCCCGAAGGGGCTCGCTCTCTCTTTCTTTCTTTCTTTCTTTCTCTCTCTCTTTCTTTCTTTCTTTCTTTCTTTCTTTCTTTCTTTCTTTCTTTCTTTCTTTCTTTCTTTCTTTCTTTCTTTCTTTCTTTCCTTTTCTTTTTTCAAGAGGCAACTGGACTTTCCGGTTTTTTTTTTCTCTGAAGAGGTTTCGCTTCTCATCCAAGAGAAGCTTCTTCCCAACTACTTCTTCAAGGTCTATTGGAGATTCTCCGTCCTCCAGGCAGAGGTGGGTTTCAGCAGGTGCTGACCAGTTCTGGAGAACCGGTAGCGGAAATTTTGAGTAGTTCGGAGAACTGGGAGTAAAAATTCTGACTGACCTCGCCCCCATCTATTCTCTGCCTCCCGAGTCCCAGCTGATCGGGAGGAAATGGGGATTTTGCAGTATCTTTCGCCTGGAGTGGGAAGGGAATGGAGATTTTACAGTATCCTTCCCCTGACGTTTTTCATATCTGGACTCTTCCTAGAGACTTTTTGTTTTTTGCTTTAATTTATATGCCGCCCTTCTCCGGAGACTCAGGGCGGCTTACAATGCGTTAAGCAATAGCCTTCATCCTTTTGTATATTTTATACAAAGTCAGCTTATTGCCCCCACAATCTGGGTCCTCATTTCACCTACCTTAGAAAGGATGGAAGGCTGAGTCAACCTTGAGCCTGGTGAAATTCGAACTTGCAGTAATTGCAAGCAGCTGATGTTAATAACAGTGCTTTAGTCCACTGTACTACAGGCTCTTCCTTTTGAATTTTTCTTTGCTCCACTTTTCTCCAGCTGGTGGGAATTTGAGTCTTTCGTAGGGGTGGATTAGACAGGGATCAAGATTTTTTCTGACCTGATCTCATTTTTGGGGTTGTTTGGAAAGGGAATTGAAACTTTTAAAGGAGGAGAAAAAGCCGAAATTTAGACCTTCCTCTCCAGCAAGCGGCAATAAAACACTCAATGGCATGTTGTGTGTCATCCTTCTGACATACCACAACGATTCCACCCGGCAACTATTCCAGTCTGGTGATGTCACCCTTTGCTTTTGCTGATAAGGGTTGAATCCATACTTAAACTGAAGCAAAATTCCCCTTTGCATTCTTCTCTCTGCAATTATTATTATTATTATTATTATTTGCTGCTGCTACTGCAAAATAAAACTCCAGATGAGTTGCAATATATAATTTTTTAAAAATAAAAAATAAAAAAATAAAAACCACCGGAAAGTACAGGCAGTCCTCAACTTACAATGGTTTGTTTTAAGAGTCCTGGTGGCGCAGAGGTTAGAGTGCAGTAGTGCAGGCTCCTTCTGCTGACTGCTGGCTGCCTGCAATTTGGCAGTTCGAATCTCACCAGGTTTAAGGTTGACTCAGCCTTCTGTTCTTCTGAGGTGAGTAAAACGAGGACCGAGATTGTTGGGGGCAAGAGGCTGACTCTGTAAAACCGCTTAGAGGGCTGTAATGCACTATGAAGTGGTATATAAGTCTTATTACTATTGCTATTACTATTGCTATTATTACTTCCTTCCTTCCTTCCTTCCTTCCTTCCTTCCTTCCTTCCTTCCTTCCTTCCTTCCTTCCTTCCTTCCTTCCTTCCTTCCTTCCTTCCTTCCTTCCTTGGTGGTGCAGTGGTTAGAATACAGTATTGCAGCTACTTCTGCTGCCTGCCAGCTGCCTGCAATTTGGCAGTTCGAATCTCACCAGGCTCAAGGTTGACTCAACCTTCCATCTTTCCAAGGTGGGTAAAATGAGGACCCAGATTGTTGGGGACAATAGGCTGATGCTGCAATTACACTCTAAGACACTTATAGCTCTTAGAGAGAGCTATAAAGAACTGTGAAGCGGTATATACGTCTAAGTGCTATTGCTATTGTTTAGTGGCCGTCCAGTGTTAAAATAACATTGGGAAAAAAAGTGACAACTAATTTTCACGCTTAGGGCATCCCTATGTTCAAGGGATTCGGGACGCTCAGCCACTGACTCGTATTTTTGATGGTCGCAGTGTCCCGTGATCTCCTTTTGCGATCTTCCGATGAGCAAAGTCCACGCGGAAGCCGGATTCACTTTACAACCCTGTTACTAACTTAAATGTTTCACTTAGCGACAGAAATTCTGGGCTCAGTTGCGGTCGTAAATCGAGGACTACCTGTATATCAGAGATGGTTTTTAGCACAAAAATGCATAAACCAATGCAGAAAAAGAGTTAAATGGGGCTGTTAGGCTAAATTCTAGAGCAAACCGACTTGAGATTGAGCTGTGATTTGAGTTAAATTAATTGCAGTAGCAGTTTTTTTATATATATATAATGTGGTTCCTTTAGTGGAGATAGAGAATGAACTGGATATTTTTGTTGTTGGTGAACAGGGTTTTTTTTTTTAAGGAAAGAATATAAGCAAAGGAAGATCTAACACAGATCTTGGCAAGTTTAAGACCTGTGGATTTCAATTCCCAGAATTCCCCATCCAGTCGTCAGCATATGCGTAATGGCTTCCCCCCCCCTTTAAAAAAAACACATTAAAATTTTTCCCATTTTCAGTAACAATAAATACAGACCCAAAGAAGTTATTATTTATTATTATTATTATTTAAACCTTATTCCACAAGAAATCCCTCTTCGCTAACGTGGTTTTTATTACCACCGGTTTTAAATAATACTGTGTTAAATATAAAATACTTATGTTTAAATAAGAGACAAGTGGTTTAAAATGCAGAACTTCTTCAAAAATTCACCGACATTCTTTTAAAGTTACAAAGTCATGAAAAGTTAGTACAAAACGCTCGGGCGATCGGTGTCACCCTTTTCGTTCCCCTGATGATAAGAGTACAAAACGGTCACAAAACAGAAAAATCAAGTCAGAATTAGCCACAAAGAGAGATTTCAAGGAATCCAAGCTGATTTGGTTGAAGGGTCCATAACGGAATTCGCAGCAAGGCTGGCGTCCTTGAAGCTGGGAAGCTAAGCAGGGTCGGGCCTGGTTAAGACTTGGATGAGATTCCGATGGAGAATCCCAGTGCTGAAGGATAGAGTGGAAACTGAAAAACTTATACTGGAAGAGGATGGTGCAAATTACTTCCATCAGGCGGTCAAGAAAACCACAGGAGGTCTCCAGAAGTCAACTTGACATGATGGAGAGAGACACCTTAGTCTTCTCGTGAATGGGAAAGCTATCAATCATGAGTGTCCAACCTTGGCAACTTTAAGACTTGTGGACTTCAACTCCTAGAATTCCTCAGCCAGCCAAAAAATTCTGGGAATTGAAGTCCACAAGTCTTAAAATTCTGGAAGTTGAAGTCCACAGGTCTTAAATTTCTCAAGGTTGGAAACCCCTTGATCAACCCAGTTTTTAAACTCACTCGTATTCTCCTTGGGGGAGAAGACTTAAATCATAACTGCCCGTGATTCAGGTATGAGTAATCACTCTTAAGGAGCCAAAATTATACTAAGCAGGCTTTAAAAAAGGACTAACGGCCTCTGAGAACTCTTAAGCTTGTGACCATACCAAAGATCTACTTGATCCATGAAGCATCATGAGGTAGTCAGAATCCTAAAGTGGGTCATACCCTGGACTGTTGCAGAATATTGGGAGGGTTGGTTGACTGGTTTTTGCCTTCTCCAGCTAGTAAATATCGACAGAGAGAGAAATCCAGAGCCTACTCAATGCTGACACTGCTAGTTGGGATTTGTGAGGAAGTTTTACACAGAGGGAAATGGGGGAAAGAGGACATAAAGCAACATGGTCTCATCTACTAACTTATCCTGAAGGAAGATGGTCCCTTCCATCATCCTGAAGAAACATGGTCCCTTCCATCATCCTGAAGGAACATGGTCCATTCCATAGTCTGAAGGAAGGTAGTCCCTTCCACCATCTCATCCTGAAGGAACATGGTTCCTTCCATCATCCTGAAGGAACATGGTCCATTCCACCATCTCATTCTGAAGGAAGATGGTCCCTTCCACTATTTCATCCTGAAGGAACATGGTCCATTCCATAGTCTGAAGGAAGGTAGTCCCTTCCACCATCTCATCCTGAAGGAGCATTGGATGCCAATATTTTAAAGTTACACGGATATCTAACATGATTACCTCCCATTTAATCATCAAGAGATCTTGACCTCACGGAAGGTTACGTCAGACAGCAAAGCCATGACAATTCGACCTCTACAATCTGCTTGGAATGACTTAGAGAGAGGGTCAACTAACTGCATCATAAGAGGTAGAATAGAAGGCCAGCAGAGGACTTATTTTTGGGGTAGGAGAGAGAATGGAAACACAACCATGGAACCCATGGACCCTTAAAAGTCTCTCTGACCAACCTCTTGAGATGTTTCTTGCTTCTCGGTTGACTTCCTGGGTTCTCGAGTTGTAGCAGATGTTTCCAGTGGTTACTTCCTAACTGTCCTTTTCACTAAGACCCATCCATTGTTCCTTTCATGTCAGAACTTTCATCCAAGAATAATATTACGCGTTGCCACCATTCTTTTGTAGTTTCATCTTCAAAGTTTGGAGCCTGGGCAAGGAGTCCAGTCTAAAAGCCACTATCTCACCTTGGAGATCCTGAAGAACACGGAGGAGTAGGACCAACCTTCCAGAAGATACCAAAGAAGGAAGGAAGGATCTCCTCCCTTTGAACCTGTGACTTGGAGTCCTTAAGGCAACTACCTGGAGATGTGAGGTTCAAGAGCATCAGGCTGATAGAGGTATCTCCAAATAGCATAGTAATGAGTCCCAGCTCCGAACGCCACAAAGAGATGCCAGATGGCATGGGCGAAGGGGATGCGTCCATCGCTCTTGAAGAAGACGGTACCGAAGCAGTAGAAGATGCCACCAGCCATCAGCTCCACCAGACCTTCCGTGTTGGGCTGCAATAACCAGGATAAGCAGAGGAGAGAGTCAGTGGACTGGTAGAAGGAGACCCAGAATCTGTGAAAGTCAAGGGCAGGTAGTCCTCGACTTACGACTACAACGGAGCCCCAAATGTCCATCGCTAAGCAAGGACCCTTTTTATGATCTTTTTGGGCCAGCGTTGTTAAACGAATCACCGCGGTTCTTCAGTAGGTCCTAGGGTTCTTCAGCAAATCTGGCTTCCCATTGAGTTGGCTTGTCGGAAGCCAGATGGGAAGGTCAGATATGGGGATCACATGTCCTGGGGGGAATGCTACAACTGTCATAAGAACCTGAATTTTGATCACAGGACCACAAGGATGCGGCAAGGGTAGCAATTGGTCATAAATCAATTTTTCAGTGCCGTTGTAACTTCAGACGGCCACTGAATGAATGGTTGTAAGCCTACAGGGTTACCTGTAAATTCCTGATTCGTTCAGGAGGAGACCCTGCTACAGGTAATCCTCAATTTATGACTACAATGGAGCCCCCCCCATTTTTGTTGTTGTTGTTAAGTGAGACATTTGCTAAGTAAGTTTTGCCCCCATTTTACGACCTTTCTTGCCTGCAGTTGTTAAGGGAGTCACTGCAGTTGATAAGTTAGTAACCCCGGTTGTTAAGCAAATCCAGCTTCCCCCGTGGACTTGGCGGGTCCACGGGGGAACCCCGCAACCATCATAAATACGAACCAGGTGCCAAGCGTTACGAAGGTTGATCACGTGACTGTGGGGATGCTGCAAAGGTCATGTTAAGGTATTGATGATTTAATAGCTGACCAGCTGCTGTAAGGCTGTAAACCAGGATGATGCAATGAGAATGAGTCAGCAGGGTTATCACTTTTAAGAGGCTGTCTATATAGGGGTGGCCATGTGAGGACATCTCTCTCTCTCTCTCTCTCTCTCTCTCTCTCTCATGTTCTATCTCCATTGTAGTTCTCCGTGTATTTTTTCCATGTGGGCTTTCTGTTATAGTTGAAGATTGATTGATTGATTGATTGCCTGGCTTTGCTTAGCACGTGTATGTATATATATAAAACTTATCACAAAGATAAACCATAGTTTGAAAAACCTCTGTGTACTGTATTTTGCTCCTGGGTTGCCTCAAACTAGCAGTCACACTGTGCACACACTGACCGATTGCAACTGTGAAAAACCGTCATAAGTCACATTTTTTTCACCGCCGTTGTAACTTGGGACGGCCACTAAACCGACTGTTGTAAGTCGAGGACTACCTGCGTGGCGATTGTCACGTTCTACATTTCCATTTGGGTCACTTACCATGGAGAGAATGACCAAAGCAGGGAAAAACCCCATTATCAGATAACAAAGCAGCTCCACCAGCTTGTACCTGGAGATCAAAAAAGCCAACCTGAGTTTCAAAAACCTTGATATGGTTTGCAACTCAAGCTAAGCCACGATCGGCTTCCCCCCTTCCCCCATTTGCTGAATTAATCCCAGTTTGTCTGGGCTCCCCTCACTCAGGAAGCCATCTAACCAAGTTTCTAAATCCACAGATGTTGGGAATACAGGTAGTATCCATTAATTGGAATTCATCATCATTTAACAACCTCATAATCCCTTGAGAGGTGGAGTCTGGGCTGCTGAATGGAGCTAGCAGAGTGTTTACTCTGGCCGGATGCCCTCCCTTTCACCAGTGCGGAGTTTTGTTCGGCAGATATATTCTCATTGTGCCCAGAAAGAGAAATATCTGCCTCTACCTAGGATCGAACTCCTGATTATGAGGCGCGAGCTCCACCTCTAGGTCACCGCACCACTCCTAATTTATGACTGGAATTGAGCCCCCGGCAATTACAGTCTTGAGTCGCGACGGTCGTAAAGTGGATTCCCAGGCGACCAACCCAATTTTACGACTGTGGGAGAGGGGCAGCCACGGGAACCTCAAACCCGGGTTGTAAGTAGCAGTTGCGGAAGGAGGGGGTGTCCGATATAACTTTGAATAGTCCCTAAGCAACCGGTCATAAGTCGAGGACTACCCTGTAAGAAGATACACTGCTCCTTAAGTGGGGTGGATGCGTGCAGCTACATACTGTGTTTCCCTGAAAATAAGCTCTACCCTGAAAATAAGCCCTATTGCTTATTTTCGAGCCCCAAAGAAAATAAGACTGAGTCGAGGTGCGGCTATTTGAGAAAACTCTGTTTTTTGTCTGGACAGCCTGGGCCCATGAGTTATCCCAACCCCGTTCCTAACTTTGTTCAATAAACAAACCACGATAAGGGATTCAAAACAAAACAAGCAAGCAAAAAAGAAAGCATTAAAACAAAAGAAATGAAAGAAAAAGAAGATACGGAATACTATGCAACGCGGAACAAATGGTATAACTGGCTGGAGATTCGAAATGGTGAATAATAACGAAAGGGGAGAAATCGTAAACGTAAAGTGTTTCTAGGGCAACGCATAAAAAGAGCCTTGGTAGTACAGTGGTCTAAGGCACCCTGTTATTAAGCTGGTTATTAAGACCAGCTGCCTGCAATTACTACAGGGTTCGAATCTCGCCAAGGCTCAAGGTTGACTCAGCCTTCCATCCTTTCTAAGGTAGGTAAATTGAGGACCCAGTTTGTGGCGGCAATAAACTGACTTTGTATAAAATATACAAAAGGATGAAGGCTATTGCTTAGCGCATTGTAAGCCGCCCTGAGTCTCCGGAGAAGGGCGGCATATAAATCAAATTAAAAGAAAAAAAAAGTATAAAATCAATATTATGAGCGATAGGAATTATAGTGTAAATAAGGGATAATGGGACAAGAAGGGTATAAATAGTACAAGGGGAATGGGGGGGGGGGGAAATGTAAATATTAGAAAGATTACCGTTACGCAACAGTTGTAAAAAAGGGAACCTATGTTATGTGTTTTGTGTTTGTTATATTGTGTTGTGTTATAAATAAATAAATTTAAAAAAAAGAAAAAAAAAGAAAGCTGTTGCCTGCGATATCTTTCATATCCACAAGAGGGCGGTATGGACGCATGAAAGCCGGAGCTCCCACTTTCCAAGCCAAAGCATGAATTTTTCCCTCCAAGGATTCCCACGGTTCGGTCAAACTCTCCGCTCCTCTCACCGTTCGTGGAAGAAGAAGACGTAGAGGGTCCCACCCGAGGCCATGATCCAGATGATCCAGCGCATGTGGGAGGCCCAAGGACCCAGCTCCCGCAGGTTGAGCCTGGCGGCACAACAAGGGACAGCAAGTCACGGGGAGAAGACGCCGCCGGCCGGCTAGCGAGGCAGGTGAGGCCACCCAGATGTGCAATTGCACAAGGGACAGTTTGTCACAGCCCTGGGTGGCATTTGGGATTCAACAGCCACCTTGCCCCCCCCCAATCGCACCATAAGCCTGTTAAATCTAGATTTGATGGTACCCAAGTCTTGTCACCAGCCGGTGGGCTTTAGATGATTCCACCTCTACTACTTGAAAGACTAGGAAGACGTGGCAAAACTAGATTTCCCCCCCTCTCTCCCTCTTCTTCATCTTCTCCCTCCCTCCATCTCCCTCTCTCTCCCCTTGTCCCTCTCCCTCACCTTCTTCCTCCCCCTCCCTCTCCCTCTTCTCCGCCCTCCCTCCCCCCCTTTCCCTCTCCCTCACTTCCATCCCCCCTTTCCCTCTCCCTCTTCTCCTCCCTCCCTTTGACTCTCCCTCTCTCCCTTTTCCCTCTCCCTCACTTCCTCCCTCCCCCTTTCCCTCTTCTTCTCCTCCCTCCCTTTGACTCTCCCTCTCTCCCCTTTCCCTCTCCCCCTCTCCTTCCCTCTCTCCCCTTTCCCTCTCCCTCACTTCCTCCCTCCCTCTTTCCCTCTCCTTCTTCCCCTCCCTCTCTTTTCCCTCTCCCTCTCTCTCAACCCCTCTCCCTCCCTCTCTCCCCTTTCCCTCTCCCTCACTTCCTCCCTCCCCTTTCCCTCTCCTTCTTCTCCTCCCTCCCTTTGACTCTCCCACTCTCCCTCTCTCCCCTTTCCCTCTCCCTCACTCCCCTTTTCCCTCTCCATCTTCTCCCTCCCTTTCCCTCTCCCACTTTCCCTCTCTCCCCTTTCCCTCTCCCTCACTTCCTCCCTCCCCTTTCCCTCTTCTGCTCCCTCTCCCTCACTTCCTCCCTCCCTCTTTCCCTCTCCCTCTTCCCCTCCCTCTCCTTTCCCTCTCCCTCTCCCCTTTCCCTCTCCTCCTCTCTCTCCCCTTTCCCTCTCCCTCTTCTGCTCCCTCTCCCCTTTCCCTCTCCCCCTCCCTCCCTCTCTCCCTTTCCCACTCCCTCTTCTCCCTCCCTTTTCCTCTCCCTCTCTCCCCCTCTCTCTCCCCTTTCCCTCTCCGTCACTTCCTCCCTCCCTCCTTCTCTCACACAGAGGCACTCAGACCCAGAGAGCCATTTACATCAGGGAATTTCCAACCTTGGCCACGTGAATCCTTGCAGATTTAAACTTCCAGAACTCCTCAGCCGACTATGCTATAATAAGTTGCTATGAGTTGTGGACTTCTCCACAAATCTTAAAGGGGCCATGATTGGAGATCTCGGATTCAGAGGAACAAATAGCCGTTTGACCGTGGTCCTGCTAAGAAGCCAAGAGCCACAGGAGGTTTGTGAGAACTCACCATGGAGCGTAGGAAGCTGCAATGAAGAAGTAAATCACCATCCTGTCGAACATGTGCAGGCAGTGCTCCACGGTCCTGCGAAATGCGCATAGGGAGAAAACGGGGGTTTGTCAGAGGTGGTATTCAGCCGGTTCGTACTGGTTCGCCCGAACCGGTAGCAGAAATTGCAAGTGGCCCCGGTTACCCACCCTGGCTCTATGCTATCCTATTTAGGCATGTTTCTGAGGCTGGGTGCCAGTGGTGGAATTCAAATCTATTTACTACCGGTTCTGTGGGCGTGGCTTGGTGGGCATGGCAGAGGAAGGATACTCCAAAATCTCCATTCCCTCCCCACTCCTGGGGGAAGAATATGGCAAAATCTCCATTCCCAGCCCATTCCTGGGGAAAAGGATACTGCAAAATCTCCATTCCCACCCCACTCCTGGGAGAAGGATACTGCAAAATCTCCATTCCCTCCCCACTCCTGGGGGAAGGATACTGCAAAATCTCCATTCCCACCCCACTCCTGGGGGAAGGATACTACAAATCCCCATTCCCACCCACTCCTGGGGAAGGATACTGCAAAATCTCCATTCTCTCCCCACTCCTGGGGCCAGCCAGAGGTGGTATTTGCCGGTTCTTCCAACTACTCAAAATTTCCACTACCGGTTCTCCAGAACCTGTCAGAACCTGCTGAATAGCACCCCTGCCACGCGCTCACATTTGCGAATATCACCCCTGGGGTTTGTTGCGTTTCAGCTTCTTTGGTGGTGAGGTTTGGAGGAGGTCAGAAGCTCAGAACAGACCCTTCCCAATTCCTCAGGGTGTAAAGGAGATCGGTCTAAACCGGGTGTCAGCACTTCAAGCTGCATTTACTCTAGTGCTGACATAAGAAGGAGAAGCGGAGGCATCTGGAAAGGGACGTTTGACTTTTCACCTACTTATTTTCCCTGGAGATAATATCCCCTAGGAGATGGGATGGGAGGGGGGAAATTCCTTTGAGCTGGAGCAGTAGATTAGGGGTAGAGTGACTTGGAAGATGGCCAATGAGTGCAGGGGAGTGGGGAAAGGAAAGGGAGGGTTTTGGGTCAGGAAGTCAGTGTTGGCTACGATGGAGTCGGAATTAGAATGCCGTGCTTAATAAATGGGAGTTTTTCATCAAAGACTTTGTTTGAAATGCAATTTATTTGAGACGACCTCGAAACCTGACACTGGGTGGATCAAGCATCTGATTGGCTTCCTCGGACGATCAAGTTTTCCTCGCTTCCTCCGGATGGTCGAAGGAGAATTACCTTAAGTGCGTTTCTTCAGGAGATGGTGTGGAACGTGGTGGAGACAATGAAGAGTCCCGACAAGCCGAAGCCGTAGATCCAAGCAGAAATGGCTTCCCACTGATTGTCCGAGAGGATGTAGAGAACTGAACTACCAAGGATGCTTGGGACAATCCAGAACTGGAAGAGAAATGGAAAAGAAAGTAGAAGAGAGGTGGAAAGTTCTGAGGAGGCGGCTGGAGGAAATGGACGTCATGGATTCGGGCGCGTCGGGACATCTGGGCTTGGGCACTGGACAGCTCATAAGGACCCTGGACACCCAATGTCTTGTTCTTACAAAGGAGAATATTTGTAGCTTGGGGTTGAACTGAGGGGTTCTTGGTGCTCTCTGAGCTTGTTTGTTTTCTTGGAGACGTTTCATGACCCAATTAGGTAACATTATCAGTGCTAGAAGGCAGTGGGTTTGTGGAGAGGAGGAGGAGGAGGAGGAGGAGGAGGAGGAGGAGGAGGAGGAGGAGGAGGAGGAGGAGGAGGAGGAGGAGGAGGAGGAGGATGGTTGGGAGGTCCTTGGTGCTCTCTAAGCTTGTTTGTTTTCTTGGAGACGTTTCATGACCCAACTAGGTAACATTATCAGCGCTAGAAGGGAGACAGAGAACAAACCCAACTCCCTTCTAGCGCTGATGATGTTCCCTAGTTAGGTCATGAAACGCCTGCAAGAAAACAGCCAACTTCAGAAAGCACCAAGGACCCCTCAGTTCTCCTCTTCCTCTCCCCCTTCTTAATTCTGCAAACCCCACTCCCTTCTAGCACTGATGACATTACATAGTTGGGTCAGAAAATGTCTGCAAGAAAACCAGCAAGCTCAGAGAGCAACAAGGATCCATCCTACCATCCCACCAGATGTTGTGGCCCGCCAGCGGCCTGCGCGCATCGTGGCTGATCCTGACGACGAGGAAGCTGGTGTGGTGTTGCGCCAGCAGCTGGCGCAGCCGGCGCTCGCGTCGGACAGCAAGGAGGCTGAAGAGGATGTGGTGCCAGAGGCAGAGACTCAGCCTGGGCCTTCAGAACCTCCAGAGGCTCCTTCAAGTGGAGAGAGCAAAGTGGAGGAGCCTCTCCTCAATGCTCGGGCACGCAGGGCTGCCAAAAGGCAGGAGTGGCTACTCAGGAGGAGAAGGTATCCTCGAGAGTAAGGCTTGAGGATAATTGGCCACTCCCTTAGCCTATTTAAGTCGCATGCCGTTAGTAAGTTTCTTGCTGGAAACAACTTGTAATTATCATCAGAGCATTTTTGGAAAAGTCTTATCGTATCTTGTTTTCTGGGCTGGTTGCCAACCTTTGCCGGACTTTGGTTTATTCTTGCTACTTAATAAATTTGATAAGGACCGTTGGTGTGTGTCAATATCCTCGGGAATCCGGAGCTGGGGCAGAACATCAGAATGCTCCCTGGAGAAGACCCTGGAGAACTTACCGCATGGGTGGCACAGTTCGCTGCGTGTTCATACTCCGTGGGCTGGTACCGTCGGTTGGGTGGGACCCTGTGATTCATAAACCTTGAATGAGAGACAGAAGCAAGGAGAGCCCATCAGCTACCTGCCATCTGCAACAGAAGAAGACCTACTGACCAGAACTTTTTGGCAATGCTTTAAACACAGGGCAGGCTTCAAAAATTAATATAATAATTTCATTTTGCAAGGGATATGTCTATGGAGATTCTCAGTCCTCCAGGTCCTGGTTGTCCCAAAGGTGCTTATTCAAGAGGCAACTGGACTTTCTTCTTCTTTTTTTTTTTTCTTTGAGGACATTTCGCTTCTCATCCGAGAAGCTTCTTCAGCTCTGAATGGATGGTGGGGAATGGAAGGATTTATACTCCTTGCAGACAGAGCTGGTCATTTACATCCTTTTTAGAGAGTCATTCAGGCCACTTGGAGGTTTATCTGTGTCCTCAGGGTCACCTGAGTGGGATGCGAATGGGTGTGGACCCTTTTTGGAATTGCTGCAGATAAACCTCTAAGTGGCCTCAACGACTCTCTAAAAGGATGCAAATGACCAGCTCTGTCTGCAAGGAGTATAAATCCTTCCATTCCCCACTATCCAAGTCAAAGCTGAAGAAGCTTCTCGGATGAGAAGCGAAACATCTTTCAAGAAGAAAAAAATAAGAATAGAATAGAATGCGAAATAGAATAAAATGGAATGGAATGGAATGGAATGGAATGG
Source organism: Pituophis catenifer annectens (assembly GCF_029215685.1). Taxonomy (NCBI): domain Eukaryota; kingdom Metazoa; phylum Chordata; class Lepidosauria; order Squamata; family Colubridae; genus Pituophis; species Pituophis catenifer. The sequence continues at coordinate 18,633,596 of NW_027256896.1, read as the reverse complement.
AACGGAAGAGAAGAGAAGAGAAGAGAAGAGAAGAGAAGAGAAGAGAAGAGAAGAGAAGAGAAGAGAAGAGAAGAGAAAATGGAATGGAATGGAATGGAATGGAATGGAATGGAATGGAATGAAATGGAAGAGAAGAGAAGAGAAGAGAAGAGAAGAGAAGAGAAGAGAAGAGAAGAGAAGAGAAGAGAAGAGAAGATGGAATGGAATAGGAATAGGAATAGGAATAGGAATAGGAATAGAATAGAATAGAATAGAATAGAATAGAATAGAATAGAATAGAATAGAATAGAATAGAATAGAATAGAATAACAGAGTTGGAAGGGACCTTGGAGGTCTTCTAGCCCAACCCCCTGCTTAGGCAGGAAACCCTCCACCACTTCAGACAAATGGTTATCCAACATCTTCTTAAAAACCTCCAGTGTTGGAGCATTCACAACTTCTGGAGGCAACTTGTTCCACTGATGAATTGTTCTCACTGTCGGAAAATTTCTCCTAAGTTCTAAGTTGCTTCTCTCCTTGAGGAGTTTGAAAGTCGAGTTGCCTCTCGGTAAAGCACCTTTGGGACATTTTGCAGGGATACCACAACTCCACACACACACACACACACAACTACACACACCCTCCCCACCCTGATCCTTAGCATCCATGCCACGTCCAGGACGATGGGAAGCTTCCTTCAAAGCAGCGATATCTTTGCCTGCGCGTTGGGGTAATGCCAACCATCCGTTTTAACAGGCGAGGGATATTCCTTTCTCTCTTTTTAAAGGACGGATGAATTCGTCTCTACTTGGAGGGTCTTGAAAAATCCCCCCAGCAGGCCTAGAAACTTTTCCCATGGAATTCTCCCTCCAAGAGGCAGAAAGAGCCGATGAATTTACGCCCCAGTGAAACTAAAAGTACCCATTGATTTTTATTTTTATTTTTTTTAAAAAAAACCGACATCTCCATCCCAATTAACAAAGAGACGTTGGGCTGGATTTGAGCTTGGTTTTCGATTCTTCGCCAGCCTCTTTGCACACAAGGCAGCCTTATTCCTCGGGAGGGGTTGCCAGGCAACCACCCCGCCCTCCCTCCCCTCAATTCCGGTGTCTTTTCGCCTCTTTGGGGTGGGGAGGTGGGGAGGGAGCCTTTCCTGCAGGTCCTGCCCTCGGAGCTGCAGAAGGACGTCATAGTTTCCAGAGAAACAGATACAGGGATAATTTTCAGTTTTAGTCTCGAAGGTGGGGGGGGGGAAAGGCAGGTGAGCCCAGTGTTATCCTGGACAGAACTGGGATAATGCCACCTTGCGTCCCCAAAATAGCAAGTAAAGGAGAAAGAGGTCCTTCTCCTCCTTTCAAACCCCTCTTTCCGTCTCCCCCATCTCAAGTCTTACCTCCTAGGACAGCTGGTTTTGGGTGACACACCTTGCTAAGTTGTGTTGCCTTTAACCGTGGGGTCTGCACTAAGCTTGGTGAGCTCGATGCACACAACGCACTGAACTAGGAATCATGGTTTATGAGGGCCCTTGGTCCTTTCTGAGCTTTGTGGTTTCCTGCAGATGTTTCATGACCCAACTAGGTAATACCATCAGTGCTAGAAGGGAGTAGGGTTTGCAGGGATGATGACACCTAGTTGGTGTCAGGTTTCGATATCATCTCAAATAAATTGCACCATTTATTCCATTTATTGAGTACGACAGATCTGGCCCCGACTCATCGCAGCCGATACTAAGCCTTTGACCCCCAAATCCTTCCCTTTCCGTTCCCCAATTCACATCTTCTTACTGGCCATCTTCCAAATCAATCTTCCCAGCTCCAGCCTCCAACCCCAGGAATGTCCCCCTCCCATCCCATCTCCTCGGAGACATTATCTACAGAGAAAATAACTAGGTGAGAGGTCAAACCTCTTCTCTGTCTCTTTATGGCAGCATTTGAATGCTGACAGTTGGGTCATGAAACGTCTCCAAAAATGCAACCAAGCTCCGAGAACACCAAGGATCCCACAGTTCTCTTCCTCCTTCTCTCTCTCTTTCCTCCTCCTCCTCCTTTCCAGAAGCTCCTCTTCCTTCTAGCACTAATGACGTTATCTAGTTGGGTAGTGAAATGTTTGCAAGAAAACAAGAGAGCCTCAAGGATTCCACCATTGAGCTACAAATATTTTCTTCTGTCGGTACCAAAGTTTAGAAATTGTGGTGGCCACGTCGGTACGACAGGCTCAGCCAAGGGCAACCTGGAACAACCGTCTTAACTTGAAACCCAACATTTCTCCAACAGATGAGGTCAGGTTGCGTCTCCATGAAACATCCACCTTCTCCTTCAGGTAGAACCAAAGTTTTCAAGGATGCTTACAAGGAACAAAATCAGGGGTGAAATCCAGCAGGTTCTGACAGGTTCAAGAGAACCGGTAGTGGAAATTTTGAGTAGTTCCGAGAACCGGCAAATATCACCTCTGGCTGGTCCCAGAGTGGGGTGGGAATGGAGATTTTGCAGTATCCTTCCCCCAGGAGTGGGGAGGGAATGGAGATTTTGCAATATCCTTCCCCCAGGAGTGGGGTGGAATGGGGATTTTGCAGTATCCTTCCCTCAAGAGTGGAGTGGGAATGGGGATTTTGCAATATCCTCCGTGGAGTGGGGAGGGAATGAAGATTTTGCAGTATCCTTCCCCCAGGAGTGGGGAGGGAATGGAGATTTTGCAATATCCTTCCCCCAGGAGTGGGGGTGGAATGGGGATTTTGCAGTATCCTTCCCTCAAGAGTGGAGTGGGAATGGGGATTTTGCAATATCCTCCCTGGAGTGGGGAGGGAATGGAGATTTTGTAATATCCTTCCCCCAGGAGTGGGGTGGGAATTTTGCAGTATCCTTCCCCCATGAGTGGGGTGGGAATGGAGATTTTGCAGTATCTTTCTCCCAGGAGTGGGGAGGGAATGGGGATTTTGCAGTATCCTTCTCCCAGGAGTGGGGAGGGAATGGGGATTTTGCAGTATCCTTCTCCCAGGAGTGAGGTGGGAATGGAGATTTTGCCATATCCTTCCCCCAGGAGTGGGGAGGGAATGGGAATTTTGCAGTATCCTTCCCCTGCCACGCCCACCAAGCCACGCCCACGGAACCGGTAGTAAAAAAAAAAAAAATGAATTCCACCACTTGAACAAAATGCATCAGATCGCTTCCGAAGCAAGCAAACCCCGTCCTAATTGGACTCGGCTCCCTTCAGCTTCTAAGCAGGGCTGTCAATATAATAATTTTAAATTGGGGTATTTTAATTTTTGGGGTTTTAAATCGGCCAAATCTATTTAATTATTTTAATTTTTAATTATTGTTGTGTCTTGTGTTTTTAAATTGGCTGTACACCGCCCTGAGTCCTTCGGGAGAAGGGCGGTATAGAAATAAAATTATTATTATTATTATTATTATATTATTATTATTATTATTATTATTATTATTATTATTATTATTATTATTATTAGACTCTAGGATCCCATAATGGGATTTACATCCTCCCTGCCAACTCAGTAACAACTGAAGCCTTTCCCCCCCCCCCCCCGTTGCAAAGATAACGCCCTCACCCACCCACCCACCCTATCCCCATCCCCATCCTCGAGCATCGCAATTACGTCACGTTGGCCCAAATCTCCCTGGGATTCGCAACTCATTTTTGGGGTTTCTCACAACCCCGTGGAGTGCTGGTCACGGAGAGATGGCAAGACGAGAGCCTTGCGCCCTCCGTTTTCTGGAAAAAAGCACACAAAAAAAACTCAAACAAAGGCCTGTTTGTCTCAGGCCATGAAAAGGGAGCTTAAACCCCCCCCCCCCGTCGCTCACTTTCTCTTCCGCTTTCTCGTCCATTGTTCGCTGTGAGTCAGAAAGAAAGGCCTTCTTACTTGAATGCCAGGCAGAAAAGCTGGCCAGTTTTCCTTTTTCTGAACATTGAAATTCATCCGGGAACATACGGTCCCTTGGCAAGGCACCCCGACTCTGCCTGAGAAGCTGGCTTACGTCGTCGTCGTCGGTAGGATCTCCGGGATTGAGGGAAAAAAAGAGCCCGTGTAGACATCTGCTTAAGACTTTTGAGCATTTCGGCAGGCCAGGCGCTAAACCATGATTTGAAACCATTGTTTGTCAACTGAGTCCTGGGACTCGCTCTCTCTCAGCCAAGGCCGCCCCCCGTGGTGGTTTAGAGTGAAATGTGAAGCTAGTCAAAGCAGCTAAGCAATAGTAATGGCACTTAAGACTTATATACCACTAATGCAGCCCTCTCTAAGCGGTTTACAGAGTCAGCCTCTCGCCCCCAACAATCTGGGTCCTCATTTTAACCAACCTCAGAAGGATGGAAGGCTGAGTCAACCTTGAGCCGGTCAGGATCGAACTCCTGGCAGTGGGCAGAGTTAGCCTGCAGCGCTGCATTATAACCACTGTGCCACCATGGGGAAGGAAGGAAGGAAGGAAGGAAGGAAGGAAGGAAGGGCAAGAGGTAGGGAGGTAGGTGAGGAAGGAGGGAAGGAGAAAAGGGAAGGAGAGAAAGAAAGGAAAGGAAGGAAAGAAGCAATCACACTTAGACTTATATACCGCTTCACAGTGCTTCACAGCCCTCTCTAAGCAGTTTACAGAGTCAGCCTCTTGCCCCCCAACTATCTGGGTCCTCATTTGACCCACCTCGGAAGGATGGAAGGCTGAGTCAACCTTGAGCCAGTCAGGATCGAACTCCTGGCTGTGGGCAGAGTCAGCCTGTAATGCTGCATCCCAACCACTGTGTCACCATGGCAAGGAAGGAAGGAAGGGAGGGAGGGAGGGAGGGAGGGAGAGAGGGACCATGGTGGCGCAGTGGTCAGAATGCAGTACTGCAGGCTCCTTCTGCTGACTGCCGGCTGCCTGCAATTTGGCAGTTGGAATCTCACCAGGCTCAAGGTTGACTCAGCCTTCCATCCTTCCGAGGTGGGTAAAACAAGGACCCAGATTGTTGGGGGCAAGAGGCTGACTCCGTAAACCGCTTAGAGAGAGCTGTATTAGCGGTATATAAGTCTACGTGCCATTACTATTTCTACATGGACCCTTCCTGAAGATCTCGATGAGGTATGGATTTTCGATCGGCGCAGGAGGATGGGCTTCCAATAAAAATTAATCCTGGAAGAATCCTAGTTCTACCAGCTGGTAGGACAACTTTGCCAATAGCGCCCACATTTCACCATGTGCTGTACCTTGTTTTGGAACAACCAGATGTCTTGCTGTCAGAAGACGCGAGTCCTAGCTTCCCGATACCCATATGGAGCTCTGGATTCTTGGATCCTTTTTGAATGCAGATTCAGAGGATTTTTTTTGGAGATAGGTTTGTTCACCCAGTCTGCAGAAAATGTCCCTTGGATGCCGGAGAAGTAAGGGAGAAGGTTTGCTCACCTGGCGTGTAGAAGCTGTTCATTGGATGGTGCTGAAGGATGAAGGCATTTCCATGGAAGGCTGGAATGTGTCTTCTTCTAGGGCAGAGGTCTGCAACCTGCAGCTCTGGAGCCACATGTGGCTCTTTCATCCCTCTGCTGCGGCTCCCTGTCACTCAAAATATGAGTCACAACCGCCAATGTGCGACACCCGCCGGCACGTGATTTATTGAATTTTTCTTTTTCGGAGTTCAAAATGTTTTTGTTGCATGGAGAAATAAAAATGTGGCTTTCTCTCTAGCAGGTCACTGATTTCATAAATGCAACGCGCTATCGTTTTTTTTATACATAGCATAAAGGTTAAAAAAGATATATGCCGTGTTATCTTCATTTTAGATGTCCAAAGGGTTTTGTGGCTCCCGGTGTTTTCTTTTCTGTGGGAAACGGATCCAAATGGCTCTTTGAGTGTTTAAGGTTGCCGATGAGTAATAGAAGGGGAAGCCAAACCTAACAAGAGCCTTGGTGGCGCAGCAGACTAAAGCGCTGTTAACTAGCACCAGCTGCCTGCAATTACTGCAGGTTCCAATCTCACCAGGCTCAAGGTTGACTCAGCCTTCCATCCTTCCGAGGTAGGTAAAATGAGGACCCGGATTGTGGGGGCAATAAGCTGACTTTGTATAAAAAAGAACACCGCTTTTGGGGGGGGGGGGGGGCGAAAGCCCTACTAAGCAGGTATATACAAAAGTATGAAGGCTATTGCTTAACACATTGTAAGCCGCCCTGAGTCTCCGGAGAAGGGCAGCATATAAATCGAACCATTAAATTAAATAAATAAATAAATAAATAAATAAATAAATAAATAAATAAATAAATAAATAAATAAATAAATAAGAGTTGAGGGAACGCTTGTTTTGATGATCCACACTTTTTTTCCCCAATCGATGACACTAATGGATAGCCCGTTCTCCAAACTGAAGGAACGGGGCATGGAATAAGGAGAGGTTTCTTTCTTTCTGATAAAGATCGATTTTAAAAATTAATACATGAGCCGCCTCGAGAAGAGAAAGATGCTGTATCCGTTGCATTTAGATAAAGGTTTTATTTACAGGCAAAGGTAAAGGTTCCCCTTGTTCCCGTTCCTCGTCCCAGCTCCTGCCAACCTAGCAGTTCGAAAGCAGGTAAAAAATGCAAGTAGAAAAATAGGAACCACCTTTGGTGGGAAGGGAACAGCGTTCCGTGCGCCTTTGGCATTGAGTCATGCCGGCCACATGACCACAGAGACGTCTTCGGACAGCGCTGGCTCTTCGGCTTTGAAACGGAGATGAGCACCGCCCCCTAGAGTCGGGAACGACTAGCACAAAGGTGCGAGGGGAACCTTTACCTTTACTTTAATATTTACAGAGAGGGAAGAGATGAAAATAAAGCAAAGAGAGAGAGAGAGAATTTCAAAAAATCCCTGGATCTTTTTAAGATTTTGGATGGGAAAATGCTGGGTTTTTAAATCCCTAATTACTTCTGGGTTTTTTTTTCTTTCCTGTCTCCCCATCTTTGTTTCAAAAGAAAATCATCCCTATTTAAAAAAAAGAAAAAGGCATTTTCTATTTCACAAAAGGCCCTGCTTCTTTCTGGCTCATTTTTTAAAAAGGGCAGGGGGGGAGCGGCTGGGTTCTCTTCCTAACTTCAAAGTATTCTAATCACTGTGTGGAGGAAAAGTTTAGTTTCCCCACCACCACCTCTCTCTCCCCCTTCCCCTGTACTTCTGATCCCCATGGAAACGTTTTGCAAATGATTTGCAGAGAGATTCAGAATCAAAAGTAAGGATGGGCAGGAAGGCAAGGCAACCGTATTGCAAAGAAATTCAAACCACTCATTTAAAAAAGAAAAGAGTCAAAAAGGAAAAAGAGAAAGAAAGGTAGAAAGAGAAAGAAAGGAAAGAAAGAAAGAAAGAGAAAGAAAGAAAAAGAAAGAAAGAGAAAAAGAGAAAAAGAAAGAGAAAGAAAGGAAGGAAGGAAGGAAGGAAGGAAGGAAGGAAGGAAGGAAGGAAGGAAAGAAAGAAAGAAAAAGAAAGAAAGAAAGAAAGAAAGAAAGAAAGAAAGAAGAGAACAGTTTTAGGGAAATAAACTTCCTCCCCACCAAGATAATCAACCTAACAACTTATTGCTGTCTCTTAGAAGGCAATTAAAGATTTTTTCATTTCTATGGAGATTTCTAGGGAGAAATTCAAACCACTCATTTAAAAAAGAAAAGAATCAAAAAGGAGAAAGAGAAAGAAAGAAAGAAAAGAAAGAGAAAGAAAGAAAAAGAAAGAGAAAGAAAGAAAGAAGGAAGGAAGGAAGGAAGGAAGGAAGGAAGGAAGGAAGGAAGGAAGGAAAGAAAGAAAGAAAGAAAGAAAGAAAGAAAGAAAGAAAGAAAGAAAGAAAGAAGAGAACGGTTTTAGGGAAATAAACTTCCTCCCCACCAAGATAATCAACCTAACAACTTATTGCTGTCTCTTAGAAGGCAATTAAAGATTTCTTCATTTCTATGGAAGACGTTTCACTTCTCATCAAATGGAGATTTCGCAGTATCCTTCCCCTGGAGTGGGGAGGGAATGGTGATTTTGCAGTATCCTTCCCCTGCCACGCCCACCAAAACACACCACGCCCACCAAGCCACGCCCACAGAACCGGTAATTAAAAAAATTGAATTTCACCACTGGTGACAGGTAACCTAGTTACCTGCTTGTTGGGCAGTTCTTGGGACCCACAAGCTAGGAAAGGGGGCATGGGGTGGTCCCCCAGGATTTGGGTACGGAGGTTGATCAAACCAGCTTTAGCAGTTAAATCGGCACAGGTTTAAAGGGTGTTTGTGAAAAGTTGGAATTGATCCTTAGGAAGGTTCCGCTTTCTGAAATGTTTAGTTCAGGTTGGTGTTTGAACAGCCAAATAATCTGAGCAGGTTTTATTTATACAATCCTGACTTTTATGCCAAGCATCCTTGATCATGAATATTTCACATTTCCAAGCTCACCAGGGAGACTCAAAATATATTAGCAATATTGGGTCAGAGAGGCTACAAATTTTCTCCCCCCACCCCCCAAGGAGAAACCACAAGTGATGTGAAGTCCCCAGTTATAACATTTTGCCTGTGTTGGATCCTGAAGTTTAGGATCGCTCTCTCTCTCTCTCTCTCTCTCCCCCAAATGTTTCTTCTATCCATTTTCTATCCCAGTGTCCATTTTTGGCATCTGCAGCCTGCATAAAACTCCTCGAAAAAGTTTGCTTTAAAAACAAAAACAAAAAAAAACTGCCAGTTCACAAACGAGTGAGAAATCTTTTGCATCAATGCCCCCGGACATTTCTATCAATGCGATGCTTTTTCTCCAGGCATGGAGAAAAGGAGTGATGGGATAAAAAAAATCTGATATGACCCAGACAAGCAGTCACACGCACACAAAATACATTCCACCTTCCACCCTCCAAATTCCGCAAAGTTGATTCTCCGTTTGTGACATCTAAGTTTACAATTCCTGGGAAACATACTTGGTGATCTGAGCATTCCTGGAATTCCCTTTCTGCTTTCAAGAAGCAGATCAGAAGGGATGATCCAGGACGGGACGGAGGGGGGGGAAATAGCAGGCTGCTAATAGAAGCACCAGAAGTGATCGTCTCCAGATGCCTTTCCTTCGGGTCCTGCGTTGTGGGGGAGGGGTGGGCCTCAAGCCCCTCCCAGATGCTCCAGTTTCACCTGAACAGGAAGATCATCAGAGCCATCTTCTCAGCTCCATTCTAACCCTGCAGCCGCCATCCAACAGGTAAGGCTGCAATCCTTCCAACCTTTAGTTCATAGTTTCACCCTAGGATGGGATGGGATGAGATGGGATGGGATGGGATGGGATGCAGAGCCTTGGTAGTACAGGGGTTTAAGGCACCCTGTTATTAAGCTGGTTATTAAGACCAGCTGCCTGCAATTACTGCAGGGTTCGAATCTCGCCAAGGCTCAAGGTTGACTCAGCCTTCCATCCTTTCTAAGGTAGGTAAATTGAGGACCCAGTTGTGGGGGCAATAAGCTGACTTTGTATAAATATACAAAAGGATGAAGGCTATTGCTGAGCACATTGTAAGCCGCCCTGAGTCTTCGGAGAAGGGCGGCATATAAATCAAATAAAAAAAAAAAGAATAGAATAGGGTAGGATAAGATGTAGAATGGAATGGAATGGAATGGAAGAATAGAATAGAATAGAATAGAATAGAATAGAATAGAATAGAATAGAATAGAATAGAATAGAATAGAATAGAATAGAATAGAATAGAATAGGAGCCTTGGTGTCGCAGCAGACTAAAGTGCTGTTAAGTAACACCAGCTGCCTGCAATTACTGCAAGTTCGAATCTCACCAGGCTCAAGGTTGACTCAGCCTTCCATCCTTTCGAGGTAGGTAAAATGAGGACCTGGTTTGGGGGGGGCAATAAGCTGACTTTGTATTAAAAAAGAACACTGCTTGGGGGGGGCGAAAGCCCTACCAAGCAGGTATATACAAAAGTATGAAGGCTATTGCTTAACGCATTGTAAGCTGCCCTGAGTCTCCGGAGAAGGGCGGCATATAAATCGAACCAATAAAGAATAGAATAGAATAGAATAGAATAGAATAGAATAGAATAGAATAGAATAGAATAGAATAGAATAGAATAGAATGCAGGGTAGGGTAGGGTAGTGTGGGATGGGATAGGATAGGATAGGATCACACCTGGTTAGCTTGGAATGGGAGACCTCCAAGGGATCTTAGGGTTCTAGGTTGGATTGGGAAGTAAAAGGAGAAGAAAATAAAATAAAATATCAAAAGGACCCCTCATTAGCAAACCTGTTTTTTGTGGTTGCTAAGAAAACGGAATGAATTCCTTAGCAACCGAATCCCTTCCACAATTAAGTTTCCTTTTTTTTTTTTTTTTTTTTTTTTTTATAAAAGAGCATCATTTCAGAGCCCTTACACAAGCGGGCTGTTTCCCCGACTCCTCTTCATCTTCATCCTATAGGATTGCTTTCCTTCTCTTGTTGAGGTCCTCGAAAGTCCTGCAGGATTTATTCTGATGGGCCCATTTCCTTGATCGGGGTGGGGGTGGGGAGGAGAAACCAAGATTGTGCCTCCCCAAGGAAGCCCACCCTTGCTGTCAAACTAAAATAAAATAAAATAAAAACGCCCTGCCTTTAAGCCAAGAAACCCGGCGCCAGTAAAACTCACAAAAAAAGGCAACTTAAGGGAAAAGAGGGGAGGGAGTCTCCCCTCCTCGCCTCCTCCTCCTCCTCCTCCTCCTCCTGCGCCCCCTCCCCAAGAACTTTTACTCACCTGGCGTAGCGTGTCTTCTGAAAATCCAGCAGCCTGGAGATAAACATGGTGAGATTTCCATCAGCTTCGCAGCTTCGGGGGGGCCAAAGGGCGGGAGGGGGGTCCCTCACAGACCCCCCCGGCACCCGGGTCGAAAGTGCAGGGTCTCCGCGCCCAGCGGGGTCTCCCTTAAGCCGCCCATCGCCCATCGCCGCCTCCCAGCCGCGGAATGATTGAATGGACTTGGTGGGACCGGCTGGGGAAAATCAGACGCCCGGGGCGGAGGAGGAGGGGGGGAGGGTGAGTGGGAAGGGAAGGGGTGTTAATTGGCCCGGTGGGCAGGGAGGGGCATTCTCCCCTCGCCCACCCACCCACCCACCCCAGAGAAGGAATAGGAATGGAGGGCTAAAGAGGACAAGAAAGGAAGTCCCTGTTGCATGGAAAGGAGGAGGAGGAGGAGGAGAGAGGACTGGGAAGCGGCTGGGTGGGCAGGGGGAAATGGGGGCGGGGTGGGGGGTCTGTGTCAGAGGCAGGGTCTGCAACTCCCAGCCTTAAAGAGAGCAAGGGAGGCGAGGAAGAGGAAGGGGCGAGGGAGTTTGAGTGGAGCGGATTTGATGGACACCATAGCTAAGGGGGGGAAATGGGGTGGGTGGGAAGGAGAGAGAGAGGAAGAGAAAGACCAAGGGGGTCGGTGCTGGGTGGGAGGGGGGAGGGAGGGAGAGAGAACAAACAAACAAAAAAAATCCCCCCAGCCCCTAAAGTCGTCGGAGAGGTCTCGCCCGAACGCCTGTTGAGTAAGCCTGCTTGAGCCAAAGCTATAAATACCGCCTCGCTCGCTCCCGCGGATCAAATAGCAGATTTCCAAATACAAATTCAGTCCGCGGGGAGATAAAAGGGAGATTTTGGGGGGTGGGGTGGGGGGAGAGGGAGGGAGGAAAGGAGGGGAAGGGAAATGATTTGCCTTCTCCGTTCTTTTCATCGTGAGAAGTTGGTTCCTTTTCTGTGAAATATATATATATATATATAGCCATATATATATAACTCTGAAGTGGGCTTCTGCTATGTTTTGAGGGATTGGCTTCTTACTAGGAAGGGCAGCCTGACCCCCGTTGTTAGTCTGGAGGCACTGTGCCATGGGGCAGAGCGTGGGGGTGGGGTTGCGGGGTCTGGGGAGGGGGCTTATGAACTTCTGTTGGTTGGGTGCCATCAGCGCTGGAGGCCACCATCTCTGGGTTGTCTCTTCCTCTCTCCCTCTTTTCCTTCCTTCCATCCATCCTTCCTCCCTCCCTTCCGCTGTGTGGAGGAGGGAGTGAGGGATTGCGAGACTGGCTGGGAAACTGTCACGGAATAGCAATTGCTAGACTGGCTGGGAAACTGTCATGGAATAGTAATTGCTAGACTGGCTGGGAAACTGGCTGGGAAACTGTCATGGAATAGCAATTGCTAGACTGGCTGGGAAACTGTCACAGAATAGCACAGGTTAAGTGACCCATGATGCATTTGTTATGACCTTTTGAGCCATGGTTGTTAAGCCAATCCCGGCAGCTGTTAAGTAAAGGAAGTTAAGGGAAGGAAGGAAGGAAGGAAGGAAGGAAGGAAGGAAGGAAGGAAGGAAGGAAAGAAGGAAGGAAGGAAGGAAGGAAGGAAGGAAGGAAGGAAGGACAAGAGGTAGGTAGGTAGGTGAGGAAGGAAGGAAGGAGAAAAGGGAGGGAGAGAAAGAAAGGAAAGGAAGGAAAGAAGCAATCACACTTAGACTTATATACCGCTTCACAGTGCTTTTACAGCCCCCTCTAAGCGGTTTACAGAGTCAGCCACTTGCCCCCCCCCCAACTATCTGGGTCCTCATTTGACCCACCTCGGAAGGATGGAAGGCTGAGTCCACCTTGAGCCCGGTGAGAATATAATACGGAATATAAGAATATAAATTGGATGGAATATAAATGTCATAAATAAACGTGAGCCACCGATTGTCCTCCTCTTTCTTTCAGGCATCCATCTGGCCCAGCTTCTCAAATCCATAGGATATTATAATCGGATTCCCAACCCCCCCCAACCCCCTAACCCCCGACGTCAGGAGGTTTGGCATGGCTGCTTTCGTCCTGAGTTGCTGAAGAACAAAAAAAAAATACCCTTTTTGGAGTACCAGACTTGGGAAAAAAAAATGACATCTCCCCCTCACAGTCTTTCCCACTCTCACGACTGGGAGGGTTTGTGGCCTCGCTTGGCTTCGAGCGGCCCCGCTTTTCAAGTTGCCAAAGGAAATGGCTTCAAAGCTGAGTGGGGGGGGGAGGGAGGGTTAGAGGGATTGCGGGGAGGGGGGGACGGATTGGAAGCAAGCAACGTTCCCATCCATTCAACAAAAGCAGGTCAACCTTCACTTGGCAAGCCAGGCCAGAGAAGAGGCAGCAAATAGTTATGAAGCAGCCCCAGCCCTCAGCATACGGGCTGCTGTTAGGGAGATCTCGTTTAATTATCCTTCCCTCCCTCCCTCTTTCTCCTTCCTTCTTTCCTTCTTTCTTCCCTTCTTCCATCCCTCTTTTCCTTCCTTCCTCCCCCCTCCCTCCCTATCATTCTTCCTCCCTTCCTCCATCCCCTCCACCTTCCTCTCGCCTCTCTCCTCCCTCTCTTTTTCCCTTTCATCCTCTCCTCCTCCATGCTCTCCACCTCCCTTCCGAATAACAGAGTTGGAAGGGACCTTTAAGGTCTCCCAGTCCAACCCCCTCCTCAAGCAGAAGACCATTCTGGACAAATGGCTGTCTGATCTCTTCTTAACAAGCTCCAGTATTGCCTAACCAACTTCCTTCCTTCCTTCCTTCCTTCCTTCCTTCCTTCCTTCCTTCCTTCCTTCCCAACTATTCTCTTTCCTTCCTCCCTCCCTCCTATTCTCTCCTTCCTTCCTTTCTTCCCACCTAGTCTCTTTCCTCCCTCCCTCCCTCCTATTCTCTCCTTCCTTCCTTCCTTCCTTCCTTCCTTCCTTCTCACCTATTCTTTTTCCTTCCTCCCTCCCTCCTATTCTCTCCTTCCTTCCTTCCTTCCCACCTATTCTCTTTCCTTCCTCCCTCCCTCCTATTCTCTCCTTCCTTCCTTCCTTCCTTCCCACCTATTCTCCTTCCTTCCTCCCTCCCTCCTATTCTCTCCTTCCTTCCTTCCCACCTATTCTCTTTCCTCCCTCCCTCCCTCCCTCCCTCCCTCCCTCCTATTCTCTCCTTCCTTCCTTCCTTCCCACCTATTCTCTTTCCTCCCTCCCTCCCTCCTATTCTCTCCTTCTTTCCTTCCCTCCCTCTCTCCTATTCTCTCCTTCCTCCCTTCCCTCCTATTCTCCTTCCTCCCTCCCTCCCTCCCTCCTATTCTCTCCTCCCTCCCTCCCTCCCTCCTTCAAAAGAGGAAGGGAGCAATTCCTTACCAAAGTCTGTTTAATGGGATTCATAATAGCGTCCTTTTAAAATTGTAAGAGAAAGGATGAACTGGAAATCCCTTTACGACGCCTTGAGAGAATGGGAAATTACTGGGGCTGGTGGGGGTTTGTACCAAATTGAAAAAAAAAAAAAATCCAATGAAATGACATTCCAATAGAAGGGAATATCTATAGCTCAGGGTTGCTCTCTGAGCTGGCTTGTTTTGCTCGAATATGTTTCATTACCGGCCGAGATGATATCATCAATCCTCATCATGTTACCTCGTTGGGTAATGAAACGTCTTGCTTGTAAACAACCCAGCTCAGAAATGACATTGTAGGGTTAGAGCTGGGTTTATCTGAAGGAGCCGCCGTGCCTTTAAATCCTACCCAAGGTTGGCTTGGAACAATTTTATTTTGTTCTCTGATTACACAGCCTATCTCTGAGAACAGTTGTAAAGATTATAGGGAGGAGGAAAAAAACAAAAAACAGAAATATAGAGGCTTTGAGTTTCAAATGGCCGGAGGATATCTTTCGGCTATCGTAACCACCTTTGTTTTATCAGCAAAACAATGGGACGGGGTGATATTTCCCAACCTCGGGAATTCCGTTTCTCTTGGTAACTCAAAGGATAATTGATGTGCGAGAGACAGATGTCAGCTTTTTAGGATAAACCAGGAATTTTGTAATGGGTAAAAAGGTATCAATAAGGGAGAATGCTTGTAGCTCAGGATTGAACTGAGGGGTCCTGGATGCTCTCTGAGCTTCCTTGTTTTCTTGCAGACGTTTCATGACCCAGTTAGGTAACATCATCAGTGCTAGAAGGGAATGGGGTTTGCAGAGAGGAGGAGGAGGAGGAGGAGGAGGAGGAGGAGGAGGAGGAGGAGGAGGAGGAGGAGGAGGAGGAGGAGGAGGAGAAAGAACAACTACTGTGGGGTCCTGGGTGCTCTCTGAGCTTCCTTGTTTTCTTGCAGACGTTTCATGACCCAACTAGGTAACATCATCAGTGCTACTGAATAAAAGATATAGCTGAGGAAGATTGAAAGACATTCAAAAGGACCTTAGTTTAAAAGCTGGTGAGTTAACCGTAATCAGTGGACAGAATAGATGAGGAAGACCTGGAATAAATGGCCTTGGTTGTAAGGGCAGGAGAGGAGCTGAATGAAAAAAGACATTACTATTTTTAAAACCGGGACACCGGTTGCCGGGGCAACCAGCATCCCCTGAAGGGGACGGTAGGAGGATGGCAGAACTTGCAAAGGTGGTGGGAGGGGGAATGGCGGGAGGGGTCAGAGGTCATTTCCAGGTGGACAAGCGTAATCCCCCGGCTGTCCCTTGGGAGAAATAATCTCGCTTCCCAAGGCCACACTTGGAATCCTGCATCCAGTTTTGGTCGCCACGACGTAAAAAAAAAGATGTGGAGATTCTAGGAAGAGTGCAGAGAAGAGCAACAAAGAGGATTTTAGGGGACTGGAGGCTAAAACATATAAAGAAGAACGGTTGCAGGAACTGGGTATGTCTAATTTAATGAAAAGAAGGACTAGGGGAGACATGATAGCAGTCTTCCAATATCTCAGGGGCTGCCCCAAAGAAGAGGGAGTCAAGCTATTCTCCAAAGCACCTGAGGGCAGGACAAGAAGCAATGGGTGGAAACTAATCTAGGAGACAAACAACCTAGAACTAAGGAGAAATTTCCTGACAATTGAAAACTATCAATCGAAGTTGCCTTCAGAAGTTGTGGGAGCTCCATCACTGGAAGCTTTCAAGAAGAGTCCGGGCTGCCCTCTGTCAGAAATGGTGTAGGGTCTCCCGCTTGGGCGGGGAGCTGGACTAGATGACCTACAAGGTCCCTCTCAACTCTGTTAATCCGATCAGATTTAAACATAAAATCTCCCAAAACAAAACTCAAGTTTCAAACTGTAATGCAATCTTAAGATTTTGAATCCTGAATTGTTTCAAGTTTCAAAAGCTTATCTGCATCTACCTGGGTGAAGAACCAGTTGGTGGATGCAAGACCTCCTGCTGTTTTGTTATCTCCTGGTGGAGATACACTTTCTCTTATCAAAATACTACGCTGGATTTCACATCTCTGGTTCTAAAAAACCATTTTATTTGATTATTGCCTCTGCCCTCCGGTGCCCATTGCCAGAACTGCAGGCTAAGGAGCATCTCCAAGGACTTCTGTAGGAGCTTATTTGAGGTTGGCCAACTCATTGGTAGAGTAACCACGAGGTCCTTAGAAAAGATATCCAAATGCTGTGATGGGTATATTTGTCACGCCTGAATTTGATTGGGGTGTGGGGTTGTTTGTATCCTTGGGTATTCCGACATGAATTCAGTTTGACACAGTTTGGAGCTGAGGGAGGATGGAGCCTTTGGCCAAAACATCAGAGTTAGCCAATGAGTAAGCACATTCCAACAGCTGGCTGACCAGAGGAGGAGGAGGAGGAAGAGAAGTCACCAAGCAACCAGCTCCCATCTTGGTTGGACAATGTGACAGTTTGTTTTGGAAACTTGAGAAACTTATATTGGGGGTGAAAAGCCCGGGAACTTCAGTACTGGCTTTTCACCAGTTAGTGCCAAGATGGTGTATCTAAATAAATTTGTTCTTTGAGAAAACCAAATGCCTCGGAGTTCAATTTGTGAATGGATGCATTACTTGGAACCTGACACTATTGCTACAAAGATCTGAACTGAGCAAGCCATGGTAGGCTCTGCAATAGTTGAGGGGAGCAAAAGTTGGACTTCTGCGCCAAAAGTTGCCGCAGAAAGAACATTCTTTGTTGTGCTTTTTTGATGACTTTTTGATGTTGGGTGTCCATTTTAGATCTTGCGATATGGTAGAACCTAGAAATCTTGAGATGTTAGCTGGAGGTCCTTCTGCCTGCTTAGTACAACGCGTCCCTCACCTGTGAGGTACAGGTGATTTTTTCAGCACCAAAAATGGATGCCATCCAGGTAAAGTGTGTTTAGAAATGAAGCTTTACAAAACCTTTCTCTATGTCCAGGGAAATCAGGCTGGCCGACGAAGCAGAACCAGAGACTGGGAAATTAATAAGCCCTTTGTGTTTCTGTACACATACAAAATGCACACACCACAAATCTCTTTTGATTCAATTTTCTGGCTGTTTCATTTCCCTTCTCTTCCACCACCATCTGTTGTCCTTCATGCAAACCGATCTTGGCATCCTCCGAAGAGGCTCAGGGTAAGCAGCAAATCTCTCCGGCTTTATCGGCTAATGGGAGACAGCGCTAATTGGAGCCAAAAGGCAGCCTCCCGACTCACCTTTTGGTCTGGCCCTTTTGCTAATCTAAACTAATGAGAAAATGAGCTTAGAAATGGCCTTAGGGGACAAACATGATTTCCTAACGCCCTTGATTTTGTCTGGAGGGAGGAAAAAAAAAATTGCAGGCCAGAAGCATCGTCTTTATCGCAGAAAATAAAACGTTCCATTGCAAGTTGGGTGAAATAAACCTCTTCGAATTTGCTTCTCCGATGAAATTGCAAGAAGAGTGAAATGAGTATTATTATACACGATGAATTGGTACCCTTTTTTCTATTTCTGTATTTCCCACCCCCCCACCCCCAAATATTAATGCTTCACTTTATTCATTGGCTTGATCTGGCGTTTCATTGCACTCCTTTCCTTAAGCTGGCCAATAAATCAGATCTTTGCTTTATTCGAAACATTGTACTATAAAATCTGGGCAAAATTCTATGAAATAAAGAAATAGAAATAAAATAATAATAATAATAATAATAATAATAATAATAATAATTATTATTATTATTATTATTATTATTATTATTATTATGAATGGTTAGATAAAAGGAGGATAGCCGAGACAAATGTGTAGTGTTAGACCAGAATTCTATACGTTATTATTGATAAATATGTATGTGAATTGTATAGACAGGTATATGTAGGTATAGATATGTATAATTGTATAGGAATAAGGTATAAATGGCTATTATTATACTATGTTTAAATAATGTATAAGGTGTAAGGAATATATTATTACATTATCATTAGTATATTATGTATTAACTTAAAGTGTTGGAAGATGCTTTGGACCAGTGATGTCATATCTACGTCCAATGTTTTTAATTTTGAATTACTAATAAAAAACTTTTTTAAAAAAAAAAGATCTTTGCTTTATTATTTTTATTTGCTGGGCTCTTCTTTTAAATCATTGAGCCAATTTTTAAACTAAGCATTCCTAACAAGCATCCGTGGTCGAATTATCATTTCATCGCCTTTTGGTTATTTTTTTCCCCCAATCTTCTTTCACTCTGCAAAAAAAAATAAATCTGCACGCAGAAAGGGGAACTGCGCCTGCGCGCACAAAAGCCTCCTCCTACCCCCCCAAACAGTTCGGTGGCTCTCAAAAAGAGCCACCGCGCAGGCGCCCCCGCGGCCCTCCCGTCCTTCCTCCCACGCGCCTGCGCGAGGGCGAAGAGGCCGCTGGGAAAGGAGGGGCGGGGATGGCGCACGCGCGCAAGGGCTTCGGCCGCTAAGCCGAGCGTAAACAAGGCGCCGCTGTGAGGGGAGATGAGGAGACGGCCGGAGATGATGATGATGATGATGAGCCGGGCCGGGCGCTTCCGAGGCTGAGCCTCGCCGCCCTTCTTGCGCTCCTCCGCCCGGCGAAGGACGAGCGACGAGGCCGCCATGAATTTAGCCAGTCAGAGCGGCGAGGCCGGCTCCGGCCAACTGCTCTTCGCCAACTTCAACCAGGACAACACGTAAGGGAGGGGGGCGTGGCCAGAGGGAGCGCGCACGCGCGTGCCCGGCGGTGTGTGGGAGGGGGGGGCCTGGAGGCAGGAGCCAAGATTCGAAAGCGGGTGGGAGGGGGAGGAGGAAGAGGGGGGCGTGGCCAAAGATGTCCCTGGCTTCCATCCTCCCTTCTGGGACTTCCCTCCCCCTCCCAGCTGGTTGTGGATTATGGGCCTTGGGGTGGTGGTGGTGGTAGGGAAGGGGGGAAGGGGAGGAGGTGGAAAGACTACCCTAAGCCATACCCCTGCTGGGATTTTCACCCCAGAAAAAAGGTGGAGTGGGGAGAAGGGGCACCCAGAGGCCATCTAGCCCAGCCCTTCTCCCTGGGCTGGGGAGCCCATTGAGCCATCCTGGAAGGGGAAGGCAGCTCAGCCTTCTTCTTAAGAGGCCTCCAAGTGTGGGCAGGACACCCCCACCCACCCCCCCAAACTCCAGTTGTGGGAGGGGGAAAGAGGGTGGTCCCAGGTAAGGGTTTTATTTGATTGGGTGGGTTTCATAAAGGCAGGATGGGGTGGGGGGGGGGAGAATGGAAGGTTAACCAAGATTTTTTTGGGGGGGGGAGATTTGTCTCATCGGGGAGACTGGCCTGCTGTCCTACCCCCGCCTCTGTGGGACCTACTTAAAAAAAAGTAAATTGGGGTGCAGTAGAATGGTGATTCCAGAGAAAACCCACTTAAAATGCAAACCAGAGTGCAGGATTGGTGAGAAAAACGTGCATTTTTCCATTGAGAAAATCCCTTTTTTTTTTTTTTTTTAATTTGATTTATATGCCGCCCTTCTCCGAAGACTCAGGGCGGTTTACAATGCACTAAGCAGTAGCCTTCATCCTTTTGTATATTTATACAAAGTCAGCTTATTGCCCCCACAAACTGGGTCCTCAATTTACCCACCTTAGAAAGGATGGAAGGCTGAGTCAACCTTGAGCCTTGGCAAGATTCGAACCTGCAGTAATTGGGATTTAAACATCTCGTGCTTTTGCAACCTGAAAAATCTATATTGTTGTATGTGCATTGAAAGCTTATGCACCGGAAACAAATTCCTTGTGCATCTAAATCACACGTGGCCAATAAAGAATTCTATTCTATTCTAAATTGGACTTTTATTCCTTCGGTTCGTGTTTCCTTCGCTGATGTAGTAATTTAGGGTGGTAGGGTATTACTACCGTGTTTCCCCGAAAATAAGACCCTGTCTTATATTTTTTTTGAACCATGAAATAATCACTCAACCTTATTTCCATGCGCTCAAAAGCCCGAATGGGCTTGTTATCAGGGGAATGTCTTATTTTGGGGGAAACGGGGTATTTTCTCCTCCTCTGATTGTTTTTTTAACTCTAGCATGTGATGTATGTGGCTTAGAGTTGCATGAACATGTAAATTGCATGTAAAATGTTTACCCTGGTTTGATTTTGTTGTAGTCGTGTCTGACTTTTCACAACCCCGTAGATCATAGCGCACCAGGCTTCCCATGTCCTCCACTGTATCCCGGAGTTGGTCCAAAATCGTGTTTGTTGCGTCGATGACACAACCTAACCATCTCATCCTCTGCCTTCTCCCTTCTCCTGTTGCCTTCCATCTTTCCCAACATCAGGGTCTTTTCCAAAGAGTCCTCTCTTCTCATTTGGTGGCCAAAGAAATTGAATTGAGCTTCAGGATCTGCCCTTCCAAAGGACAGTCAGGGTCGATTTAGGACAGGGGTAGGCAACCTTAAACACTCAAAGAGCCATTTGGACCCGTTTCCCACAGAAAAGAAAACACCGGGAGCCACAAAACTCTTCCCGTGCCTGACTATTTCTTGAGCGGCCACAAAACTAGCATATGTAGTTGAATTAAATGTTCTGTTTTCTTCTGAAACTTTTCTTTCCTTGGATTTATCCGTGGTTGGCCTACCGGGAGTTGAAAAGCACAATAAATTGCATGCCACCGGGTGTCGCACATTGGCGGTTGTGACGCATATTTTGAGTGACGGAGCCGCAGAAGAGGGGTGAAAGAGCCACATGCAGCTCCAGAGCCGCAGGTTGCTGACCCCTGGTTTGGGGGGGGGGAAGAGCAGTCATCTAGGTCCACTTCATTTTAACTCAGATTTAATTAACCGGGTTAGTATGTTTTGAGGCACGGACAGCCATGCTTTCCACTTGCCTAAATATTCTCCATCTACCGTAGAGCTGCAGGTTGCTGACCCCTGATTTAGGAGAATCTGAAAACCAGAAAAGTTTTTCTTTTTTTCTCGCCATAGTACATCAGAACTATACTGCGTTGTTTCTGTGTCATATAATATATGTGGGTATATGCATAATTTTGCATTTGTTTATGTTGTCATGTTTCTGTAGTGTATATTGGAGGTGGTGACCCTTCCAGAGCTGTTTGCAATGAAATTTTATTTTAATCTATGCCGATTAGTGTACATTTATTTATTATTTATTTATTGATTGATTCGATTTATATGCCGCCCTTTTCCGGAGACTCAGGGCGGCTTACAATGCGTTAAGCAATAGCCTTCATACTTTTGTATATACCTGCTTAGTAGGGCTTCCCCCCCCCCAAAGCGGTGTTTTTTTTTATATAAAGTCAGTTTATTGCCCCCACAATCCGGGTCCTCATTTTACCTACCTCGAAAGGATGGAAGGCTGAGTCAACCTTGAGCCTGGTGAGATTTGAACTCGCAGTAGGCAGCTAGTGCTACTTAACAGCACTTTAGTCTGCTGCACCACCAAGGCTCTGTTTAAAGTGACAATAAAGTTATTCTCAGTTCTAAGGAGTTTGTAGTTAGATTTGTTGCCAATTCAGCTCTGGCCAGGCCTGCTCAGTGGTAGCCCCTATTTAAGGGAATCCTCCTTTCCTGGAACTATGGATATGGACCTTGTTGGCTGGGGAATTCTGGGAGTTGAAGTCCACTCATCGTGAAGCTGCCAAGGTTGGGAAACACTGTCCCAGAGTACTCAGCAGTGACTCAGGCACTCTGGGAATTGAAGTCCACCCATCTCAACAGTTGCCAAGATTACGAAATATTGCTTTAAGGAAGCACATTCTGACAGCTCACTCTGTCAGATCTTTCTGTCTTTGCAGTGATTAAAAAATAAACACCTTGCAGTTTCTTAAGTCCAGCTAAAGAGGCTCAGGTAATAAACAAAAATGAAAACTCAAAACCACAATTCCTGACTTATTTAAACGTCTATGGAGATTCTCAATCATCCAAGTCATGGTTGTCCCAACGATGTTTTTCAAAAGGCAGCTGGACTTTCTTGATTTTCTCCTTGAAAACATTTTGCTTCTCATCCAAGAAGCTTCTTCAGTTATTAAACAGAAGTTTCTTGGATGAGAAGCAAAACGATTTTAAGGAAAAACAAAGTCCATTTGCCTTTTAAAAATATCTTTGGGACAATTCCTAACTTAGCTAATTATTAATGCTGACTCTTTCCTCTAAAATTTTGTCGTCTTATAAAACAAATGTAATTTTTTTTTTTTAAATTCAAAGTTAGGAATATTGAAATGGAGAAGCAGGGAAGGAGACGGAAGCCAATTTTTCCCCATCTTGTCACAGTCTGCTTTCACACAATTTTCTCACAACATAACAGTTGAGAAAGTAACTATACTGTCTCTCAACTTTCTGTTTGTTTTGCTTGAATGGGAGCAAAACTTTCTGTGCTCGCTCTAAACACCACGGGATTGGAAAGCCAGCTCGGAGGTTTTCTATGTGGATGACTCAGGAGGAAAAACCCTAAGCTGCTTTGGCTGTTCCCGTCTCCCCTTTTGTGTGGCTTGTTCCGCTAGCTCCAACGGTGGTTCCTTGTGTGTATGTGTACATTTGTGAGTTGGCAGGAGGATACAGAACCGAATTGCTGCAGAGGCCTCATCTCTTGAATGCAAAGTAGGTTTAATTCTTGCAAAAAAGGGGAAGCATGGGTATCAAAATAGGAGAAAGTTAATAGGAATAGAATAGAATAAGAATAGAAGAATAGAATAGAATAGAATAGAATAGAATAGAATAGAATAGAATAGAATAGAATAGAATAGAATAGAATAGAATAATAGAATAGAGAATATTTATTTATTATTTATTTATTTATTAATCAAATTTCTATACCGCCCTACTCCCGAAGGACTCAGGGCGGTGAACAGCCAAGATAAAATACAGATAATACAAATATTAAAAATCCCTTAAAATTATTAAATATTTTGGCCGAAACACAGATTAAAACACCCAATTTATAAAATCACGAATTAAAAAAATTTAAAAGAGGGGAGTTAGGCCAGGCCAGCTTGCTGAAATAGAAAAGTTTTGAGAGCACGGCGAAACGTGCGCAGGTCCGGGATCCTCCGTATCTCTGGGGGGAGCTCGTTCCAGATGGTAGGTGCCCCCACAGAGAAGGCTCTCCCCCTGGGGGCCGCCAGTTGACACTGTTTGGCCGACGGCACCCTGAGGAGCCCCTCTCTATGGGAGCGTACTGGTCGGTGAGAGGCTATTGGTAGCAGAAGGCGGTCTCGTAAATACCCCGGTCCGATGCCATGGAGCGCTCTAAAGGTGGTAACCAAAACCTTGAAGTGCACCCGGAAGACCACCGGGAGCCAGTGCAGCTCGCGCAGGAGGGGGGTCACATGGGAGCGCCACGTATAGAATAGAACAGAATAGGGAATAGAATAGAGAATAGAATACGATAGAGAATAGAATACAATACAATACAATAGGGAATAGAATAGAGAATAGAATAGAATAGAATAGAATAGAATAGAATAGAATAGAATAGAATAGAATAGAATAGAATAGAAAAAATGGAATGGAATGGAATGGAATATAACAAGAGCAAGGATTTGCATTAGCTCTTCGCCAATCTAAGTGGTCGTTGGTTTTTAGCCATATTGTTGGGTTCGTGCCCAGTGCCAAGTCATGAACCGCATTTTCAGATAATTGTGCGTGGGGAGTCACCCAACCCGTGAAGTCGGAGCCCGACCAACCGCATTTTGCTTTGAAGCGGTGTGCACGAACACAGTCTGTATCCAACCGTAGCTTCTCCTTTAGGTCGTTGCTTCACCGTCTTGCTGCTACAATCGCTGATGCGTCCGTCGATAAGATTACAAAATGTTTCTCATCGGTGGCTCATTCCAGGCCTCCTGCGAAATTTCAGGGCCGATTGCTGCTGGAGACCAGGTTGTTCCATTGGGTTTGTGTAGGCACACCTGACTTTACACCCACTTGGTACTCCAGCTTTAGATGCTGCAGCCAGATAAGGAAGATGTCACGTCCCGCTTCGCTTGCGTTGCAGTGGTTGCTTGGTATTAAAATATCAGATTTGCGATTGAGCAACCTTCCCTACTTTGAGAATAGGAAAGTTGTTTGGTTGCTTCTACAGGTAGTCCTCAACTTACAACGGTTCGTTTAGGTGGACCTTTCAAGGTCACACTGAAAAAAAGCGAGTGTTTTTCACAGTTACAACTTTTCCAGCATCCCCACTGGTCGTGTGATCAGAATTCAGAAGCTTGGCAAATTGACATTTGAAATTAGAGAACAAGAAGATAAACAATATTATAAGATGTGGGACTTATTTTATCGATGGTTAGATAAAAAAAATATGGAAGTGAAAGAAGATAAGAGATTTTTATAATACAAGAATTGTAGAATTATATAAAATACAACATCAAGATGTATTATTATTGGATCGATTTAGTGATGAAATGAATGTCGTAATATAAAGTAACTCAAATCTTAGAATATTTTGTACAAAATGAGGGAAGAACGGCTATAAATGATCAATGAGGACAATAATATATAGATATATATTAGATCGATAATATAAGAATTTAGGTAAACTCTAAACTATGAAGACGGTGAAGATGCACAAAAGACTTGTAACCAACCGACACTCTATGGGTAATTGAAGATGGTTTTATGTTTTTAAATAAAACGTTTTTATTATGTTTAAAAATAAAAAAAAATTTTTTCAAAAAAAAAAGAATTCAGAAGCTTGGCAATTGGTTTACACTTATGACTGTTGCGGTGTCACGTTTCCACCTTCCGACGAGCAAAGTCCACGGGGAAGCCGTTAAGCGAATCACCGCACTTGTTAAATTAGCGACAGGGTGGTTAAGTGAATCCAGTTTCCCCCTTGACTTTGCTGGTCAGAAGGTCGGAAAAAGAGGATCACAGGACCCTGGGAACACTGCCACCGTCGTAAGTACATGCCAGTTGCCAAGACTCTGAATTTTGATCACCTGACCGCTGCCGGGATGTGTGAAAAACGGCCCCACGTCATTTTTTTTCCAGCGCCGTTGTAACTTTGAATGGTTACACTAAATGAACTGTTGTAAGTCGAGGACTACCTGTACGTGCTATATTTAGAGAGCTGTATTTTGGGCATTTTTTTTTTTTAAAAAAAATCGGCACGCAGGGCTGGTCTTGAAAACTTTTGAGAGCCGTTTCAGCAAAAGTTTTTGGTAGGGACAGAGAAGGGGACACCCTGGTAGGGCGAGTGAATCTCTTGACTGGAAAGGACGGTCAACGCCAACATTTTCGCCACAATATGTTCTGTCCTCCTGACAAGCGTAGGCTTAATTATTTATGTTCATCTCTCTCGGCGGTTGCTAATTGATCTCCGGTGCCATTTCACTTTGACTAACTCCGTGCGTCCTGTACGTGTCTTTGTGTCTCGGTACGTGTCTTTCATTGAAGGAGTTATTGCTTCTACACAATCGAAGCAAAAGGGGAGCAGGATTTCAACATTTGAAACCTTTGTTGTCAATGGAGGGGAGGTTGGCCCCCTACTTTATTTTCTTCGGTGGTTCTAGGCCCTTTTTCGGGGATGGAGTCCAGGCAAGGGATTCTGTGCTAGCCAGGATGTCTCTCGGCTTCTAATAAGAAGGTGGGTGTCAGGAAAATGACATAAGCACCACAATTCCTACTCCTTTTAAAAGAACATTGATGGTAAGAGGCAAGGGACATCAACACTGCCCTTCTAGCGCCGCCCTTCTATTACCTAGTTGGGTAACAAAACTTCTGCAAGAAAACACGCCAAGCTCAGGGAAGGAGGGAGGGAAGGAAGAAAGGAGAGATGGGAAGGAAAAGGAAGGAAGGAAGGAAGGAAGGAAGGAAGGAAGGAAGGAAGGAAGGAAGGATCACTAATGATATTAGTTGGGTTATGAAAGCTCAGAGAGCTGCAAGGGGAGGGAGGGGGGAGGGAAGGAAGGAAGGAGAGATGGGAAGGAAAAGGAAGGAAAGAAGGAAGGAAGGATCACTAATGATATTAGTTGGGTTATGAAAGCTCAGAGCTGCAAGGGGAGGGAGGGGGGAGGGAAGGAAGGAAGGAGAGATGGGAAGGAAAAAGAAGGAAAGAAGGAAGGAAGGAAGGATCACTAATGATATTAGTTGGGTTATGAAAGCTCAGAGCAGC
Organism: Pituophis catenifer annectens; assembly: GCF_029215685.1. Classification (NCBI taxonomy): domain Eukaryota; kingdom Metazoa; phylum Chordata; class Lepidosauria; order Squamata; family Colubridae; genus Pituophis; species Pituophis catenifer. The sequence continues at coordinate 18,607,401 of NW_027256896.1, read as the reverse complement.
AAGGGGAGGGAGGGAAGGAAGGAAGGAAGGAAGGAAGGAAGGAAGGAAGGAAGGAAGGAAGGAAGGAAGGAAGGAAGGATCACTAATGATATTAGTTGGGTTATGAAAGCTCAGAGCTGCAGGGGGGAGGGAAGGAAGGAAGGAAGGAAGGAAGGAAGGAAGGAAGGAAGGAAGGAAGGATCACTATCATTAGTGATCCTTCCTTCCTTCCTTCCTTCCTTCCTTCCTTCCTTCCTTCCTTCCTTCCCTCCCTCCCTCCCTCCCTCCCTCCCTCCCTCCCCTTGCTGCTCTCTGATCTTTCATAACCCAACTAATATCTAATTAGTTGGGTCATGAAATGTCCGCAAGAAAATATCTAAGCTCAGAGAGCACCATGGACTCCCCAGTTCAACCCAGAGCTACAGATATTCTCTTCTGTCGAAACCGGTGAGTCTACCAGCAAGATAGTCTTCAGAGGCAGACCCACCAACATCAAAGCTAATAACCATTGATTTGCAGGATTTCCATCCATTCGCTCAACCCTTGTTTGAAGCCAGCGAGGCTGGTGGCCCCGCATCCCATTTCATGGTAACAAATTCCAATTGTTGGTTAATTTCCCACTCACTTCTCTGGCGGCTTACATTATGAGATCCCGTTTGATCTTCTTATTAAACAAAAAGAATCCGACCAAAACTCTTGGCTCTGCTTCGTGATCTCCAACGTACCCCAAAAGGGAGCCTTGACTCTGTTTGAATTGCATTCCCGCCCCCCGCCCTCCTTGGAGGGCAATAAAACAATATACCCATTGTGCCGAATATTTCTCATTGCCAGATGACAGGATTATCATGAATGCATTTTGCTCTCCCAACACCAAGTCTCTTTTTTCCCCTCTTCTTTTCCCTCCCCCTAAATCATTAGCAAGCGAGAACACACTGTGAGTTCTGCTTGCTTTAGAGTCCGTTAAAATTGATAGTGACTTATAAATAAGGGGTAGTGTAAACTCTATAAATAATCTTCCAAACCACTAGATTAAAAATACCGACTTTCCCTTTGGGGCGCATTATAGAGAACCGTTTTCGTTTTCTGCCCAAGTTGTACTTTCGAAAAGAAAATGAATTGTCGAGTGATTCGTGCCCGTGCTGAGATACAAATGAGTTTTTATAATCGATAGCTATTTCTCTCTTGGGGATATAAGCAGCCTTTGCAATAAACCGAGAGAGAATATTCTCTCTCTCTCTCCTTTCCCGGCCTTCTCAAACAGAAGAATTTTGCTGTAGACAAAATATGACTTAACTCGGTGCCAGCTGTGGAATTGGGATCGTAGAAACACCCAGGAGCATAGAAGAGTTCAGAGGCAGATGCATAAATAAATGTCTTAAACGTATTTATTCATATGATAAATCATATTAACTACGTACAACAGAGACTCATGAGGAACAAACATGAAAAGAGAGAGATGGAGAGAGCGCATGGTGGAAAAGGTTGGAGGGGGTTTTATATTCAGGGTAAGCCCCTCCTTTCCACATAGGGGTGGAGACACTCTCTGCCTCCACTGGTGTCTATATGACACATGTGCCAATGGCTTGCAAATACTTGACACCAACAAATCAACCCAATAGAAATACAATACACTGTGGCGGAGTGTGCCCATCACACTTGTAAGCAGCGACGGTCGTAAAACGAGTTCCTCACGGCCCTGTTTTCATGTCTTTGTTTTTGCAGTGGCCATTAAATAAATCTCCGCAGTCATTAAGCGAACTAATTATTCACGATGGTTGCAGATTTGCCGAAAAACCCAGTTTTCGGGAAAGCATCGTCAAGCGACCACGGGACACCGCAAATGGCTATACATGTAGCCGTGTCCTGGAGTTTGGTCCTGTGACTGCAAGGAGGTGGGGTGGGGTGGGCTGACCGTCGTAATTTCAAATCCAGGTTGTAAGTAGCTCCCAAGGTAGGTCCGTCAAAACGTCAATCGGTCACTAAGCAGTGAGTCATAAGTCCTGCGGTTCTGTTTTGAGTTGTCCCTCCCTTCAACAGCTAGGTTTATTTTTATTTTTATTTTTTTTTAATTTGATTTATATGCCGCCCTTCTCCAGAGACTCAGGGCGGCTTACAATGTGCTAAGCAATAGCCTTCATGCTTTTGTATATTTATACAAAGTCAGCTTATTTATACAAAGTCAGCTTATTGCCCCCACAAACTGGGTCCTCATTTAACCTACCTTAGAAAGGATGGAAGGCTGAGTCAACCTTGAGCCTGGTGAGATTCGAACTTACAGTATTTGCAGACAGCTGGTGTTAATCACAATGCTTTTAGTCTGCTGAGCTACCAGGCCCGTTATTGATCTGTGTCCAGTTTTGTTGGGGTCTGCAAGAAACGTAAAGGCTTATCATTGGATTTTACAGATGTCCGGCATTTGAAGGTCTCGGAAGAGTTGCTATGAATGTGGGTTCGTCACGATCCCCTAAAATCAGGATCCTTGTTTGACCTCTTGTTTATTTTTCAGGTCCTTGGCTGTGGGCAGTGTGTTGGGGTACAAATTCTTCTCTCTCTCTTCTGTGGATAAACTGGAGCAGATCTACGAGTGCAGTAAGTGTTTTTTGGGGGTTCTTTTCTCCTTCTCAGTCTCACCGTTTCCTAAATTACGGCCGCAGACCAAGGCAGGATTTCTCAGCTTCTTCAACGTGAGGATGTACGGACTTCAGTTCCTAGTTGCAAGCCACTTTTCTCCAGTGCTGCTGTAACTTTGAACAGACCCTAAATGAATGGTTGTAAGTTGAGGGCTACCTCTAGAACGAGAGCATTCTGATTTCCGATACGAGGGAGTCTTCTGCGAAAGAAGACTGTGGTTTAGTCTCTTGGACTGTGCTGAAGCCCATCCTCGGGAAATTTCTCTCTCTCTCCACAATGTGTGCATTGGGCTATTCTGTGTGCAGTGCTTATATGATGCCTGTTGTGTGTGGCTCACAGCTGTTGCAATAAAAGAGGTTTTTGGGACCACTCGTGTGTTTTACTGGCTCAGGAAGCCTAGGTCAGAACAAGAGGAGCCTTGGTAGTACAGTGGTTTAATGCACCCTGTTATTAACACAGCTGCCTGCAATTTCTGCAGGTTCGAATCTTACCAGGCTCAAGGTTGACTCAGCCTTCCATCCTTTCTAAGGTAGGTGAAATGAGGACCCAGTTTGTGGGGGCAATAAGCTGACTTTGTATAAATATACAAAAGGATGAAGGCTATTGCTTAACGCATTGTATGCCGCCCTGAGTCTCCGGAGAAGGGCGGCATATAAATCAAATTAAAAAAAAAAAAGAGTGATGTCTTTTTGGTCGGAAGGACTCATGAATCAAAACCCCCTAAAGTCATGAACTCCCTGTCCTTTTTCCTAGTTGGCCAACACCGACTGCAGTGCCATTTGATAGGTTAGATTTATATTAATAGCTCCATCCAGGAAGTCTCACTGGCATGTATTTAGCGGCACCAATTTTTAGCTGCTTTTTATTTACAGCTCTCAAAAGCTCCAGCAAGTAGAGGGCTTTTACCCCTCTTGTTCTTTCGCCTTCACCCACTTAACAGCTTCGCGCTGAAATATGGCCGGCTATTTATAGGCGGCTGTGCTTGGAAATGGCAACCTATTGATCCACAAGAGAGAGATAGAGAGAGACGGTCTCTGGCTGGCAGTAGTTTAATTGACTGCCTCCATGTTCTGGTTCAGTTGGAAATGGTCTGTCTCTTAGACCTGTGTACCTCTGCCCTTGTTTTTAAATGATCTGTGTACTGCTAAAACTCTCGTGTCTAACTTTCAATTGGGCGAAACTGGATTGTGGGGTAGCAGTGATTGAATCAACAAACTTCAAATGGGCTAACAAAAAGAATGCCTCTGGGACACGTGACTCTGTGGGATAGAAATTTAGCAAAATTGTCGCTGCTTCAGTGCTGACGCAGTCCCATGATCATTATTTCCAACATTCCCAGTCAGTTTCCTACAAAGAAAGTCAATGGGGAAGCCGGCAGGAAGTCAGAAGTTATTCCCATTACTTTTCTGCCTGTGCATGCCTCATCCTATTTCTCTGTTTAATAAGGAAGGATCTATGAATATTTTTCAGGAATTGGGTAGGGCTAGTCTAGTGAAAAGAAGGACCAGGGTCTTCCAATATTGAAGGGGCTGCCACAAAGAAGAGGGGGCCCAGCTATTCTCCAAAGCCCCTGAAGGCAGGACAGTAAGGAACGGATGGAAACTAATCAAGGAGAGAAGCAACCTGGAATTAAAGAGAAACTTCCTAACAGTGAGGACAATTAACCCGTGGAACAGTTTGCCACCAGAAGTTGTGGGTGTGCCATCACTGGAGGCTTTTTAGAAGAGACTGGACAGCCACTTGTCTCAAATGAGAAACCCCATTCTATCCCCACCCCATCCCCACCCTAGCTTAATTCTTACCCGTGCACTCTGGAGTGGGCGGGGGTCTTAATTGGGGCTTATTTTGGGGATAGGGCTTATATTGGGTGCATGTGTAAAAATCAAGCTAGGGCTTACTTTCTGACTAGGTCGTATTTTTGGGCAAACACGATAGACAGTTTCTTGGGGAGGGTGGGGGGCTGAGTCTCATGAGGTCTTTCTGTTGTGGCCCCGCCCTCTGAGCCTATCCCATCGGAGGAAGAAAGCTCCGAGCATGAGGAAGAGGAGTCAGCCAGGCCTCCCTCTCCAGGCCCCTCCCCTCTGGCACTGTCTCAGGTGCCGGCCGAGGGAGAGGAGATTAGTCGGGAGACAGGTGTCTCGGATGAGAGTGAGGGAGAGACATCATTCCTGGATGCACGCCTCCGAAGGCGTGATAAACGTTTGCAGCAGCTCAGGAGGTGTGCTAGGGATTAGAACTGAGTCACTGGACCACACCCCAGAGACTATATAATAGAGGGTGGTGGCCAGTGATCCCTGTGACGAACAAAAATAAACCTTGGATAGTCACTAAAGCATTGTCCGGAACTGCTGAGAGGAATATTATTCTGTTGGACTTTTGTACGCTGAGTATATTATCTTTCTGTTCTGTGGAAATAAAAGCACTTGGCAGACGGTGTATATATCGCTGCCAAGTTGGAGATAAAGACCTGGGTGTGTGCCAAAGTGCTTCCTTAACCCTCGGCTGGCTGTGTTTGTGTGTGTGTGTGTGTGTGGACGGGGACAGATCACTTTCCTGAACCTGCAAGTTAACCCAGTTGGTTGTTCTTTCTCTGTTTTGTGCCACCCCCGTTCCCTTTCCACGGTCGCCCCGCAGATGACACTGAAGACGTGTGCATCGTGGAACGTCTCTTTTCCAGCAGCCTGGTTGCCATCGTGAGCCTCCGGGCGCCTCGCAAGCTGAAAGTCTGCCACTTCAAGAAAGGGACGGAGATCTGCAACTACAGCTACTCCAACACGATCCTGGCCGTCAAGCTGAACAGACAGGTGAGTGGGGGCCCCACTCAGGCGAGCTGCTGCTGCCGGTGGTGGCACTGTGGTGAGAATGCAGTATTGCAAGCTAACTCTGCCGACTGCCAGCAGTTCGATCCTTAACAAATTTCTCACTTAGCAACATAAATTTTGGGCTCAATTGTGGTTGTAATTCAAGGAATACCTGTATAAGTCTAAGTGCTATTGCTTTCTGCTTCTCTCTCTTCTTCTTCTTCTTTTTTTAATTTCCCTCCCCCAGAGATTGATCGTCTGCCTGGAAGAGTCTCTGTACATACATAACATACGGGATATGAAGGTGCTGCACACCATCAGGGAGACGCCCCCCAATCCTGCGGGTAAAGATGCTCCTTACTCTCCTTTGATCCTCCTCTGACGCTGATACCTTTCCGCTCCCCGTTTTAGCTGGTTCCGTCCAAAAGAGTAAGATGGACTTGTTCCTCTGGGGGATGTTTTTTCAGCACCCGAAACTTCTGAAACTCTGTTTCAGAAAAAACTTTTTTTTCTGTCTCTGAAAGTCTCTGAAACAGAGCTTCAGAAAAAAACCCTCTGTTTCAGAGGCTTTTTTTCTGAAGCTCTGTTTGGAGGCTTTTTTTCTGAAACTTCGTTTCTGAGGCTTTTTTCAGCCTCTGAAAACTGAAACACTGAAAGCTGGGCGGGGCTACATTTGGAGTATAAGACGCACCCAGATTTTCACCCTCTTTTTGGGGGGAAAATACTCAGAAAAATATGGTGTATGTATATATATGTATATATATATATATATATATATATATATATATATATATATATATATATATATATATATATATATATATATATATATACTGTATTTTTCAGAGTGTATGTATATATATATATATATATATATGTATATATATATGTATATGTATATATATATATATATACTGTATTTTTCGGAGTATAAGACGCACCTTTTTCCCCCTTAAAAGGGGGTGAAAATTTAGGTGCATCTTATACACCGAATGTAGCCCCGCCCACCCACTGGCCCCCACCCTTTGGCCTCTGCCTCACAGCAGTTTACCTCCTTGCAAGCAAACAGCAAGAAAAAACAGCTCCTTTCAGCTTCAGCACAGCCTAATTAGTACAAGTTGATTGGATCGGCCTCCCGACTCTCAGCTGATTTGCTCTCAGCTGTTTTGTGCAGGGCTCTGCTGCTTGCTGCAAGGAGGTAAATTGCTGGAGCAGATTTTTTTTTTCCCTTTGTGCTAATCAAGCTATGCTGAAAACGAAACTGAAAGTAAAGCAGGCTGTTTGCTGCAACGAGGCAAAATTGCTCAGAGGCAGATTTCTTTTTCTTCTTTCCCTCCCCAAAAAAGGCAGGTGCGTCTTATACTCTGAAAAATACGGTATATATAAAAAGAGGGCTTCAGCCATACTAATCCCAAGAAAAAAAAAAAGAAAGTCCACTAAAGGTGGATATTATCGTCATCATTAATCTTGATTCTTTTCGTGACGGTTTTGGAAAGGAGAGTTCTCCAATCGTGCCGTTTCCTGTTTTTTTTTTTCCTCAGGATTGTGTTCCCTGTCCATAAACAATGATAACTGTTATCTGGCCTATCCAGGGAGCGCAACCATTGGCGAGGTCCAAGTTTTTGACACCATCAACCTGGTAGGGTCCTGCAGGCTCCCGCCAGGCTCTGGACTCCCAAAAATCGGGGGGGTGGATGGGAGGGCAGGAGCCGCCATTCTGCACTAAGGTCTTACGTTCCGTTCTCGGGCTTCTCCGCAGAGGGCTACCAACATGATCCCCGCTCACGATAGTCCGCTGGCTGCCCTGGCTTTCGACGCAAGCGGTACGAAACTGGCCACCGCCTCCGAAAAGGTGCGTTTCCAATCCCTTCTCTGGGATTGGAAAGAAAAAACAAAACAAAACAAAAAAGTGCTGGGGGGTGAGGAAACTTGAGTGGATCCCGAGAGGTTCTCAAGTGAACCAGAGCCCAGGCAGAGAGAGAGACAGCAAGAAGTCCCTTCGAGAAGGAGGGTGGCTTTGATGGCTTCAAAAGTTGGACTTCTTTTCTCCCGCAGGGCACGGTGATCCGGGTATTTTCCATTCCAGAGGGGCAGAAGCTCTTTGAATTCCGAAGGGGCATGAAGAGGTGATTGTGTGATTGCAATCTAAAGATTTGGGGGGGGGGATTTAAGGCTGTCTCCGAATGTTTCAACAACAAAACTTCCTTCCTTCCTTCCTTCCTTCCTTCCTTCCTTCCTTCCTTCCTTCCTTCCTTCCTTCCTTCCTTCCTTCCTTCCTTCCCTCCCTCCCTCCCTCCCTCCCTCCCTCCTATCTCTCCTTCCTTCCTTCCTTCCTTCCTTCCTTCCTTCCTTCCTTCCTCCTTCCTGCCTTCCTTCCCTCACTCCCTCACTCCCTCCTATTCTCCTTCCTTCCTTCCTCCCTCCCTCCTATTCTCTCTTTCCTTCCTTCCTTCATCCTTTCACCGTTCATTCTCTCCTTCCTACCTTCCCTCCCTCCCTCCTATTCTCTTTCCTTCCTTCCTTCTTTCCTTCCTTCCTTCCTTCCTTCCTTCCTTCCTTCCTTCCTGCCTTCCTTCCCTCCCTCCCTCCCTCCCTCCCTCCTATTCTCTCCTTCCTTCCTTCCTCCTTTCACTTCCCCTTCCTATTCTCTCCATCCTTCTTTCCTTCCCTCCTCCTTTCACCCCCCTCCTATACTCTCCTTCCTTCTTTCTTTCCCTCCCTCCCTCCCTCCCTCCTATTCTCTCCTTCCTTCCTTCCCCCTTTCACCTCCCCCTCCTATTCTCTTCTTTCTTCCCTCCCTTCTATTCTCTCCTTTTCCTTCTTCCTCCTTTCACCTCCCCCTCCTATTCTCTCCTTCCTTCCTTCCCCCCCCTCCCTCTGCATCATGGTTGACCCACCATCTCTTCGCTTCTTCCCTCCAGGTGCGTCAGCATCTCTTCGTTGGCCTTCAGCATGGACGGCATGTTCCTGTCGGCTTCCAGTAACACAGAGACGGTGCACATTTTCAAGCTGGAGACTGTGAAAGAGAAGTAAGTTTTGGGCGGCTGAATTTGCTTAAACCTGGGGCGACTGAAAGAAAGGGGTTGGCTTGCCTCATTAGCCGAACCCCCTTACAAGAGAAAGAAAAGTTGGGAAGGAGATAGAGGGGAGTGGATTGTGTCCCGTCCTACCTCTGCCGACAATTTTGTGGATCAGATTGTGGTTTTCCGCAGCGGCACAAGAGATGGCTACGCCCTGTGGTCTGTTTGAAAAGAAGAGCCATCCCCAACTTCTTGGATGGACAGTCATGTTTTTAAGGGGACGGTTTTGAAGACCTTCTCTCTTCCTCCCTCCTTCCCTCCGTCCCAGACCTCAGGAGGAACCCACCACCTGGACGGGGTACTTTGTGGAGACCATTCGGACGTTCCCAAACTACCTGCCTGCCCAGGTGACCGAAATGTTCAACCAAGGCCGAGCCTTTGCCACGGTCCGGCTCCCCTTCTGCGGGCACAGAAACATCTGCGCCTTGGCCACGTGAGTAGCGGCACGGCACGAGAGCTCTTCCTTAAGTAGAGATGGAGGCTGACGGAGCCCCTCGGGGGATTCCAGGTTCACAACTGGGCAGCCTCGGTCATAGTCATGCAGCCTTGAGACTCCTCTTCCTCTTCACAAGCCTCAAAACCCACTGCCTTCCAGCACTGCTAATATTACATAGTTCATGAAATGTCTTCAGGAAAAACAACCAAGCTCAGAGAGCACCAAGGATCCCAGAGTCCCTCCCCTCCTCTCCACAAACCCACTGCCTTCTAGCCTGGATGATGTTACCTAGTAATGAAACATTTGCAAGAAAACAAGCAAGCTCAGAGAGCATCAAGGACCCTTCCTCCTCCTCTTCCTCCTCCTCCTCTCCGCCACAGTCCTCCTCCTCCCCCTGTTGCCCCACAGATCCAGGGGTAGGCTGCTGAGGGTTCGGGAAAACCTCTAGCTAAGATTATGTGCAGTTCGGAGAACCCCCAAATCCCACTCCTGGCTGGCCCTTCCCCGCCCCTCCCAGGAGTCCCCACGCGGCCCATTTTGGATGCAGGTAAATGCAGGGTGCGTGCGGAGGCTCGGGGAGGCTGAAAAACAGGCCTATTGGAAGTTCGGGAAGGCTGGAAACGGACTCGTTTCCTTCCTCCCGAGGGCCTCTGGAGGGTGGTAAATAGTTTTCACCCTCCCGGAGGCTCGAGAAAAGCCTCCAGAGCCCGGGAAGGGCAAAAACGTCCCCCGTACCCCGCCGTGGTGCAGGAGGCCGACTAGGCCACGCCCACCATGGCCACGCCCACTCAGCAACCGGGCAGAGAACCCCTTGCTAATTTATTTATTTTTTTTAATTTGATTTATATGCTGCCCTTCTCCGGAGACTCAGGGCGGCTTACAATGCGCTAAGCAATAGCCTTCATCCTTTTGTATATTTATACAAAGTCAGCTTATTGCCCCCACAAACCGGGTCCTTATTTTACCTACCTTAGAAAGGATGGAAGGCTGAGTCAACCTTGAGCCTGGTGAGATTCAAACCAGCAGTAATTGCAAGCAGCTGTTCTTAATAACAGGGTGCCTTAGACCACTGTACTACCAAGGCTCTTGAAGCCCACCCCTGCGCAGATCCCCTCCACGCACGGATGCAAAAGAACGTGAAGGCCACTTGCATGCCTCTAAAAGGCATCACTCCGATTCAGCATTGAACTCGGTGCTACGCTGAACGATGCGCCTGTACTTCCGTCAGTTGCAGATAGCAGAGGTGACCCAATAGAATGAACAATTTGGGATGAAGGAGTGTTTTTAACACTCCCCTGCTTCAAGACTTGTGAATAGGCAGACTTTTCCTTGAAAGCTGATGAATTGTGGGGGCTTTGGTGCTCCCTGATCTTAATGGTTTTCTTCCAGGACGTTTTATAACCATCCTAGGTGACATCATCAGTGCTTAGCTGACGAATCTTTTTGCTTCCTTCTAGAATTCAGAAAATTCCCCGACTGTTGGTAGCAGCTGCCGATGGGTATCTCTACATGTACAATTTGGACCCTCAGGAAGGGGGTGAATGCACACTGATGAAACAGCACAAGTGAGTCCCCCTCCCTCGCTGTTGCTTCCCCCTTTCAACAAAATTCTTCTTTTGAGGGTTGGTCCTAAACCCATCGGATGCGGTGGCTCAGTGGCTAAGACGCTGAGCTTGTCGATCAAAAGGTCGGCAGTTCAGCGGTTCGAATCCCTAGTGCTGCGTAATGGGGTGAGCTGCTGTTCCTTGTCCCAGCTTCTGCCAACCTAGCAGTTCGAAAGCAGGTAAAAAATGCAAGTAGAAAAATAGGGACCACCTTTGGTGGGAAGGTAACAGCGTTCCGTGCGCCTTTGGCGTTGAGTCATGCCGGCCACATGACCACGGAGACGTCTTCGGACAGCGCTGGCTCTTTGGCTTTGAAACAGAGATGAGCACCGCCCCCTAGAGTCGGGAACGACTAGCACATATGTGCGAGGGGAACCTTTACCTAAACTCATAATATGGGCTTCCAAATACGTGGTGGGCACAGAGCATCTAACACAGAGCTGTTGAATTGGTCTTCGGTGACAGCGAAGAAAAAGATTTGAGCGCATGTTTTCTTGAAATATCCAGTCATGTCTGAAAACCAGTAGACATAGTTCTCGAGTTACAACCGAAAAATGGCCATTGTGGATTGCTTAACAGCTGTGGCATTCACTTAACTGCTCGGGGAAAAAAAACCCTCATAAAATCGGATCAGTTACATGATGACCCTTTAATGACCGGCACAATTTAACACCCGTAATTCTGGCCTCAGTTACCATTGTAAATCAAGGACCACCAGTGTGCCAAAATGATTAAAGTTAGACTCTGCTGAAGGAGTCTTTTGGACCTGAAATAAATAGCAATAGCAGACTTATATACCGCTTCACAGTGCTTTGCAGCCCTCTCTAAGCGGTTTTACAGAGTCAGCCTCTTGCCCCCAACAATCTGGGTCCTCATTTTACCCACCTTCGAAGGCTGGAAGGCTGATCCAAGCTTGATCCGGTCAGGATTGAACTCCTGGCAGTAGGCAGAGTCAACCTGCAATACTGTATTCTAAGTATTGTGCCACCATGGCAAGGAAAGGAAAGGAAAGGAAAGGAAGGGAAGGGAAGGGAAGGGAAGGAAGGAAGGAAGGAAGGAAGGAAGGAAGGAAGGAAGGAAGGAAGGAGAAAAGGGAGGGAGAAAAAGGAAAGAAAGGAAAGAAGCAATTGCACTTAGACTTATATCCCACTTCACAGTGCTTTGCAGCCCTCTCTAAGCGGTTTAGAGAGTCAGCCTCTTGCCCCCAACAATCTGGGTCCTCATTTTACCCACCTCAGAAGAATGGAAGGCTGAGTCAACCTTGAGCCCGGTGAGATTCGAGCTGCCAAACTGCAATCAGCCGGCAGTCAGCAGAAGTAGCCTGCAGTACTGCACTCTAACCACTGCACCACCGCAGCTCATAAAGCTGATTTCCTGCCAGCGTCGCTGAGTTTCCCTGCCGAACATCCGGCTGTGCTGTGGAGGCCACCAGGGCACGCCGGGTTGAGGTATCCTTGTCTGTTTCCCTAGGTTGGATGGCAGCATGGAGCCAGCCAATGAAATTCTAGAATCTGCCTCTCACGACAGACCCTTGGTAGCACAGACCTACAGTGCCGCTGTGACCAGAGGTGCTGCTTATATGCCTTCTTCGCCCACAAGACACGGTAAGAACCACACAGGAACCTTCCACTTGTAGACCGAGAAGTTTGCAGGGATCCCCGTCGGGGAGAATGCCATCCATATGACTTAATAGGCCCCTAGGCTCAAAAGGCCCGTCTTTTGGTTGTCACTTTGTCAGTCGACACTAAGAGGGAAGCCTTGATTGCATCACCATTGCCTTGGCAACCACGATAGACAACAGAACTCCGTAGGTGGTCTTTCTACCACTTGTCCATCTCTAGGTTGACGGTCATGGTTGGTGGAGATGGTCTCTCTCCTGCTCTTTGGTGGAAGAGCTTATTGTCAGGGGTTCCAAGTAATAACACCCGTAGCAAACAACACTCAGGTGAATTCCTCAAAGAACAGTTTTATTTGGATATATCCGATATATATCCGGTAAAATATTGCCGATAATTTTACCAAAGCGCAAGGTGCCATTAAACACACCAATTGTTGTGAAAGATTTGGATTAAGAGTCTGAAATGTAACTGATACCACTGTACAATGTATGATTTGGATGTGTATTTTTGTTTCTGTATCTATTGTGTATATTGTCCTGCCCAATGGGGAGAATGTTAGGTTCAGCTTGTAGCTTACTCCTAACTTGTTGGTCAGGCAATATATCTGTTTCTTTAAGAAACAACTGAGCCACGTAATCAGGGTTTGCTGAACCCTGTAATTAGGCTACAGTGCATACATAAGCAGCGCAGAGAAGCGTTCCTTGTTCCTGATTGATCCTGTTCCTGTTGCTTCCTGCGTCTTTCTACTGATTGGTGTTAGACTGGATTGTTATATGGTACTGTATACCGAGAGTTACTAAAGTCTGTTTGCTTTGGTAAGGGAAGATACTTACTGGACTGATATTACTGTTTATGACCTTGGACTGTTTTACCTACACCGAGACTGCTTATTATCTTGTATATAAAGTATTTTTCTCACACGAGCTGCACATTTATCTCCTTCCCTGTGTGTTTCTGCTCTGCTCGTTGCACAAGCAACAAATACTTTTTACACACACCCTAACACTATTGGCACAGGCTGGTGTGAAAACCGACTCTGAATGTTCCCGCGGTTTTCACCTAATTAAAAGTAAACGTTTTCCCCCCTTCCCCAATGGTCCAAACAAGGTGACCCCGGATGATGGAGAACCTCCACGGACCACCGAGAAGGAGGCACTTCACTTCTTGAACGGTTGTCTTCTTTTTCGTCTCCCTTCAGTCTACAACGAAGATCTGGGGGCCGTTGGCGGCGTTTGCCTGGAGGACGACATCAGCGCTCTGCGGCTAGACGAAGACAGCGAGCATCCTCCCATGATCCTTCGGACTGATTGAACTTCAACCTGTGAATTGCACTCCCCAAGCTGAGAACGCCGGCCTGATGCTTCCGGAGGACTCGTGTCGACGCTGCTATGGACTTCGGCCTGAGCCAAGCGCGTGTGATCCTCAAAGGAAGACAGACTTCCCTCTGAAATCGTTTCCAAGCAAAACCTGCATAACACACAGACCTACACACACACACACACACACACACACACACACACACTCATGCCCATCCTAGCTTGTAGTGGCGGTTCCATACTCCCCCCAGAGGTGGAAACGCACACCTAGATTTCACTTCGGTGGCCTCCTGCTTTTTTTCTTTTTTTCTTTTTTTCTTTTTTAGCCGTCAGGAAATAACCTGTATATTTTTTCGTTGTTGCCAAACAAAAAAAAAAAAAAAAAAAAAGAAACCAACCTTTGCTATTTATTCAGCACCTTTGAGCTTTGCATGTCTCCTTGTGCCAAGTGAAAATAGGCGAGCCGATTCATTTTATGACCGCATTTTTGTTTTGTTTTTTTAATTTCTTAAAGAAAACAAAAGTTTGCGAACTTCACACTGGGCATTGGCGAGGGGAAGGAAGAGCAGCGAGGATGAGTTCAAGATGCTTTAGCTGCTGCTTCTTCTGCCTGGACGAAGAAAATAATACTTTTTTTTAAAAAAAAAAAAAAAAAGGAGAGAAAATCCGAGTGGCTTTTTTTTTTTTTTTTTGGTGCACGGCTTAAGAGGCGTGCCTGGAGAATTTGAGACACTACTTTTACTAAAGATCAAACGTTCCCCCTCCTCTGAATCTTCCCCCCTCCCCCTCTTTCCTTTCATGATCCGTTTCCTCCATCTCTTTTCTCTGGTTTGTATCTTTTTTTTTCTTTTTTTTTGCTTTCTCCCTGGCTCTTCAGAACATTTTGGTAATTAAAACTTTTCCTGATTCTGCCTCGTTTGTGGGATTGTGGTATTTGTCTCTTCCAACGTGGCCTTCTTCCACTATAAAGGACAAGGCTTTGAATCAGCCAAGGAGAGAGAGAGAGAGAGAAGGGAAGAAAAAGGCTTTATCTGTCTTTCGGAGCCATCTTTAGAAGCTGTGTGAAGCCAGGAATCCTGGCTCGGCAGACCACAATAGCTTGCATATTGATGGCAAACAACGAGGCGATGGAGAGATCTGAATTTTGAGGGCAAGCGATGAATTGGAACATCTGGGGGTGCACACATTGGCAATCCCTGAAATCCCTTAAATGTTTTGGGATCTCTGCGTAAACTCCAGAATTGCTGGGATGTGGGTCTCTCTCGATCCCTTTTTTCCATTTTTTGAATCTGGAACTCTTCCCTGCCCTGTTCCTTGGGATCCCAGTTTAAGCCGCCTTCTGCGTTCTTCGGCTGCACGCTTGGTCTTGACATACCAAATCTGTCCTGCTTTATTTGCTTGCTTGAAGAGTGAAGGAAACCGACTGTGCTTGTTACCAGCATCATGGTTTGTTACACCAAAATCCCCCCTTCCTCCCCCCCGGGCTTCATAACGATTGTCATAACCCTGGCTGGCATGTTGACTTTAACAAGTGTTAAGTTCTTAACCGGAAAGTATGTTCCTTCTTGCCGTTAGTTTTATCCGAGCTGTATAAATCTACTCGCCTCACTTGAAATCCTTTCCCTGTCTGTAGCTTTCTTAAAACTCTTTTGAGAAAACAGTTCAACTCCCTAGATCTATCTCGGGTTTGTTTTTCTGCTGCTGGGCAAAACCCTTATTTTATTTTGTTTCTCCTTTTTTCAGCTCCTGTGGATATCGACCTTAAATCTCTTTTCTTCCAGCTTCCTTCTCTGGTCGGGAGGTTTATATCCTTACATTTGGCATATTGTATTGCTGTGCGTTTTCCCCCCCCCTTCCATCACAACTGCCACTAACAGTTCGCTCTAGGCGGTTAAAAGGACGTGAAGCCTGAACTTTGGAGTGACTTCTGAAGGATGTCTTCGAAGAAAGAACTCGTTTTTGGCACGTCAGTTAAGGCCCACGTGTCCTCCTTAAGTTGTGGTTCAAGGTTTAAATGGAATCATGTTCCTGTATTCTATTCTATTTTATTTTATTTTATTTTTTGTCTCCTTGGTTGCAGCTCTTCCTCCTCCTCCTCCACCTCCTCTCGAAGGTGTTACATGGCCTAACCTGTTGTGTCATTTCTCACTTCCAACAGCTTGCGCAAAGGTTGTTGTGTCATGGGGAAAAAAACAACCCAAGCTTGTTTGCAACTGCCAGGACTTGGATGAAAGTGTGACCAAAATCGGAGGGGGAAAAAAAAACTGCCTTTTGTTTACTGAGCTGTAATATGCCTTGTTCCATTTTTTTTTGTTTGTTTGTTTGTTTTGTTTTGAACCTTTGAGATTTGTTTCCATGCACCAAGAAGAAAAATGATGTGGAAAAAAAACCCCTTTTTTGGGTGTGAATGGTTTTTTTTTTCTTTTTCATAGAACGTTAGCCCTCTCGGGGTTCCCTCCCCCTTTCCCTCCTTTTGATTAAATGATCATTAGGTCTTCCTGTATTGTGGCTTTCTCTTCTGGGAACCTAAATTAATGAAAATGTTTGCTGGGAAGAAATGCAGGAAAAGAAAGATGGAGGGGGGGGGTACGTGTCTTTGCAAGAAGGAAAAACAAACTTTTCCCCCCCACCTTTCTCCTGCTATTATCTCAATTCAGGGTTTTTATTTTTGTTTTGCTTTTTTGTTATTGTTGAGTTGGGTCAAAATGAGATCCTTAAAAGTGCACCAGGAATCTCCCAGGTGCCACGATGGGGCTGAAATTCAGATTTCAGGAAAGAATCACGAATAGGCCAAGCTTTCCCGGAATGGAAAACTTAAGCCATTCACTACGTGGCCACTAGATGTTCTTCGTCTTCTGAGTTTTTGTGCGTCTGGGTGTTGCGTGCATTAATACAAAACAAAATTTGCACACCCAGCTTTAAATGCAGCCATCTTGGAGGAATTTTGTTTCATTGTAATGTAAGATTTTTCTGATGTTCTGGGTGGAAACCATTGAGAACAAGGGGAAAAGTCTAAGGAAGTATGACAAGAGAAAACAGCAAAGGGGTTTGCTGAGGTTTGAATGACCACACAAAACACAACGTAAGTGCAGTTTAGTAGCTGTTTCAAAGGTAAGTACTGTATTTTTTGGAGTATAAGACGCTCCAGAGTATAAGATGCACAGTTTTTGGGGAGGAAAACAACGGGGTAAAAATTCTGCCTCTGCTTACCAGCATCCATCGGTATTCATCTGGCTAGCGTCCTTGCAGTAAACAGCCTAGTCAGTTTCAGCACGTTCTCGCATCCTGATTCAGCATGAGCAGCTGATTGGCGGTTGGATCAGCCTCCCGGAATACTGCCAATCAGCTGTTCCAGGCTGCGGGGATCACCACAGCCCATCGCCACCTCCACGCGTCGTGCTTTTGGCCTCTGCACGTCCCGTTTTTGGCCTCCGCGCATCACATTTTTGACTGGTTCCAGGCGGCAGGGATTGCCACCACCGCCGATCCCCGCCACCTGGGACCAGCTGTAAATGCGATGCACGGAGGCCAAAAACGGGGCATGCGAAGGCTGAAAATGTGACTCGCGGTGGCGGCAATTGGTGATATGCTGTGGCGATCCCCGCAGCCTGGAAAGGGTCTAAAATGGAGCATGTGGAGGCCGAAAACGGCCGAAGGGTGGGGGCCAGCAGGTGGGTGGGGCTTCGGCAACATTTGGTATATAAGACGCACTAATTTTCACACCCTTTTGGGGGAGGAGTGCGTCTTATACGCCAAAAAGTATGGTAATTTCCTTTTTAAAAACAACATCTGGATCCAGCTGATCTTGCAACAACTCACTTGTGAAAAAGTCACCCTTGGAGAAAATATGTCATGAGTTCAGGACTTCCTGTAGATGTGATGGATAGATAGATGGATGGAGATAAGAGAAATGAAAAATGAGAAGGATGGGTAGATGGATGTAGATATGAAAGAAAGAGATAATAAAGACTTTCTAACTGGACTTTCTTGTTTTTTCTGAAGACGTTTCGCTTCTCATCCAAGAAGCTTCTTCAGCTCTGACTGGATGGTGAATGAATGGTTCCATCCAGTCAGAGCTGAAGAAGCTTCTTGGATGAGAAACGAAACGTCTTCAAAGAAAAACCAGAAAGTCCAAGTTGCCTCCTTTTAAAAAAAAGCACTTTTGGGAGAGATGGTGGATGGTTGGATGGATGGAGATAGAGATGAAAAAATGACGATGGAAATGAGAGATGAAAAAAGGATGGATGGAATGAAAAGGAAAGATGTAATAGAAGAGGATGGACGGGTGAGATAAGTACGTAGATGGATGGATGCAAGAGCAAAGGACATTTCTGAAACTGCCATGATTGGTCCGTGTCATTGTGCTGTCCCGCTCACACGCACAACTGTGACTTAGTGGGTTTATTAATATTCCTCCACAACTCCCTTCACCCAAAATCCAGAACTGTCCCAATTTAACTCCAGCCACAAGCACCGAGCAATGGCCAATTGAGTCCAGCAGGCACTTGAAAATCTTCCCAGTCAAAATAAACTCAACGGGCAAAATTAAATGCACAATACAAGACGCTTTCATGAAACAAGAAAAGGCCAAAATTCACCAGGCACGATCCAAAGTCGAGGCACGGTGTCAACCCAAAGCAAGACAAAAGAATCACAACAACCCAAAGAATACACTGCTAGGAAATGAATGCAAGAAAGGCGATAAAATGGGGGGGCAAAACTCACTTTGTCTCGCTTAGCGATAAGAATTTTGGGTTCCGTTGTGGTCATAAGTCGAGGACCGCCTTTACTGCCATATTTGCACCACGATGCTCAGATGATATTAGAAATTACAGGCATTCCTCAACCTGTACGACCATAATTTGAGCCCCAAATTTCTGCTGTTACAAGAGAGATATTTTTAAGTTGAGTTTTTGCCCCGTTTTATGACTTTTCTTGCCACGGTTGTTAAGCGAATCACTACAGTTGATAAATCAGTAACATGGTTGTTAAGTGAATCTGGCTTTGCTGGTCAGAAGGTCGCAAAATGGGGATCGCATGACCCCGGGAAAACTAGGACCGTCATAAATATGAACTAGTTGATCATGGGGTTGTTGCAAAAGATTGTAACTATGAAAAAAAAGGGTCATGTCAACATTGTTCAGTGCCTTTGTAACCGAATGGTCACTAAATGAACGGTTGTAAGCCGAGAACTACCTGTACCCCAAGAGAGCACTTTTTATATTTGGAGCTGTCTGAGGTCCTGAAACTACCCACAATGTACATTAGTGGCCAAAATTGTGGAAACCTTTATGGGAAAAGTGTATTTTTGAGGTTTGATGGCTAATAACTCCACTTTTTTGGGGGAGTTTCAAGAGAATCCTATTCCACTGCTGGAATGGCCTGGGAATAGCCTTCACCCAAGACCTTCACCCAATGGAAAATCTATGGAGCCGACTAAAGAAACCGGTTAGTCAGAAGCAACCCAGCGATAAAACCCAGTTAATAGAAGCCATCATTCAATTTTGGTTTCACATTAGAACAGCTGCAGAACTCAAAGACTTGGTTCACTCCATGGGAAGACGTTGTAAGGCCGTCATTCATGCTAAAGGTTACCCAACGAAGTATTAACTGACGTGATCATTTTTGTATATCTCATTTTTTCTACGTGTTTCACTTTCCTTCTTTATACTGTCACTGCTATTCTAATAGCAAATCCTTCCTAAAAGTTATTGCATTACATTCTTCATTAAATTATCTTTCCATGGATTTTATGGTACTACTCCAATAAAAAAAAAAGGTGTTATTAGCTAATTTTAGAAAATACACTTTTTCCCAAAGGGTTTCCACAATTTTGGCCACTACCATATCATACAAAGAGAGAACACAAACGCAAACAATAAGGAAAAACAGGGAAGGAAAAAAGGAAGAGAAAAGGGGGGAATAGAAAGAAAAGGGATTGACTTCCAACTCCCTTTGGTGCAGCAGAATAAGGCCTTAACATCCAATCTCCACTTTTTTATTTTATTTTTACATAATGGTTTAAATTGGCAAACCATTTGTGGACTTTGTGCTTGAGATGGGGGGAACTTCAATTTGGGATTTTACCGATTAGGTAGCTTTGTTGTTACAGAAATGGCTATTTGACACCCATCTCAAAATCGAGCGACTTTATTGTCACTTTAATTGTACACCAGTCGGCATACATTAAAATTTGAAATTTCTGAAACTGTACAGTTTCAGAGACTAAATTGATTTTGAACTTAATATCAGCAGCTAGGCTGCTGGTAGCTCAATACTGGAAGAAGGACTCTTTGCCTACTATTGAAGAGTGGATATTGAAAGTAACAAACCTAGCAGAAATGGTGAAAATCTCGGTGTACTTGAAGGACCACATGCAAGAAAGATACGTATCGGAATGGAGAAGATGGATTGATTATATTCAAAATAAGTATCAGACAAGAAAATATCAAATAGCTTATGAATGAATGTTAGTATTAGAAGTATTTGGTTATCTGTAGTGGAGTTAAAGTTTCAGTGGGGGAGGCAGTACTTTGAGGATAAGTAGATTAATCTAGTTTATGTTTGATTAAATGAAATACCTTGCATTTTGCTCTGGGAAGTCGGGTGGGGGAAGGTGGGATGAAGGGGGGGGAAAGGGTGGGGGGAACAGGGAGAAAATTTCTTGTATTTCTTTTTTGTAAAACTTTTCAATTAAAAAAAAAATTGAAATTTCGTTGCATACAGCTCTCAAAGGGCCCAATAGACGTTACTGTAGTACAGTAGCCTCCAATAGACGCTACAGTAACACGACAAAATAAATAAATACAAAATGATACAGACTCCAAGCAGCTTACAACCACAGTTGTGATCCCAGACACACACCCCTTCCTACTTTTAGGCTGTGGGTGGAAACTTTCAACGGTGGGAGGAAGCCACACCAAGTAAATCATGCTGTGACATAACCATAACAAGGTGTCTGTCTCTCTCTTTATCTCTTTGTGTGTGTGTGTATTTGTGTGCTGTCAAAAGAGCAATAAACCTAAATCAAATGGCTGGCCAGGCTTGAACCCAAGCGGATATATATCCATGGCAGCAAAGCGTGCCAACCTCTTGACAAGCTGTTGAGAAGACAAAAGAACTGGGCCAGAATGAAAATGCTACAGTGGCCGCAGATAACAACAGCTGAGAAATAAAACATCGGTTTTTGTATATTGTGGCATCCATCAGATAACAACACAAGGGGCGGATGGATGCAACCTGCTTTGGGGCAGATGGTCCCTAACCACCACCTGATCCTGCCTGCCCCTCATCCAACTAGATCCAGCCATGCCCATTTTACGTTCCCCATATTTTTAAAAGCCATTTTACGATGCAGAAAATGTGGGTCTCTTTTGGCCAAGACTCGGCTTAAGGCCAGCTTAATCACCTGCAGATATGACTTAGAATAGATGCTCCCAACCTTTCGGCTTACCTGGGCTGCCCTGAGTGATGAGGAATGGTCTCAGGCTGCAAATATAATATAGATAGGTAGTCCTCAACTTACAACAGTTCTTTTAGTGACTGTTCAAAGTCACAGCGGTCCTACAAAAAGTGACTTACGACCGTTTTTCGCACTTACGACCGTGGCAGCGTCCCCCACGGTGACGTGAATAAAATTCGGATGTTTGGCAACGAACTCCTATTTATGATGTCGGTAGTATCCCGGGGTCACGTCCCCTTTTGCGACCGTCTGACCAGCGAAGTCCATGGGGAAACTAGCTTCACTTAACAATTGTGTCCATAAATTTAAGAATGGCAGTGATTGCAGTTGATTCTGGCAAGAAAAGTCATAAAATGGGGGGACAAAACTCTCATTGAACAACAAAATTTGGGTTCAATTGTCGTAAGTTGAGGACTACCTGCAATAGAATCCTGCTGACAAAAATTGTTATCTTTGGGATCTTTCAGAAAAGAGTGGAGGTATCATACGTTCCATTAAAAGAGGGCCACTACCGAGAAACTCCTTTTTTGTGGTCCCACCGCATCCCTTATCAACGGGACCCACAACATACCTACAATGTGCCTTCCCATCCTGGTGGGTTAGGTGGATGCAGTAGGGGAGAGATAATCCTTCAGATAGTTGTTTCACTTTGGACCTGATAGTATACTCTCTGGAGCGTGGGTCTCCAACCTTGACAACTTTAAGACTTGTGGACTTCAACTCCCAGAATTCCTCAGCCAGCAAAGCTTAAAGTCCACAAGTCTTAAAGTTGCCAAGGTTGGAGACCCCTGCTCTGGAGTATCTCCAGTGGTGGGATTCAGCCAGTTCGCACCTATTCGGGAGAACCAGTTGTTAACTTTCTAAGCAGTTTGGAGAACCAGTTGTTGGAAGAAATCTTATTTTGTTTTTTTTTCCCACTTTACAGGGCTAATCCTGTAAGGAACTGAAACATTCTGGTGTTGTTTCTAGCCTAATCTTTATTGCCCTGCTTACAGAAACTGCCTCTCTGGTTAATCCTTATTACATTGTAACAGCTAAGGCGAAGCGCCCATCGACGTGAGTGATGTTGAGCTGGCCACGTTCTCATGGTCACATGACCACCGAGCCACGCCTACCCAGCTGGTCATTAGGGCAGAGAACCGGTTCTTCCAGCTACCAAAACTGACATCTGGCTTTAAAAAAGGTGATACCCCCCCTTTTTTTTTTCCATATTTATAAGCCTCCGACCACATCAGCCATCCAAAAGTCGTTAATGCAATGGGATTCCTTCAGCCAAACCAATTCATTTAAAAGCAAAACAAAAAAAAACCCCAATGAGGTTAGCAACTTAAAAGAAAACGAAGAGGGAGCTAGCCAATAAAGATTTGGCTTGGATGGATATTTTTCCTCTGAAATGAGAGGGTAAATTTCTCTTCTCATCAGCCCTGTCCCAGAATGCAAATATGAAGGCGCCTTTGATGTCGCCACCTAATGATGAATAATATTTTAATTCATCTGTGTCTTTCATGTCCGTGCTTCCTCTGTTTAATTCAACAAGATGTGCATGGAATTATATTCTCGTCTCCTTGTGTCTGTGATATCGCTGCAAAGATTGGTTGGGTCAAGAGAGGACAACTGACCCAAGGTCAGCCAATTAGGTCCATCATCAAGTGGAGATCTAACTCTGAATCTCCCCCCCCTAGCCCTAATATAGGGAGTCCTCGAGTTACGACAATGGAGCCCAAAATTTTTGGGAGACCGTTAAGTGAGTTTTGCCCCGTTTTATGACGAGAAGGGTGATATAATAAATTATATATAATAAAATAACCCCCACCCCAGCAACAACACGTCACACGAGGCATTTAATGGGCTCCATCCCACTCCGGGTTCCCCAGGCCCGCTGGCACAACCAGGTCTTCAGCGCCTTCCGGAAGAGTGTTAGAGTAGGGGCCATTCTAATCTCTGTGGGGGGATGATGTTCCAGAGAGAGGGGCCCACCCCCATGCACACTCACTGCAACCAGTTCTCCTGAACCGGCCTGAACCGCTTAAATACCATGCCTCCCCGCTCTAATGGGTCGGGTAGATGTGACCGGAAAGAGACGGTCCCTCAGATCACCTGGAGTTCTGCCCCAGCTACGGACCCCAAAGAACGCAGCACACACAAAGTCCGTTCAAACCTTAGTTTACTGAATAAACCAGTCTTTTACAACAATGGCTGTTAATTAATTGCATTAACAGCTGCCAAGAATTCAAAGAATAATAACTGAAAGCTTACTATGGTTGGCAGAATGCCCAGAAGCAATTTGCAGGAAGCTGATAAGATCAGCAAGACAAGACACGAAGGTCTGTGAACGAAGTTGTTCCCTGCAAATTGCTTCAGTTGGTGGTCCTCCTTAAATAGGCTAAGGGGGGTGGCCAATTAGCCCCAAGCTTTACTTTCGAGGAGACCTCCTCCTGAGGAGCCACTCCTGCCTTTTGGCAGCTCTGCGCGCCCATGCATCGAGAAGAGGCTCTTCCTCTTCGTCCTCTTCACTTATGGGAGCTTCTGGAGGTTCTGAAGGCCCTGGCTGAATCCCCGCCTCTGGCACCACGTCTTCTCCAGCCTCCTCACTGTCTGACTTGAGCGCCAGCTGCATAGGCTGCTGGCGCAGCACCACACCAGCCTCCTCACTGTCGGAATCAGCTACTAGCTGCACAGGCCGCTGACGGGCCACAACACCTGATCCCAAGCCACGAAGGGCTTTAAAGGTGACAAGCAGCACCTTGAGTTGCACCCAGGAGCCAATCGGCAGCCCACGCAGCTCCCGCAGGAGAGGTCTGCATGCAGCTCCGCACAGGGGGGGTCTGCACGAAACCATGCGGGGGCGCTGCATTTTGCACCAATGTGTGATCTCGCTTGGGAGAAAGGCGGCCGCCTGCCAAGGAGGAAACCGTCTTGAGTTATGCACCAGGTTGGCCCTCGCTTCTGTCTTGACGGTGACATGAGCACCCACGGTGTCTCTCTTGGCATCGTTGCCATGACAACCGCAGATGGTCTCTCCGAAAGCCGCCTCCTGCTTGTTATCGCCAGCGCAAGGCTGGTGTCCTGAGCGGAGGAGGAGGAGGAAGAGGAGGAGACAGCCTAATAGAGATTAACTTAATCAGGGCGAGGATAAATTAGGTTTCATGAGCCAGATGGCAACTAACGGTTAGGGCCGGGAGCCGAGTTAGAATTAGAATTGGGCACAGGGTTTGTTTACAAGAGGTTCTCCCAACCTCGACCTCCCCCCCATCCTCAGAAGAACAAAAAGAGGAGTTTTGAAAACAAAATCAGATTTTTTTTTTTCAGGCATGCCATGAATGCTCAGGCTTGTTGGCACGAGACACAGGTTGTTTTGCTGTGCCATTTCCTTTTTTTTTAAAATTTGATTTATATGCCGCCCTTCTCCGGAGACTCAGGGCGGCTTACAATGCGTTAAGCAATAGCCTTCATTCTTTTGTATATTTTATACAAAGTCAGCTTATTGCCCCCACAAACTGGGTCCTCATTTCACCTACCTTAGAAAGGATGGAAGGCTGAGTCAACCTTGAGCCTTGGAGAGATTCGAACCGGCAGAAATTGCAGGCAGCTGTGTTAATAACAGGGTGCGTAGATCACTGTACTATCAAGGCTCTTTCCTTGCCTCATTGGCAGGTTTTTTTTTGGCATTTTCTGGGGGGGGGGGAGGCGGGGGGGTATCAGGGACTGCTTGCATACTTATTTAATTTATTTATTTATTGGTTCGATTTATATGCCGCCCTTCTCCGGAGACTCAGAGCGGCTTACAATGCGTTAAGCAATAGCCTTCATACTTTTGTATATACCTGCTTAGTAGAGCTTTCGGGCCCCCCCTAAGCGGTGTTCTTTTTTTTATACAAAATCAGCTTATTGCCCCCCACAAACCGGGTCCTCATTTTACCTACCTCGGAAGGATGGAAGGCTGAGTCAACCTTGAGCCTGGTGAGATTCGAACTTGCAGTAATTGCAGGCAACTGGTGCTATTTAACAGCACTTTAGTCTGCTGCTCCACCAAGGCTCTTTTTATTCATTGATTTTTTTTTTCTCCCTCTTTGAGGGGGGACTTTAGGATTGCAAACAGGCATCTTTGTGACTTGTGGGGTTCTGGGTGTTCCCTGAGGTTGGTCTTTTTTTTTTTGCAGACGTTTCATTATCCAATTAGGTAACGTCATCAGTGCCAGAAGGGAGTTTGCAGAGAGGAGGAGGAAGAGGAGGAGGGGTCCTTGATGCTCTCTGAGTTTGGCTGTTTTCTTGCAGACGTTTCATGACCCAACTAGAGAACATTATCAGCGCTAGAAGAAAGTGAGGCTTGCAGAGAAGAGGAGGAAGAGGAAGAGGAAGGAAGGAAGGAAGAAGGAGAAGGAAGAAGAAGAAGAAGAAGAAGAAGAAGAAGAAGAAGAAGAAGAAGAAGAAGAAGAAGAAGAAGAAGAAGAAGAAGAAGAAGAAGAAGAAGAAGAAGAAGAAGAAGAAGAAGAAGACAACTGTAGGGCCCTTGGCTCTCTGAATTTGGTTGTTTTCTTGTAGACGTTTCATGACCCAACTAGAGAACATTATCAGTGCTAGAAGAGAATGGGGGTTTGCAGAGAGGAGGAGGAAGAGGAAGAGGAAGGAAGGAGAAGGAGAAGGAGAAAAGAAGAAGAAGAAGAAGAAGAAGAAGAAGAAGGAGGAGGAGGAGGAGGAGGAGGAGGAAGGGGAAGAGGAAGAGGAAGAGGAAGAGGAAGAGGAAGAGGAAGGAGAAGACTGTAGGGCCCTTGGCGCTCTGAATTTGGTTGTTTTCTTGCAGGCATTTCATGACCCAACTAGAGAACATTATCAGTGCTAGAAGAGAATGGGGTTTGCAGAGAGGAGGAGGAAGAGGAAGAGGAAGGAAGAAGAAGGAGAAGGAGAAGGAGAAGGAGAAGGAGAAGGAGAAGGAGAAGGAGAAGGAGAAGGAGAAGGAGAAGGAGAAGACCATAGGGCCCTTGGCTCTCTGAATTTGGTTGTTTTCTTGCAGGCATTTCATGACCCAGCTAGGCAACATCATCAGTGCTAGAAGGGCGTGAGTTTTGCTCTCTATTTTTATACTACAGTAACAGTTTGCCCTGTCAACCATTCGAAGTTACACTGAAAAAAACCCTGACCTACAACCACTCCTCGCACACCTACCAACATCGCCGCATCCTTATAAGTCAACATTCGGGTGCTTGGCATGTATTTAGGATGGTTGCGGCCTCTTGGGGGGGGGGCAGTCAGCTGATCCCCGTTCCCAACCTTCCCCGACGATTTGCTTAATGACCGCTGTTCGATTCCCTGAACCGCCCTGGCAACAAAAGGTCGTTAAAATCAGACCCGTCTCCCTTCACAACCCGCTTTGCTTAACAACGGGAATTCCGGTCCCGATGGCGGTCGCAAGTCGAAGACGACCTGTGGCTGCTTCGTTCAAAAGGCTTCCATCTCTTTCACCGTGGCTCTTTTGCCCAAACCCTCCATTTCGTGGCTTTTCTTCTCCATCGGCTGCTGCTACACGCTCCCTCCCTCCCTCCCTCCCTCCCTCCCCTCCCTCCCTCCCTCCCTCTCCCCGTTGGAGCAGGAAAGGCAGCCCGGTCTTATCAATCCCCGTAAATTCATTTCCTGCCTTGCCTTTTGCCAGCTCTGCCGAGAGCAGCAGATGTGGCTTCTGTTTGTTGGACTACAGCAGTGCCTGTTGCCCAACTGATTATATCTGCCACAAGGAGGTTTGTGTGTGTGTGTGTAAAGAAACCATCACCAGGCCAACAGTAGGAGGAAAGACGGATATTCTGCTTGCAAATTTGGAAGGTGCTTTTTTAAAAAGCCTCTGTGGTGGCTGCTGCTAATCGGTTGCATTTTTTTTTTACCCTGGCAGGGAACAAATCCAAAATAAGATATTTGTGGCTTATTTGGGAGGAAGGGAGAATACCGCTGAGTTTTGCACTGAGCATAGTGGTTTGGAAGACAGCAATTGTTGTCAAGCATTGTCAACAATTGTTCGTTTGTTCGTTCTTTTTTTTTCTTCCTTCCTCCCTTCCTTTCCTCCTTCCTCCTCCTCCTCCTCCTCCTCCTCCTCCTCCTCCTCCTCCTCCTCCTCCTCCTCCTCCTCCTCCTATGATCTAGATGTCTGAGAATCTCCATAGACAAAAAACTGGCTTGAGAATGTCTTATCCACTCATTTGTGGTTTAATCATCATCTTCTTCTTCTTCTTCTTCTTCTTCTTCTTCTTCTTCTTCTTCTTCTTCTTCTTCTTCTTCTTCTTCTTCTTCTTCTTCTTCTTCTTCTCCTCCTTCTCCTTCTCCTCCTCCTTCTCCTCCTCCTCCTCCTCCTTTGAAATCTCATTCCCTTCTATCACTGATGATGTTACGTAGTTGGGTAATAAAATGTTTGCACAAAAAAAAAAAAAAAAAAAAAACCTGCCAAGCTCTCAGAGCATCAAGGACTCAACAGTCCTCTCATGTTCTTCTTCCTTCTTCTATTTTTCTTTCCTTCTTTCCTTCTTCCCACCTTTTCCTTCCCCTTCTTCCTTCTCCCTTCTTTTTTTTTCTCCCGCTCCTACTTTCCTTATTTCCTTTTATTTTTGTCCCCTATTCCTTCTTTCTTTTTTCCTCCTTCTCCTCTTTCCTTTTCCAGTTCTTTCTTTCTTTCTTTCTTTCTCTTCTTTCTTTCTTTCTTTCTTTCTTCCTTTCCTCCACCGTCTTTCCTTCTCTCACTCCTCCTTTCCTCCACCCCCAAAAGGACCCCCCAAAAGACTACAAATGAGGCCCCTCCACTCTCAGCCGCAAGACCAGTCAGAGCACTGGAGTTGCCAAATGATGTTGCAAGGCAGCTACCAAATAATGGAGGAGAAATTCGTTTCTTGCATCAGGCCTTTTTTTTTTTATTTTATTTTTTTATTATTATTTTTATTTTTAATTTGATTTATATGCCGCCCTTCTCCGGAGACTCAGGGCGGCTTACAATGCATTAAGCAATCGCCTTCATCCTTTTGTATATTTATACAAAGTCAGCTTATTGCCCCCACAATCTGGGTCCTCAATTTACCCACCTTAGAAAGGATGGAAGGCTGAGTCAACCTTGAGCCTGGTGGGATTTGAACTTGCAGTAATTGCAAGCAGCTGGTGTTAATCTGTTAATAACAGTGCTTTAGTCCACTGTACTACAGGCTCTTCACTACAGTTCGGCGGTTCGGCGGTTCGAATCTCTAGTACAGGTCTCCTGCGTGAGCGGGGGTGGGTGGGGGGTGGACTTGATGACCTCCAAGGCCCCTCCCAATTCTTGTTACTGTTTGCGAGATGAACAAACGATGTAGGGGTTGAGGGGGGGCTTAATTTTTTCCAAATGCAAAGAATAAGAATAATTTCCTCTCGGGAAAGAGGGGTAAAAATCCAGGAGGGAGGAAAATTCTCCCGGGAGGATGGGGGGATGGGGAGAGAAATCTGAATTAGAAGACAAAATTGCGGGGGGGGAGGGCGGCAAAACTCCAGCCCAAAGCTGTACCACTACCCCACCCCACCCCCACTCCCTCTTTCAGACCCTTCTCCTTTCTTCCAGAAATGGGGCAGCGGCCGCAGCACCCCACGCCGACGGCTTTCGGCTTCTTTTGCAAGCGAGACGGGGGAAAGAAGCAGCATCGCGCGCTCCTGTCTGGATAACCCCCCCTCCTCCTCCCTCCTCCTCCCTCCTCCGCCGCCCCCCTCCCCAATCCACCCATCCATCAACTTGGAAACCAACCCGTTGCGTTGCACGATTCGGCGGCCCTGGCGGAGAGAATCTCACGGCGGTTTTACCCTCTCTATTAGCAGCTGGGGTGGGGTGGGGGTGCTTCAAAGGATTTCCTCGGGCAAGACAGAAGCTGTCTGGGGTGGCGTAGAGGGGGGGGCAATCTCTGGGTCCCGCCTGTTGTTGTTGTTTTTTGGGGGGTGGGAGAGAGAAAGAGAGAGAGGGAGGGAGAGAGAGAGAAAGAGAGGGGGGGGAGGGAGAGAGAAAGAGAGAGGGAGGGAGGGAGAGAGAAAGAGAGAGAGAGAAAGAGAGAGAGGGAGAGAGAGAAAGAGAGAGGGGGAGGAAGGGAGAGAGAAAGAGAGGGAGAGAGAGAAAGAGAGGGGGAGGGAGGCAGACAGAAAGAGAGAGGGAGAAAGAGAGAGAGGGAGGGAGGGAGAGAGAAAGAGAAAGAGAGGGGGAGGGAGGGAAGGAGAGAGAAAGAGAGAGAGAGAGAGGGAGGGAGGGAGGGAGAGAGGGAGAGAGAGAAAGAGAGGGAGGGAGGGAGGCAGAGAGAGAAAGAGAGAGAGAGAGAGAGGGAGAGAGAGAAAGAGAGGGGGAGGGAGGCAGAGAGAAAGAGAGAGAGGAGAAAGAGAAAGGAGAGGGAGGGAGGGAGAGAGAAAGAGAGAGGAGTGTGTGAAAGAGAGAGAGGGGGGAGAGATAGGGTGGGAGGGAGAGAAAGGGAGAGAGACAGAGAAAGAGAGAGAGGGGGGGAGAGAGGGGGAGAGATAGGGTGGGAGGGAGAGAAAGGGAGAGAGACAGAGAAAGGGATGAGAGAGAGAGAAGCGATTCTCCCAGGCTCAGCGAAGCAGCCAACGAGGAAAGGCGAGAACGAGAAAGCGGGTCGGAAGAGGACAAGAGAAAAGCGGGAGGGAGGGAGGGAGGGGAGGAGAGCAGGGGGCCCTCCCCAGAAGGAGCGCGCCTGGAGCAGCCGAGGGGCGCCCATGGAAAGTCGCCCGGGGCAGGCGAGGGTGAAAGAGCCCGGGCGGCGGTGAAAAAGGAGCGGACGGCGCTGCGGCAGCAGGCAGGAACAAACGCCGGAGCCCGGGAGCCAGCAGTCCGGGTAGAGGTGAGCCCGAGCCGGCCGCCGTGGGGGCAGAGAAAGGGGGGGGGAGAAAAGGAAGGGAGACGCGGACGCGGAGGGGCGCTGGGCGCGAAACCTGTTGGCGCTGGCATCCTTTGGGGAAGGGTCTCTGGCCTTTGTATCCCACGGAGTGAGGGGGGGGGAAACAAAGGGAGGAAGGAGGGTCTGTTGGAGTGGCGGGACGGGGGTCGGGAGACCCTCAAACTAGAACATCCCCCCCCCCACCTCCATATGCAAGCAGCCTGGGTAGGTGACTTTTCCCCCTTTTTGGAGAAACCCACCCCGAGACCCCTTGGCAGAGGTTCCTCCACCCCTGAGCTTCACCCCCCCCCTCCTTTCTCAGCCTGCCTGCCTGCCTGACTTCTCCAAGCTGCTGCTGGCACCCCTCAGAAAAGTGTCTGGATCCTTCTGGTTGGTCATTTAGGGAGTTGGGAGTCTAAGCTGGCACAGGGCAATAGGGTGGGGGGGGGGGAGAGACACCTGTCAGTGGGTCCCTCCCTCCCTGGGTTGCCTTCAGGGATCTGGAGAGGGATCTGATTGGGTTGCACTGGGAAGAAACTTCCTAAATCCAGCTTTTAGGATCCCCCATCTCAATCCCGGCCCTACTGTTCCATCAAGGAGACCTTTGACAAACAAAGGATCCCGTTTATTAGATGGAGCCCAAGAGATCTGTACCGGTGGCCAAGGCAACTGACACACTGATTCTGCACAAGATTGATGAAATGGGGGTGAAGAAACATCTATCCTCCTTTCTCTGCGTCTTTGGATAAGGCTAATGGAAGGACGACCAACCCAGGCACTTTTTCACATGTTCTACAGGATGGGGCAGGAGGAGCCCAGAATTTAGATCAGAGTAACTCAACTTCAGGAATGTTAAGAGGTGGGCTCCTTGGGGCTCTCTGAGCTTTGGTTGTTTTGTTGCAGACGTTTCATGACCCAGCTAGGGAACTTCATCAGTGCTGGAAGGGAGTGGGGTTTGCAGAGAGGAGGAGGAGGAGGAGGATTGTGGGATCTTTGGTGCTCTCTGAGCTTGGTTGTTTTCTTGCAGACATTTCATGGCCCAACTAGGTAATTTCATCAGTGATAGAAGGGAATGGGGTGTGCAGAGAAGAGGAGGAGAAGAGGAGGGAAGAGGAGGGGGGGAGGAAGAGGACAGGAGGAAGAAAAGGAGAGGAGGAGGAAGGGGAGATAGAGGACTGTAGGGTCCTTGGTCCTCTCTGAGCTGGGTTGTTTTCTTGCAGATGTTTCATGACCCAGCTAGGTAAAATCATTGGTGCTAGAAAGTGAGTAGGGTTTGTGGAGAGGAGGAGGAGGGGGGTGGGGAGAAGAAGAAGAAGGAGAAGGGAGGAGAAGGAGAAGAAGAAGGAGGAGGAGGAGGAGGAGGAGGAGGAGGAGGAGGAGGAGGAGGAGGAGGAGGAGGAGAAGAAGAAGAAGAAGAAGAAGAAGAAGAAGAAGAAGAAGAAGAAGAAGAAGAAGAAGAAGAAGAAGAAGAAGAAGAAGAAGAAGAAGAAGAAGGGCATTTATAGATCAAGAGGAAGGGACGAGGAAGAAGAGAAGGAGGAGAAGGAGAAGGAGAAGGAGAAGGAGAAGGAGAAGGAGAAGGAGGAAGGAGAAGAAGAAGAAGAGCATTTATAGATCAAGAGGGAGAGGGGAGGAGGAAGAGAAGGAGGAGAAGGAGAAGAACAGTGGGATCCTTGGTGTTCTCTGAGCTGGGTTGTTTTCTTCCTTTTCACGACCCAACTGGGTAACTTCATCAGTGATAGGAGGGAGCTGGGTTTGCAATGTGGAGGAGGAGGAGGAGGAGGAGGAGGAGGAGGAGGAGGAGGAGGAGGAGGAGGAGGAGGAGGCGGAGGAGGAGGAGGAGGAGGAGGAGGATGGGATCCTTGTTGGTGCTCTCCGAGCTTGGTTGTTTTTCGTGCAGATGTTTCATTACCCAACTCCATAACCTCATCATTGATAGAAGGGAGGGAGGTTTCAAGGGAAGCAGAGGAGGAGGAGGAGGAAGAAGTGTGGGGTGCTTGGTGTTCTCTCATGTGTGTGTGTGTGTTTTTTTTTCTCACCGGCTAAAAAGAGTTAACATAAGATTAATTAAGCACAACTTCACCCCTCTAACCAATACCAGCTGCAGGTCTTCCCAATAGCAGCTCAAACTTTAAAGAAAAGGATCTCCTTCCCAGAAAAGAGAACATCATCAAAGGACGCCTAGTCGGCTACAAAAAAAAAAAAAAAAAAAAAATGGAGTTTGAATTTTCAGCTGGATATACCTTGCCATATTTTCCCCCTGAGCAAGGGAGGGGAGAAGCCTGTTTGTTTTCCCCCTCTGCAGATAAAAAGAGGGCTGTGAAATAAGAGAATATGAATGCACTGCTCCCTATTGTCAGCCCCGAGAAATTAAGAACCGTGCTCAGATGTTATTCCAGGAAATCGGTCGAGCGCCGAGCTTATCAATGTGTGCAAATTTGCATGTAGGAAAAAAAAACGGAAGGGTTGGGCTGGTTACTGCTGGGGTCAGAGAAGGAAAATACGGTTCTTCCGCAGTCAGATTCTGACTGTTGGACATCTGGTGGACTAGAATCTTGTTTAGACTCTTTTATTGTTGTTAGTTGCGAAGTCGTGTCTGACTCTTCGTGACCCCATGGACAACGTTCCTCCAAGCATTCCTGTCCTCTACGATCCTCTGGAGTCCATTTAAGCTCACGCTGACTGCTTCAGTGGCTCCATCCAGCCACCTCCTTCTCTGTTGTCCCCTTCTTCTTTTGCCCTCCATCATTCCCAGCATGAGGCTCTTCTCCAGGGAGTCCTTCCTTCTCATTAGGTGGCCAAAGTATTTGAGTTTCCTCTTCAGAATTTGGCCTTCTAAAGAGCAGTCAGGGTTGATCTCCTCTAGGACCGACCGGTTGGATGGCCTTGCAGTCCAAGGGACTCGCAGGAGTCTTCTCCGGCACCAGAGGCCTCAATTCTTTGGCGCTCACTCAGCCTTCCTTTGTTGTTGTTGTTAGTTGCGAGGTCGTGTCCGACCCATCGCGACCCCGTGGACAACGTTCCTCTAGGCCTTCCTGTCCTCTACCATCCTCTGCAGTCCATTTAAGCTCACGCCGACTGCTTCAGTGACTCCATCCAGCCACCTCGTTCTCTACCATCCCCTTCTTCTTTTGCCCTCCATCGTTCCCAGCATCGGGCTCTTCTCCAGTGAGTCCTTCCTTCTCATTAGGTGGCCAAAGTATTTGAGTTTCATCTTCAGGATCTGGCCTTCTGAAGAGCAGTCGGGGTTGATCTCCTCTAGGACTGACCAGTTGGATGGCCTTGCAGTCCAAGGGACTCGCAGGAGTTTTCTCCAGCACCAGAGTTCAAAGGCCTCCATTCTTTGGCCTTCTCAGCCTTCCTTATGGACCAACTTTCCCAGCCATCCATTGCAACTGGGAAAACCAGTTAGACGCTTTGGCGGTTAACAAAAAGAGGTAAAATCCGGCTAGGAGGTGTTGCTTCTGAAGACACATTTCCAGGGCAAGTATAAGTTTGGCCAGGAATAGCAAGGAAGATAAAAAAAAAAAAAATGGGAGAAAGCAAAATACAGGAAGTCCTAGACTCACGACCGCAATTGAGCCCAAAATTTCTGCTGCTAAGTGAGACAGTTGTTAAGGGAGGTTGGTTAAGTGAACTTTGGATTCTATTCTATTCTATTAATTCCCCATTCAATACAATCATGACTAAGAACTCTGGGAGTTGAAGTCTAGAACATGTTGAGATTGGAGAAGACCTGTTTAAGTAATCCCGTTCAGGCAAAATTCCAATTATTGCTTGAATGGAAGAATTGATTTGATAACGGATGGAGGTTTTGAAGTCTCTGTGTCCTGCAAGAACCATCCTTCTCTGGTGCTTTGAACTTCCAATAGCTGAAAGATTATTAACTTCACCCAGGAATACTTGCCTTCGAAAAGTATTCCAGAATAAGTGTGCAATTCTGATGACCCACCAAGATATGCATGGAGATGGGGATCTTTTCTTCCAACGTCTAGGTCAACAGCCATGGGTTCCGTGGGAGGAAACCACCACGTCAAGGAGGGAAGTCCAGTGGTGACACCTGAAGGGAACATCGTGATGAGCTTTAGTTTTGACAGCTACCAGCTGGAAGAAGAAGAGCTGCAGGAGAAGACAGGTCATACCAAAGGAGTCCTCACGTTCATGGAACCAGGTAAGAGTTGAGGAGATGGCTTGGGACCTCTCCAGATGTAGCTCCCATGGAGAATAGTGCTTTTTTGAGATAGCAACTAAACGTCCTTCGATGTTTTTATGTTTTGCGGTTCTCTTCTCTTACATGGCCATCTATCTCCAGCTGAAGGATCTATGGATGGACTCAGTGGTGGAATTCAATTTTTTTATTACTGGTTCTGTGGGCTTGGCTTGGTGGGCATCGTGTGGCTTGGTGGCCGTGGCTTGGTAGGCATGGCAGGGAAAGGATACTGCAAAATCCCCATTCCCACTCCACTCCTGGGGGAAGGATACTGCAAAATCCCCATTCCCACTCCACTCCAGGGGAAGGATATTGCAAAATCCCCATTCCCACCCCACTCTGGCACCAGCCAGAGGTGGTATTTGCCGGTTCTCCAAACTACTCAAAATTTCCACTACCGGTTCTCCAGAACCTGTCAGAACCTGCTGGATTTCTCCCCTGGATGGACTTCTGTTTGGGTTTCCAGGGTGATTCTCATTCAACCTGGCTTCCATGTCCATAAAGTTCTCTTATTGACCATTGAGCTTCTCATGTTCAATCGGTGGTGGGTTCCTCCTGGTTCGGTCCGGTTCGGCCGAGCCGGTAGCAGTGACAATATGACATCACCGAACCAGTTCTCCCCCCCCCCCGCCCTCCCACGTTATTCTTACCTTTTATTTGGCCCCACCCCCAATCTATTGCTGCCTCCTGAGTCCCAGCTGATGACTAGAGGGAAAAAAACTGTTTCAACTCTTGCCGCGGGGCTTCAAAGGGCCGCCCTACAGCTGATCAGTGTTAAAAGCAAACAAATGAGTCGGGTCGCAAGTGCGAGGACTGCTCGTAAGTGCGAGGACCTTCCAGAAATGACTCTGACCAGCTAGCCACGCCCACCTAGTCACATGACCTCCAAGCCACACCCACAAAATAAGCCACGCCCACAGAACCGGTAGTAAAAAAAATTAGAACCCACCCTTGCGTTCAATGGTTGGTTTGGATCTCTTCTAGTTTGTTCTGGGGAAATCCTTTTCCTTTTCTTTTTCCGCTTGCCTTTGGTTAGTGCTCTAGCGACAGTTGGGATTAAGGGTTTGAAAAGCATAGGGTTGCATTGACCGGCGATGTTTGTGAACCTGGTTTTCAGTTCTTTGGATTTGAGGAGTGAATCCTGAGCTTTGTGACCAAACCTCAAACTGACCATCTTTGCAGGTCAGTAAAACAAAAGGAAATTGAAGGAAGAACATAAGGGCAGTCGTAATGTCAGATCAGTTAGCAACTTTAAGTAGAAATTATCCTCGGCTCCATTTATTGAGAAAAGTATAATTTTCTTAGAAGTCAAGTGTATTGCTGTGTTGTGACTCCGACCCCCGAGCCCATCTTACCGGAAGGAGAAGACTCCGAAAGTGAAGGAGAGGAGTTGGCAAGGCCTCCCTCTCCAGGACCCTCCTCTCTGGCAATGCCTCAGGTGTCTTCCGAAGGAGAAGAGATAGGCCAGGAGCCAGGCACTTCCGAGCAGCCGCAGTTAGACAGCGACGGAGATAAGTCTTGGCTGGATCCCCGACAGCGTCGGAAAGACAAGCGTGCGCAGCAGAGAAGGAGGCGTGCCAGAGATTAAGCTGAGTCACTGGACCACACCCCACAGGGGATAAAAGGGGGTGTGGTGGCCATTCAGGCTTTGTGACGGACAAAACGGAAAGCTAGCAAGTCATTCTGCATTTCTGGAACTTTGTTATATGCTCCCCTTGGATTGATTTTTTGGACTGGACTTGACTATTCTTTGGCTTTTGTGGACTTTGATGTTTTCGGTGGAAGGAGATAAACCTCCCTTTGTAAGTAAAGACTGTTGGCAAGCAGCCACTGGGTTGCTGCCAATTCTGTTATCAGAGGAAATTATTGTCTGCTGGTTTATTTTAACTCTTGGTCGACTGCTGGTGTGCGTGTGTGAGACGGGGACAGAACATACTGCAATGCATAGCCAGAACTGAGAATCATGAGCCAAAACCCCTAAGTTCAACTTTTTCTTCCCTGAACTGCCTCCCATCATTGATCGTCCCACTCCATGACCAATCAGGTTCAAGCAAAATGTTTTCAGAATGGTCACTTCAAGCATAGGTTGGTAGGCAGCTGCCTTCTTCTCCCAGCCGGGTGACCTTGAGGCAGCTTCTCAGGGAGATACAGCAGTTACTTTCGCTTTCCCCCAAACATTCCCCCTCTTCATCCTCGCCTCCCCAGAGTTCACGGCAGACTGCATGGTAGTGAAGCACAAGTAAGCATAAAGTGGCAGCTGACACTTATTTTCACTCAGCAACCGCTTTGTTTAACTTGTTACATTTCTGTCTTTTTTTATGGGCTTAGTCTGTGAAAATCCTGATCCTCAAGATCGTTACCATGGAATCTACTTTGCCATGCTTCTAGCGGGTGTTGGTTTTCTTTTGCCTTACAACAGCTTTATCACAGATGTTGATTACCTTCATCACAAATACCCAGGTAGGTGTCTTTTTTTCCCTATTCCAAAGTTCTCCGAAACTTTTGAAAGTCTTTTGTGGAAGAAATAAATAAATAAATAAATATGACAAGATAAATTTATTATTGAATTATTGAGAAAGCATCTTGCTCTTTTTCCTCTTCATATGTTTCCAGTTTTTGTTGCACCTGCCCAAAGAACACCAAAAATCTTCACTGCATATTTTTCCTTCCCTTCTTATTTTTTTTTTTAAATTAAATTTATATGCCTACCTCTGTTCCTCCTTTTTTTTTTCATCCACCAAGCCGGATTGTGAATTTTCTTGGATTTGGTTTAGCGTTGTGTGCAGAGGTGAAATGCTCCCGGTTCGGACTGGTTTGGACCGGATCGCCCAATCCGGTAGCGATGGCGGGGGGTGGTTCAGAGAACCGGTAGCAAAAATCCCTGCACCCCCCCCATGCCCAGCTGAGCCTCTATGGCCGAAAAAATGCTTTTAAAAGTAAAAAAGTAAAAAAAAAAAAGCCTCTGATGATCGTGCAGCTCAACTGGGATCGTCAGAGGCTTTTAAAAGCATTTTTTTCCTGCAACCTCTTCAGCCGAAAAGGCGGTAGAAAAAAATGCCTTTAAAAACCTCTGACGATCCCAGCTGAGTTGCCTGATCGTCAGAGGCTTTTAAAAGCATTTTTTTCTTAAGGTTGTAGAAAAAATGCTTTTAAAAGTTTTTTTTTTAAAAAAAAGTTGGCCACACCCACCCAGTCACATTACCCCCACCCCACCACCAAGCCACACCCACAGAACCGGTAGTAACAAATTTTACATTTCACCACTGGTCTTGTGTGAACTCAATCAATTCAGCAACACCTTTGTGAAGCAAGGCCCCGGTTTAACGTGGCGTACGAGCCAAAATTTTGTGTCTTTCTGCAGGGACTTCGATTGTGTTTGACATGAGCCTGACCTACATTTTAGTAGCTTTGGTTGCGGTCCTTCTCAACAACGTCCTGGTCGAAATGCTGAGTCTTCACACCAGGATCACTGTGGGTATGTTCAGAATCTTTTTGTCTTCTCCATCTCACTTCTTGGTTTCTGCTCTTCACCAGGGAAGTTGTAGCCAGGGTTAGAACCTCCTGTATGTCTTCTCTTCTCCATGTCTTCCTCCAAAGTTTCAGTCAGAAGTTCAAGAAGGAAGCCTTAGAGATGTTACCTGAATATTAAAGGTAAAGGTAAAGGTTCCCCTTGCATATAGGTGCTAGTTGTTCCCGACTCTAGGGGGCGGTGCTCATCTCTGTTTCAAAGCCGAAGAGCCAGCGCTGTCCAAAGACGTCTCCGTGGTCATGTGGCTGGCATGACTCAACGCCAAAGGCGCACGGAACACTGTTCCCTTCCGACCAAAGGTGGTCCCTATTTTTCTACTTGCATTTTTTACCTGCTTTCGAACTGCTAGGTTGGCAGAAGCTGGGACAAGTTAGGGGAGCTCACCCCGTTACGCGGCACTAGGGATTCGAACCGCTGAACTGCTGACTTTTTGATCGATAAGCTCAGTGTCTTAGCCACTGAGCCACCGCGTCCCTATGACCTGAATATATATATATATATATATATATATATATATATATATATATATATATATATATATATATATATATATATATATATATATATATATATATATATATATATATATATATATAGATATATATATATAGATATATATATATGTATATGTAGGTCTTTGGTTATTCGGGTCTTCTCCCACGTAAAATTGGAAGTGTCTTGGCGACGTTTCGACGAAGTCTCATTCGTCATCTTCAGGCTGGTGTTCTCGGCTTCGTGCTTCCAGGAGCAATGTGAGATCGCAGCTGTCTCTTCCTTTTAACTGCTAGTGGGGGTGTGAGCTGATTGGGTGGGAACTTGGCTGTGTTCTGATTGGGTGGAGGTGTGTTCTGATTGGTTAGGGACTTGGCTGTGCTCTGATTGGATGGGGGGTTGGTTGTGCTCTGATTGGCCAATCAATGCTGGATAATTTATATGCTGGAAGATAAACATCTGGCATTTGTAGCATCCTTGTCTTTCTTTCATGGCATGCTTCTTTTGTTCATTTCAGGGTATCTCTTTGCTTTGGGTCCTCTTCTCTTTGTGAGCATGTGTGATGTCTGGCTTGATCTCTTCTCCCAGCACCAAGCTTATGCGGTCAATCTTATGGCGGTAGGCGTGGTGGCCTTTGGTTGCACAGGTATGTGTGGGAATGGGAGCGGGAAACTTTCCCAGCCAGTCTAGGAACAAGGGTGTCCTTGGTTGACATTCATGAACGACGTTGTCATTGTTGACCAAAAAGGAGTCAGGAAGGTGGTGGAGAAGAAGTCC
The DNA here is from genome assembly GCF_029215685.1 of Pituophis catenifer annectens. Classification (NCBI taxonomy): domain Eukaryota; kingdom Metazoa; phylum Chordata; class Lepidosauria; order Squamata; family Colubridae; genus Pituophis; species Pituophis catenifer. Next base: position 18,568,595 of record NW_027256896.1, on the reverse strand, counting down.
CTTATGATAGATGACATCTAATAAATCGAAATCTAGAATAGAATAGAATAACAGAGTTGGAAGGGACCTTGGAGGTCTTCTAGTCCAACCTCCTGCTTAGGCAGGAAACCCTGTATCACTTCAGACAAATGGTTATTCAATCTCTTCTTAAAAACTTCCAGTGTTGGAGCATTCACAACTTCTGGAGGCAAATTTGTTCCGCTGATGAATTGTTCTAACTGTCAGGCAATTTCTCCTTAGTTCTAAGTTGCTTCTCTCCTTGATGAGTTTCCACCCATTGCTTCTTGTCCTGCCCTCAGGTGCTTTGGAGAATAGCTTGACTTCCTCTTCTTTGTAGCAGCCCCTGAGATATTGGAAGACTGCCATCATGTCTCCCCTAGTCCTTCTTTTCATTAAACTAGACATACCCAGTTCCTGCAACCGTTCTTCATATATGTTTTATCCTCCAGTCCCCTAATCGTCTTGGTTGCTCTTCTCTGCACTCTTTCTAGAGTCTCGACATCTTTTTTACATCGTGGTGACCAAAACTGGATGAAGGATTCCAAGTGTGGCCTCACCAAGGCCTTATAAAGTGGTATTAATACTTCACGTGATCTTGATTCTTTCCCTCTGTTTATGCAGCCTAGAACTGTGTTGGATTTTTGGCAGCTGCTGACTCATATTTAAATCTAGTACTTAGACGTCATAACTCTCCTTCTCTCTTGCTTGCTGAAGTCTCTCTCCCCTTTTAAGTGCAGCAATCCAGTTTCTATGGTTACACCGGGATGCTGCCGAAGCGGTACACTCAAGGCGTGATGACGGGAGAAAGTGAGTATTAGCTTAATACTGTTCACTGAAGTCTGAAGGAGAGGTAGCAAGAGACCTGCCTCTTCAATAATTCATTCTCATTTCTGGCACTTAAAAATGGGGGCCTTCATGATTCATCCCATTGTCCCAAAGGTGTTTTTTTTTTTCAACAGGCAACTGGACTTTCTGGTTTTTCTCTGGAGATGTTTCGTTTCTCATCCAATAAGGTTCTTGAGAGCTTCAGAGATGAAGAAGCTTCTTGGATGAGAAGCAAAATGTCGTCAATGAAAAACCAGGAACTCACACCCATAATTCTATGCGCCCTGCCCCCACGCATGTGTGCGTGACCCCCTGCTCCTGGCACGTGATGGCGTGGTAGGCCCATTTTGCCTCCAGAGTCTTTCTAGGAGTCTGGGGAGGGCGAAAACGGCTTTCCCCACCCACCCCGGAGGCCCTCCAGAGGCCAGAAACGGCCCATTTGCCAACTTCCGGTGGGACTGGAAGGCCCGTTTTTCTCCCTCCCCCCAGCCTCCAGAGCCTTTCTAGGAGTCTGGGGAGGGCGAAAACGGCCTTCCTCACCCCCCTGGAGGCCTCCGGAGGCCGAAAATGGCCCGTTTGCCAACTTCTGGTCCCACCGGAAGTTGGTAAATGGGCTGTTTCCAGCCTCCCCAGATTCTTAGAAAGGCTCTGGAGTCTGAGAGGAGAGAAAAACGGGCCTTCCCCACCACTCTCCGAGGTCCTCCGGAGGCAGGAAACAGCCTGTTTCCCTACTTCTGGTGGGCCCAGAAGGCCCAAAAATCAGCTGGCCAGCACATGCATGCATGCCGGAGCTGACCTTGCGTGCCCACCAATATGGCTACGCGTGCCACCTGTGGCACGCGTGCCATAGATTCGCCATCACGGCTCTATACAATCCCCCTCCCATTTTCCCACAGTAGAATTTGTGGCAGGCCTGAAGCGTGAAGGCTCAAAGGTAGAAAGATGGCTTCCAGGTCTGACTCAAAGCCTTCCCAAACTCTACTAATGCCATTGTCCATGTGGTGGTCTTAGTGCTAAGACCCAAACTCAACTCCATCTCTTCCTTCCAGGCACTGCTGGGGTCATCATCTCCTTGAGTCGCATCTTCACTAAGCTTCTTCTGTCTGATGAGAAGGAGAACACCATGATCTTCTTTTGCATCTCCATTATACTGGAGCTCTCTTGCTTTGTCCTCCACCTCGTGGTGAAACAAACCTACTTTGTGAGGTATTACACCTCCCGATCCCAGGCCGGGGCCTCTGAGTTGAAAGGGTCGATCGACAACGGCACCAGATACAGAGTCCACCATGACGTCACAGCAGAAGACATCCGATTTGTAAGTTGTGGCCAGAAATGATCTGTGCTCTTTCTTGGGTTTTGCATTTTTTGAGACAGTTTTCACTAACCTCCTGGGTATCTTTCTGGAAATATTAGGGTTATAGTTTTGAGAATTGGCTCCTTACTCGACATATTGGGAAGATGGATATAAAGTAGTATGAATCGAAATAGCTTATATGCCCCTCCAAGATCACATTGATCAAATGACAGCAAAAGTAACATAATATTCCTTTCTTTTCTCTTTTCCTTCTTTCCTTCCTTCCTCCCTCCCTCTCCTTGCTTTCCTTCCTTCCTTTCCTTCCTTCCTCCCTTCTTTTCCTTGCTTTCTTTTCTCTTTTCCTTCCTTCTCTCTTTCCTTCCTCCCTCCCTCCCTCCCTCCCTCCCTCCTTCCCTCCCTTCCTTCATCACTGCTGGAAAACCTCACTATCCCCAGCATCACCTTTAACAATAAAACATAAACCAAGATGCAATTGCACAAATATTGAAAAGTAAGCCTACATAGTTTGTAAATCCGGTATCCATCCTTCCTTCCTTCTTCCGTCCCTCCCTTCCTTCCTTCATCCCTCCCTCCCTCCCTCCCTCCCTCATTCCTTCATCCCTCTCTCCCTTCCTTCCTTCATCCCTCCCTCCCTCTCTCCCTCCCTCCTTCCTTCCTTCAACCCTCCTTCCCTCCCTCCCTCCTTCCTTCCTTCCTTCAACCCACCCTCCCTCCTTCCTTCCTCCTTCCTTCCTTCCTTCCTTCCTTCCTTCCTTCCTTCCTTCCTTCCTTCCTTCCTTCCTTCCTTCCTTCCTTCCTTCCTTCCTCACTGCTCACCACTCCCAGCATCACTGTTAACATAAATCAACATGCAATTGCACAAATATTGAAAAGTAAGCCTACATAAAGATTGTAAACCCAGGATCTAAGGATTGGTTGAAGGAGAGAAATGGTGACCTCTCCTGGTGGACGAAGTTAATTCAAATGAGATCACAGGGACAGAAAGTCCACCTTCAAAGTGGCAGGGAAGATGAAGATACATTAGATGTGATCAGAGGGCTTTAGAGTTCTTTTGGCGGATTTCGGCCTCCCCTTTTGCACAAGAGATGGTTCTCCGAGGAATGAATAATCAAAAGAACTACCAGTTTTGTGTCTTGGTTAAAATGTTGGGTGCAATTAAGGAGATGTAGATTCAAATCCACTTTCAGCTGCTGGTCCTTCTTTCTGCTCATCTCATCTCACAAGGTTGGGTTGTAGAAAAAAAATGAGAAGCCACGTATATCATTTGAGCTCCCAGATATATAAGTGAATGATTGGATGGATGGATGGATGGAATGGATGGAATGGAAAGGATGGAATGAATGAATGAATGAATGAATGAATGAATGAATGAATGAATGGTCTATCTGTGCCAGGAGAGATTCACTCTGTTGTGCCCCCCCCCCAGCAGCCAGCAGAGCTGGCAGCAGAGTCAGACAGTGAGGAGGTTGGGGAGGAACATGGGCCAGTCCTGGAGTCTGGGGAAGGCTCGGACGAGGGCTCTGAGTCGGAGGCAGAGAGGGGGCCAAGGCCATCTGGTAGTTCTTTGCTGGCTCTGGAGTCTCCGGAGTCTGACATCAGCGAGGCAGAAGAACAGTGTCAGCTTGTTCCTAGAGCTGCCAGAAGACAGGAACAATTAAGAAAACAGGGTCGACTTGGCAGTAAGGCTTGGAGATGATCGGCCCCTCCCATAAGACATAAAAGAGAAGGGAACGGGATGTGAGCAGGAAGCAATTAGTTCATCTGATCGGTAAAAGCTTTGGAAAAGCTCTGTTTGACTCTGCTAAGTTTGGCCTTGCCCTGCGTGTGGCAATTAGTCCTCTGGCAGCATTCCAAGGGAGATAAGGTGGGTGTTTGTAAACACTCCCTTAAAAAACTGTTTGAGAAGCCTTTCGGACTGGGAATGACAATAATTCACAGCCGTATGAATTAAAGAGGTTTGCCGGGACTAAGATTGTGCTGTATACTTTCTAAGGAAGCCTGGGTCAGAACACACTCAGAATTGGCATGTTGGCTAAAATGATTGTAGAGATCCTCCATGTTAAAAGCAGTGTACCTCCAACTATTACATCATCGTCATCATCATCATCATCATTGCAACCTCCTCCTCATCCATTGAGCTATGCTGGGGGTTTTTGCCAGTTGACGTTGGTGGTTGCTATTTCTCTGTCCTTTCGCTCCAAGGAGAATCGGCTGCCCAGACAAAATGCATCTCCTCCCGACACCTTTGGAGATGCAGATGAGCTGGCTGCAAGTGGCACCTACGTTAGATTTGACGTCCCTCAACCTGAAATAAAAAGGAGTTGGCCGAGCTTCAGAGGTAACTATAGCAGAGCCTCAAGAGGGGAAAGGCCAAAGGTTGATGATGGTTTTTAAAAGCTTGTTTTTGTACATTTGGTCCTTTTTTTTTTTACAATTGCTTTTTTTAGGGGCAGGAAAGGAGGAAAAGAGGGAGGGAGGGAGGGAGGGAGGAAGGATGGAAGGAAGGAAAAATAAGAAAGAGAAAGGAAGGAAGAAGGACCCAGTTTGTGGGGGCAATAAGCTGACTTTGTATAAATATACAAAAGGATGAAGGCTATTGCTGAGCACATTGTAAGCCGCCCTGAGTCTTCGGAGAAGGGCGGCATATAAATCAAATTAAAAAAAAAAAAAAGGAAAAGAGAAGAAAGAAAAAAGAGAAAGGAAAGAAGAAAGGAAAGAAGAAAGAAAGAGGAAGAAGGGAAAAAAGAAAGAAATAGAAAGAAAGAAAGAAGAAAAAGGGAGAAAGAAAGAAGAGAGAAAAAGAAAAAGAAAAAGAAGGAAAGAGAAAGAAAGGAAGAAGAAGAAGGAAGGGGAGAGGGAGGGAGGGAGAAAGAAAGAAAGAAAAAGAAAGAAAGAAAAAAGGAAAGAAAGAAAGAAAGAGGAAGAAGGGAAAAAAGAAAAAGAAAGAAGAAAAAGGGAGAAAGAAGAGAGAAAAAGAAAAAGAAGGAAAGAGAAAGAAAGGAAGGAAGAAGAAGAAGGAAGAAAGGGGAGAGGGAGGGAGGGAGAAAGAAAGAAAAAGAAAGAAAGGAAGAAAGAAAGAGAAAGAAAGAAAGAAAGAAAGAAAGAAAGAAAGAAAGAAAGAAAGAAAGAAAGAAAGAAAGAAAGAAAAAGAAAGGAGGACAAAGGCAACAAGCCAGGGTGAAAAGCATTTTTCGTGGCCTAACCGCTTTGTTTCTCTGGATTCCGACAGACATGATGCTCCATCGCTCCATCGTCTCTCGCCTGATCTGGACCTACATGCTTTCCATCGCCGTGACTTACTTCATCACGCTGTGCCTCTTCCCTGGGCTGGAATCGGAGATCCGGAACTGCACTTTGGGGGAATGGCTGCCCATCCTCATCATGGCGGTCTTCAACCTTTCCGATTTCGTGGGCAAGGTAACCGACCCTCTTGGCCAGGATCCTCAAGCAGGTGGAGAACCCCAAATTTGCAAGGGGGTGTGTGTGTGTCACAGGGTCAGAGGTGCCATTCCTCCGCTGGGATTGGGGACAGCCGAGATCTGGGATATGTACCCTTTGCCAGAGGGTTTTCTGATGGGGTCACAGGATGAGCAGAAACGAAGCAAGCAGGGAGGTCAGATCAAAGGAGGGGACGATGACAAGCATCTCTTTGATGTGTCCTCCTCCCCCTTTGTGTCTCTGACCCTCATTTTTCTCTCCACCCCACTCCAGCCCTGAGTTTCATCTTGCATTCCAGGCAGAAATCCGAGCTGTTCTTGTGGGGAAAAAAGACTTTGAAACTAGGGGAAAAAAAGTTGCTTGAAAATAGATCGATGGCCGCCTCTAAAGTTGGCAGGTTCAGAAGAAGTTTCCACTAATAAATCCCAGGTGGGATTCTTAACCTCTGCCTGTGTTTGACAGGGGCAGAGAATCCCGTGTCTTCCGGTTAAACAAACCTCCCCGCCCTGTGGCAGTCTACCTGTGAACCCCAGATAGTTGGCTTTGCCTTCGTGTGGGAGAAAGGCCCTGCTAACCTCTTGTGGCCCGCCAGTGGCCAGCGGATCTGGCAGCAGATTTGGACAGTGAGGAGGTTGGGGAGGAACCTGAGCCAGTCCTGGAGTCTGGGGAAGGCTCTGATGAGGGCTCTGCATCGGAGGCAGAGAGAGGGCCAGGGCTGTCGGACAGTTATCAGCTGCCTTCAGAGTCGGACATCAGTGAGGCACAAGAACAGCTGGATCCTGTTCCCAATGTGCGCATGCACAGAGTTGCCAGACGAAGGGAACAGCTAAAGAACAAGGGTCGACTAGGGAGTAAGGCCACAGATGGACGATGAAGGGCCCCTCCCAGAGGGAATAAAAGAGGAGCGAAAGGGGAGTGGAGTTTGCAGGAGACAATTAGTTCATTCCTGCATTCTTGCCAAGTATTGCGGGCGTCTGAAAGATATCAGCCTGGCCACTCTCCAAGCCTGATAAAGGTCGGTAGTTGTGAATTATCTTGAAAGACGGTGGGAGAGGAAAGACTTTGCTGCAGAGGAATTCCCTGTAAATTAAATAAAAGGGATTTTTGTCGGGACAAGGAAGCTGCTTCGTGCTGCTGGGGAAGCCTAGGTCAAAACACTACCTAAAACACAGATCCAGGAAGTCTCTTAATGTTTCTCTTGTGGATTCCGCAGATTTGTAAGAATTCGGTTCTCCTTTTTCCACATTTCCCAGATTTTGGCGGCGTTGCCTTATGACTGGAGGGGAGCCCACCTCCTTCTCTGCTCCTGCCTGCGAGTGGTCTTCATCCCTCTGTTTATCCTCTGCGTCTACCCCAACGGGAAGCCCACTTTTAGCCACCCAGCCTGGCCCTGCATCTTCTCGCTCCTGATGGGCATCACCAACGGCTACTTCGGCAGCGTCCCCATGATCCTGGCGGCCGGGAAAGTGAGCCCCGAGCAGCGGGAATTGGCAGGTTAGTTAAAGCAACCGTTTTGCATGCCTCCCCACTCCCCCGCAAGAATTGTGAGACGCCGTTGTCAGAAAAGAAGGCCGGAAGGAGTTTTTAGATCAGAGGGGACAATGTTGGCACCTCTGCCACTTAATTAATTCTTTCAGTAGAACAAGTACCGTGTAGAGCAGAGCTTCTCAACTTTAAGACGTCTGGACTTCCGACTCCCAGAATTCCCCAGCCAGCATGAGGAATTCTGGGTACTGAAATCTGCCCACCTTAAAGGTTCCTAAGTTGAGAACGACTGTTGTAGAGAATCTCTATTTTGCGATCATCTCTCTCTCTCTCATTCTCTATATCTATATTATCTTTCTCATTTTCTATATCTATTATCTCTTTCTTGGATTCTCTGTATCTACCTATCATCTATTCTCTTTCTCTGTAACTAACATCTATTATCTATCATATATCTATCATATATCATAATTCATCATATATATACTGTATATCCATCTCTCTCTCATATTTCTCTAACTTTCTATCTATCTATCTATACATCCATCCATCCATCTATATCCATATCTATCTATCCATCATCTATCTATATCCATATCTATCTATCTATCTATCTATCTATCTATCTATCTATCTTATATGTATCTCCATAATTATCTATCATCTATCTGTCTATCATCATCTACCTTTCATTTTCTTATATCCCTCTCATCCATCATCTATCCATCTATCTCCATAATTATCTATCTATCTATCTATCTATCTATCTATCTATCTATCTATCTATCTATCTAATATCTATCTCCATAATTATCTATTTATCCATCTATATCCATAATTATCTATCTATCTATCTATCTATCTATCTATCTATCTATCTATCTATCTATCTATCTATCTATCATCTATCTATCTAATATCTATCTCCATAATTATCTATTTATCCATCTATATCCATAATTATCTATCTATCTATCTATCTATCTATCTATCTATCTATCTATCTATCTAATATCTATCTCCATAATTATCTATTTATCCATCTATATCCATAATTATCTATCTATCTATCTATCTATCTATCTATCTATCTATCTATCTATCTATCTATCTATCTATCATCTTTCATTTTCTTATATCCGTCTCATCCATCATCTATCCATCATTTATCTATATCTATCCATCCCTGTTGAGGAGAAAAACTATTAAAATAAATTATGTGTGTGGTCATCCCTCAAACGATGACATCATGTGCATCATGACATCATCCCGCAAAGGGTGTCAGTTGTCTAATTTGCGTACTTTGCAGGATGATGTCACCGCCCTCCCTCCCCCCGGGACATTCCTTGCCCTTTCCGATGGAGACTCAAGAGTCATAATCCTCTCCTCTCCGTTTCTCACTCCCAGGTAACACCATGACGGTGTCCTACATGACAGGGCTGACTCTGGGCTCCGTGGTAGCCTACTCTGCCTACAGCCTCATCAGCACTTCTCCAAGTTCCTGTCTCTACCCAGGGAACTACACTGCCTCGGTCCTCGATGGGAACTGACCAGACCATCAGTGGACCACTTGACGTCTAGGCACGGCCAGGCAAGATGGCGGGGTAGGGGGAAAGAGAGCCTGTGACTCGATGCCCCCCTGCAGGCACAGCCCTAGATCCTTCAGGATCCGCATGGAAAAATCCAAGCCACATCTTTACCCAATGACCATGTGTAGGATACCCATATACCCATACTCGCGTGGGTATGACCCTTCTACGCAGGTTGTGTCGTTCCTGTTCGTTCCAGCCAGATTTGAGCAGGACGTTTCTTTTCTCCAGTGGATCATTGCGTGTCCCCTACAGCTATCCCTAGCAGCTCTCAAATCCATCGGTCAGAATAGCATCTTGCCCATGTCATGAAAGAGACATCCTTTAGCTGTCTCTTTCTTACCGTATTTTTCGGAGTGTAAGACGCAGCTTAATTTTTGGGGAAGAAAATAGGAAAAAAAAATAAATCTGCCTACCAGGGATTCATCTGGCTAGCATCCTTAGTCTGGTCAGCTTCAGCACATTCGTTTGCTAGTATTTTTATCCCCAGCTTGGAGATAAAAAAAACAGCTTCTGCACAGCTGAGAGGAAGCAGCAATGAGAAAAGCAGGCAAAGCACGGGGGAGATCCCTTCACTCAGCTAGCGCTTAGTTAGGGCTGAAAAAAGCTTCTAAAGAACAGCTGAGAGTCGGAGCAAAGCATGGAGATCCCTTCACTCGGCTAGCACCTAATTAGGGCTGAAAAAAGCTTCTAAAGAACAGCTGAGAGTGGAGCAAAGCATGGAGATCCCTTCACTCGGCTAGCACCTAATTAGGGCTGAAAAAAGCTTCTAAAGAACAGCTGAGAGTCGGAGCAAAGCATGGAGATCCCTTCACTCGGCTAGCATCACGTTAAAGCACAGCGGAGAGTTGAGGGAGCAGGCAAAGCTGGGAAGATCGCTCGTTAGTGCTTCATTAGCGCCTCGTTAGGACTGAAAAAAGGCTTCAGAAAAAGCTACATTCAGAGTATAAGACACACCCAAATTTTCAATCTCTTTTGGGGGGGGGAAGGTGCATCTTATACTCTGAAAAATACGGTAGTTTTTGGTGTGTTTTTTTTTTAAGACAGCTGCTCCGTCAACATTTGGAAGGCACAAGTCCGTCTCCCGTGAAAAGGTGAATTCCCAGATTTTGAGACAGGCTGAGGTAGAGGGATTTTTGCACAGGGCTCGCTGGGGTTTTAGGGTGCAAAGGAGAAAAATGGGGTGAAAAACGTTTTTGGAGGTCGAATCATGGCAACCGGAATTGATTTTCCTTGTTCGTTTGACATGTTTCGCCGCTCCGCCAAGCAGCTGTAATCAGTCGTAGCAAGTTACCGGTAGTCCTTGAATTACAACCTCAATGGAGCCCAAACGTTCCGTTCCCAAGCGAGACATTTGTCAAGTGAATTTTGCCCCATTTTAAGTGTATCATGGCAGTGGATAACCTGGTTGTTAAGTGAATCTGGCTTCCCTATTGACTTTCCTCGACAGAAGGTCACAAAAACGAAATCACGTGACCCTGGGATGCAATGGTCATAAGTATGAGTCAATTGCCAAGCGTCCAGATTTTGATCACCTGAACGTGGGGATGCTGCAATGGACATAAGTGTGGAAAATGGTCACAAGTTACTTTTTTCAGTGCAGTTGTAGCCTCGAATGGTCCATAAATGAACTGTTGTATGTCAAAGACTACCCTGTAATGCTATTTTTCCCTTGCTGGAGCTACAGCTAACACAACCTCCATACCAAGTCCCTTCAACCAGGGCTTGTTAAATTAAAATCCAAATTACAGACGGAAGGTCTTGTTTTTGCACGGAAAGAACCCCAAAGCAGGTGTAGGAGAGGCTTTTCCTGCCATACTCCACTCTTCATATTTAAAATACGACCTGTTTTAATTGCTCTTCGATTTCAAAAGAGAGAGATACCTCCTGCATAAATAGCACGCAGGGGAGGATTCTAATCTCTCTTTAAGTTTGTCCATGGGACATTCGCGGATGAGATTCTACGTATATCTCGTAAAATACGTTGAAAAAGCAGCAGCTCTGTTATGTAGGCTGACCTAAGAAGCCAAGAGCCATGTTGTACTCATGTTGTACCATGTTGAAACCAAAGATCAGAAACCCATCTTAAGGTTGTTCTTGCCGTATCTTTCTGTGGTTCGTTTCCCATTTCTGTGTGGTCCACGTAAACTTGGAGGAGTCGAATTCTACAGCACGGACAATAGGGTGGGTAGTTTTACATTTTTGCAATTTTTTTTTTTTAAAAAAAGTTGAGTTGTCACTACGGCCATCACCATTTCAACAAAATGAAGCTCAAATACTTTGGCCACCTAATGAGAAGGGAGGACTCACTGGAGAAGAGCCTAATGCTGGGAACGGTGGAGGGCAAAAGAAGAAGAGGACGACAGAGAACGAGGTGGCTGGAGGGAGTCCCTGAAGCAGTCGGCGTGAGCTTCAATGGACTCCAGAGGATGGTAGAGGACAGGAAGGCCTGGAGGAACCTGGTCCATGGGGTCGCGATGAGTCGGACACGACTTCGCAACTAACAACAACAAAGTTGTCAGTGATCATTACCCACTCATGAACAACCATTTCCTCCGAAAAATGTGAAGTAAGAAGGATCATTGCACGCTTAATCCTTCTGTATTTCTCAGCTTCAAGTCACCAAGACAGTTTTCCCTGGATGGGAACTCCAAATATGAACAGAAAATAAGTACTTTTTTTTCCTTCCCTTCAAATCACCTTGTAGAGTGTGTAAGGTCGGCTTGGGTAGGGAGGGGTTGGACTAGATGACCTACAAGGTCCCTTCCGACTGTCTTAATCTGTAAAATCAGCTTGCCTTAAAACTTGGAAGATCTCGGATGGAACCTGTTGCTACGTATCTTCCCCTAACTAGATATCCCCCACCCAGATCCAAATGTATTTGTGGAAGAGAATATTTGTAGCGTCGGGGTTGAACGGTGGGGTCCTTGGGACTCTCTAGTCAGCTGTGCCCCTCCCACCTTCCACTTACACCTGGTCTGAAATGTTCTGCTCAAATTCCTCCCTCATCATCTTTTAAAGACCCCCGTAATCCCTTGCGGGGTGGAGTCTTGGGCAACTGAATGAAGCTAGCAGAGTGTTTTACTTTACAGGATGTCCTTCCTGTCGCCAATGCGGAGTTGTGTTCAGCAGATGTATTCTCAGGGTGCCCAGAGAGAAAGAAAGAAAAATATCTGCCTCTACCTAGGATCGAACTTGCAGCCTCCTGATTGCGAGGCGAGAGCGCCACCTCTAGGCCACCGCACCACTCCGCTCAAATTCCTCCCCCGAAGGACAGAAATGAAAGAGAGACCAAGCACCCCCTTTGCACTACCTTCTGTAGTTTGTGTAGCAACCAACACACCCTCCTCTGGGACCGTCGTCACCATGATCTCTCCGCCAGGTTGGCTTTGGGGGCAGAGCACCTCAGAAGCCAAGAAATCGCGGTTCTCCCAAGTTCAAGTTTACCTAAAGATCTGGAGAGATGGTGGGGAGCATTCTAGCCGGTGGAATCGAGAGTTTCGTAAAATAAGGATGTTCCAGGGTTGCAAAAACTCCATTCCCTCCTCGCTCCTGGGGAAGGATACTGTAAAATCTCCATTCCCTCCCCACTCCTGGGGGAAGGGTATTGCAAAATCCCCATTCCCACCTCACTCCAGCGGAAGGATACTGTAAAATCTCCATTCCCACCCCACTCCTGGGGGAAGGATACTGTAAAATCTCCATTCCCTCCCCACTCCTGGGGGAAGGATATTGCAAAATCCCCATTCCCACCCCACTCCAGCGGAAGGATACCGTAAAATCTCCATTCCCACCCCATTCCTGGGGGAAGGATATTGCAAAATCCCCATTCCCACCCCACTCCAGCGGAAGGATACTGTAAAATCTCCATTCCCTCCCCACTCCAGGGGAAGGATACTGCAAAATCTCCCTTCCCACCCCACTCCAGGGGAAGGTTACTGCAAAAATCCCCATTTCCTCCCGATCAGCTGGGATTTGGAGGCAGAGAATAGATGGGGGCGGGGCGAGTCAGAATTTTTACTACCGGTTCTCCGAACTACTCAAAATTTCTGCTACCGGTTCTCCAGAACTGGTCAGAACCTGCTGAAACCCACCTCTGGGTCCTTTCCCAGATCTGAAATGAGTTTACGTAAGTAGGGTTTAAAATGAGCAGTTGGGGCACAAAAGTCCCAGGTTGCCTTTTCCAATCAAGGATTGAGAATCTCTTATCTGTGGATACATGCGTGTCGTCTCTGATGAGCACCGCATACAAAAAATACCAGCAAACCAGCAGCCCATCTGCTTTGCAAATTTTGCAGCCCTGCAGAATCCACGTCACCATCTGCTGCCTTCAGCCAACTAACCAGGTTTTGCCTCACATAGGTGGCTTTATCTGCCTTATATGATTTGCAAAATCCCCTTGCTGTGAAACGGTTTAGAAAACATTGCAAATCGCTGAACTTCGGGGGGCGTTTTATTCGCACCAAACACTAAGCCAACATATCTGGGTTGGATGCGTGAGAAGATGGGCGGCCGTTGCAAGGTTCATCTTGGGAAAGAAATCATGGTTTGTTATGAGAATGAGGACTGCTGGTTTGCGACGACCAAATGCAGGTTTCGTACTCAGTCCAACATGCTAGTTTACTAGCTCTGGGACATAGGGAACTAAAACCAGAATTTGCTTAAGAAAGTGATGAGGATTTGTCTCCGGGATAATCATTCCTTCAAATCATTCCTTCAAAAAACCATGGTTAAAATTAAGCTTGGCTTAGTGTTATGTGTGACTGCTGCCAGGGCTTGTTTTTGTATTACATATAAAAACAAGGTTGATCTACCCTGTTTCCCCGAAAATAAGACATCCCCTGATAATAGAAAATAGAAACCTAATTAAAATAGGTTTTAAAATGAGAGTTTTAAATTCGGCCCATGATTTAATTATTTTAATCTGCTGAAATTTTTTTCATTGTTTTATTATGGCTGTTCACCGCCCTGAGTCCTTCGGGAAAAGGGTGGTATATAAATTAAAAAAAGTGAAAGTGAAAAGTGAATAAGCTCAATTGGGCTTTTGAGCGCATGTGCTAAAATAAGCCTCCCCCGAAAATAAGCCCTCCTTGAAAATATTTAAACATAGAGCTGGAAATCAGGTAAGACTGCAAGAGGAGCCCCATCTTCCTCCAAGCGCCCCAAAATAATAAGACCGCCCTAAAAATAAGGCCAAGCGCTTATTTTGGGGTTCAAAAAAAATATAAGACAGGGTCTTATTTTTGGGGAAACATGATATGTATCCACTTGCCAGCCATTCTTCCAGGATCATCATAATAAAAATCCAATTTTTTAAAAAAATCTAATTTTGATTTTTCCACGCACGCAGTCCTCTTTAAAACAGAGGGGCACCCAAAGAGACCGTCAAGGAGAAGTTCCTGGACCATGACAACAATTAATCAGTGGAACAACTTCCCTCCAGAAGTTGTGAGTGCTTCATCACTGGAGGTTTTCAAGAAGAGATTGGGACAATCCGTTTGTCTGAAAATGCTACAGGGTTTCCTGGGTAGAGGGTTGGACTAGAAGACCTCCAGGGTCCCTCCCAACGCTGTTATTATTTTATTTCAAGCCCTTTGAAATCGGGGTAGACTCCAGAGAGCATCCCGAGAAATTCAACACACGCATGTAAGCCGAGGCAAAAAGAACGCAGAAAAATCCCACCGCTTTTCGTGTTTCAAGATTTCTTTTCTCTTTTTTTTTTTATGAAAAAGAATCACACATCGTACAGCAACGAACAGAATGCAAAAAAAAAAAAGGGAAACAAATGAAAACGTTAAAAAAAAAACAGAAAACAGCAGGGAAGGGAGGGGGGAAGGAAAAGGACACATACACACACAGAGAAAAAAACCCCTAACATGTGGCTCCTTTCCTCTCTTCGATTGTCTGCAAAAATGCTTGTGTTCCATAGAAGGCAGTGGGCAGTTAAGTGCTTTCTATTTTAACATTCGTGTCACATTGCTTTTCTTCTCCTTCGTCCTACGATACAGTCCACCGTTTTGTAAGCAATGCTGGCTCTCCTATTCCCCTGTGTTCGTTCGTTCGTTCTCTCTCTCTTTTTTTTTTTCCCTGTCTCTCTTTTTCTCTCTCTCTCTCTCTCTTTCTCCTTTTTTTTTTTTTTCTCTACAGTCACAATTCCAACCGGAAATAAAAAATAAAAAGAGTCTCGAATGTCAGACCGTGTCGTTTTGCTTTTTATACTTTCCCATAATTTTTTTTTCACAGTTTTTTTTCTTTAAAAAGTTTATATATTTATATATATTTATATATTTATACTTTATATTTATAATTAAAAAGGTAAATCCGTTTTGTTTTTTTGCTTTTTTTTCGTTTTTGTTCGTCCTTTCTCTCTCTCTCTCTTTCCTTTGTTTTCCTCCTCCATTTTTGTATTGTTAAAAGAGGTGTTTTTTGTTGTTGTTGTTGTTTTTTTTTTACAATACATTGGAAAAGCCTTTCGGATGTATGAAAACTGTACAGGCCCGGAGTCGCTCGCTCTAGAAACGTTGTCCACCTAAGGCTTGGAAGCTGGGAACTGGTGGACTGCAGGAGGTAACCAAGGCTGGGCAGCACCATGTGGTTCTTAAAACGAAATGGCGAAAGGATTCCGAGGGAGGGAAGCGTTCCTTTTGTACCATGGCAGAAAATAGAAAACATCTGCTCGTGTTAAGTCGGGTAGAAATCGTCTCCCCTCCGCCCTTGTAGTGCTTGAAAAATGGTACATCTGTCCCTGTCAGAACCAATTCTGGTGTCTTCTCTTGTAGTGTGTGAGTTTGGCGGGGTTTCGTAAGTGCAAAAATGCTGGCGTTGTGATGGTCGCCGTGTTGTCCTCTCTGGCCTTGCGTTGGGGTCCACCACACCCAAGCGGTAGTTCACCTCCAAGGGGCTCTTTGTTCATCTCAAAGTAGGCAGGTGGTGGTAATGCTCTTGGGGCAGAAGATGGCAGCTTGGTTTCTGGATGGTCGATTAATGAGATGAGGTCTACGCAGATGACCCTTGCGACGAGACCCAGTTGTGTCTCTCCCAAGACCACCAGCCAACGTGCGTCCGACAAGTGCTGAGTTTTGGTGATGGCGAGACAGGAGCACGCGAGCTTCAGCATTCCTTGCTCCAAAATGACCATCCAGTAGTCCTCAAGAGCAGAGTGGCCAATGTTGAAGATGTTACTTGAAATGTTTCTCGAGGTGGGTGTAGCAAGGCAGCTGACCTGTCTCTCAAATATAGATCCCCCCACAATATTTATGAACCTTTGATGAGGAGCCATTTTTTTTCCCCCCAAGAGGGACCTGGAGTAAATACATTCACTTTACATGAGGGAGGAAGCATGTCCGTTGAACAGCTCTTCCTTAGAGGAGAAAGAGGCTCCTTCGTCAGTCCAAGGGTTTGGAGAGAAAGGGTTGCAAAAGAGAATAAATGAAATTCGGTGGTGGATTTCTGAACCCACCTGCTCTAAAGTCCTTGTAACTCAAAAGAAAAGTGAGACAACTGTTCCTCCACTAACCATCTTATTGGCCAAGGTGGCTTTTACAGTTGCTTCTCTGCACCAGTTCTCTGGTAGAACAGTTTTTGGAGATAGAGAAGTGGGTGGAAAAGAGTCCAGCCCACCTCTTGATTGGCATTTGCTCAAACTGTCCCTGAACCAACCACATATTCTTCCGTAAGTTGAGTTTTCAGTTGGTTGAGGGCAGATAAAACCGGTACCCTGAAGATTAAAAAAAAGTGCCAATTTCCCCCCCGTCCCCCAAAAATTGGCCTCTTGAAATAACCTATGAACGTTCAATACTCAAAGATCGATGATGGAGCTGCCTGTAGTCCAATACTTTATTGCAAAGGACCGGAAATAGGCCCACTGCCCAAGAATTAATTTTCTGAAAAAATCCCAAACGTTAATTCCTTTTCAGAAGCCATAGAATCCAATCCATCGCTCTTGAGTTCATGAAATGATTGAGGATGGGGAGAATCTCTTGCAGATTTCTCTCTCTCTCTTTTTTAAATTTTGGAAACATTGTGACCGAGCACAACACAATCATGCTGTCGTTTCAACAGGCACATAACTTTCATTCCGTCTGTCGTTCCTCCGAGGGAGGCACAAGGTGCGAGGTGCCTCCCACGTTCTGTCTTTCTCAAAAGCTGTTTAGCAAATGATGGGGACTCCATCAGTGTTAAAGATCATGCCCGTGGTGGGCTCGTAAGTTCCTGCTAGGTAGTATAAATCTTCGCTGTCTTGATACTTCTTCGTCTTCAGCATCTGCTCATATTGTTCCAAATCAACCACCAGGCATTTGTGCGAGATTGTCTGAACGTCGTTTTCATCCACGTGGGAGGACTGGTACAAAGCCCTCTGGATTAAAAAGAGAAGAGGAGAAATGTTAGAACATCTGCTGAACCTTCCTTCAGGCTTTGGAGGCAAAGAAGGCCTTCCTGGCATCTTCTACTCATCAAACATTTGAGATTCTCCCATTATTATCGTCTCTCTCATCTGTTTCTTTCTATTTATCTCTCCTAGCTTCTTTACATCATTCTCAGGAGCCTAAATGCAGGGGTGGGAGTCAGACGGTTCGGGCGAATCAGATGCTAATTTTACATCCGGTTCGCCGAACCGGTAGTTGCCCCGCCGACCCCACCTCTCCCTTCCCAGGAGTCTCCACGCAGACCATTTTGGATGCCAGGTAAGTGCAGCACCTGCATGGAGGCTCTGGGAGGTTGAAAAAACAGGCCTCCCGGAAGTTCTGGAAATCTGCAAATAATTATGCAAATAATTGTTCTGCGGACCACCAAAATTTTCTCATGGACCACCAGGTGGTGACTGCTCTTCGATACGATTCTAAAATCAAAAGGCATCAGCTTCAGTTCACAAAAGCTTTTCACTAAACCTGTGAGTCAGAAAAGGGGCTACCAGGGTCCTTGTGATTGTGGGCTTTTACACACCTCCATGAAGTCTTTTCTCTGGCTGGAAGCTTGAAGAGCTGCTGATAAGGTCCGGGCAGATTTTTGATCCCATCGCTGAAGTCCAAACATTGTGCAGAAGAAGCAGAAGGATGATCAAAGAGAGGAGGGGAAAAAAAAAACACAACAACCATCAAGAGAAGATTAGAAAACAAGCCCAACCGTCCCTTGAGTGAGATGAGTGGCGTATAAATGTAATAAATAAAATCATAAAAATATTGATTTCCTTTTCATGGTCCTGTTCTTGGAATGCTCTTCTTTTTCTTGATGGATCGGGGGGAAATTCAACACAACATCCCACCATGTTCAGAGACATCACATTATGGGACAAAATTGCAGTGTTGCATGAATAACATTCATTTGTTCACCAGCTCAATGGAGGAGCCCTTCGACTGAATTAATATGTTCTTTGAGCCTCCACCCTGCCCCACTTCCAAAAATCCATTCATCGGTAAGCAAAGTTTCCATGGAGAGCTTTGACACCATTGGGTATCCGTTGGCCTTCAAGGTTTAATAACCATGGTTTAGAGAACAGAATTCTTTTGCTGGCCACTATGGCTATCTTCAAAGGCAAGGTGACCTGATAAGCAGACCACAGACAATTGAGCAGAGACTGTTGGGGTTCCTTATCGTTATAGCCAGGTGTCTGGCTTCTGATTGGTCCTTAGTCAAAGACCAGCCCTCACTAATCCGAAATCAGCTCAGCCAATCTGAAGCCAGGACACCTGGTTGTAAAGGCAGGAAGGAACACCATAACTTGCTGGCCCTCAAAGCCTACACCAGTAGAAGGTTTTGACACCACTTGTTTGAAAGAATCCTTAAGGGCTCTCCAAAGCTGTTCCTCTCCAGTCTCCCCAACTATTAATGTAGCATTCTGGCTAGTTTGCAAGAAGGTTGGACTTGACCAACTATGACTAACTTTTGACTAACCTTTGACCAACCTTAATTAACCCTTGACCAACCTTTGACTAATCTTTGACCAACCTTGAGTGACCTTTGACCAACCTTGATAATCCTTTGACCAACCTTGAGTGACCTTTGACCAACCTTGACTAACTTGACTTGACTAACCTTGCCTTCGTTGAGCTTCTTCCCAGGGTTGGTCTCCTCAGGGTGATAGAACCATTTCACTCGGACCACCATGTTGTTTCCCCAGGATTCCCACATGCTCTGGATCCGGCCAATGTAGGGGAGGTTGGGCCTCCCCGCTGACAGAAAGACGGCACAGTCTCCGATGCGGATGATCTCCTTCCCGCGGACGATGGCCTTGTAGAAGAGTTTGCGGGCTTTCCCCTTCATCCCGCGTCTCTGTGATGGGAAGAAGCAGGGAGTTAGGGAATCTCGGGATTCCTTCACGTTTTGACTTTTCATATTCAGCTAAGCTGCGGACTGGCTGATCTGTGGCTTAGCTCTGTGGTTAAGTTACCCTGTTTCCCTGAAAATAAGACCCAACCGGAAAATAAGTCCTAGCATGATTTTTCAGGATGCTCATAATATAAGCCCTAACCCCCAAAATAAACCCCAGTTAAGATTGTCAGCCAGATGGATGCATTTAGTACTGTATTTCCCCAAAAATAAGGCCTAGCCAGAAAATAAGCCCTAATGCATCTTTTGCAGCAAAAATTAATATAAAACCCTGTCTTGTTTTCGGGGAAACACGGTAGTACAGTCCTAAAACGTATGACCATAATTGAGCCCAACATTTCTGTCGCTAAGTGAGACATTTGTTAAGTGAGTTTTGCCCCATTTTTCCAACTTTTTTTTTGCCACAACTGTTATGTAAATAACCTGGTTGTTAAGTGAATCCCCATGGACTTCACTTGTCAGATTGTCTCAAAAGGGGATCATATAACCTTGGGACAAGGCAACTGTCGTAAGTACATGCCAAAGTGTCCAAATTTTGATCGTGTGACCACTTATGGCTGCAACGTTCCTAAGTGTGAAAAATGGTCGTAAGTCACCTTTTTTCAGTGACGCTGTAACTTTGAACGGTCACTAAAGGAAGTGTCATAAATCAATACCTACACTTGTTCCTAGACGAAAGAAATACTCAGAAGCTTCCTGTTCCTTACAGTTAACCCTCTGTGTCGTCACCTAGTGCTTTCCAGATGCGAGTTAACCATTTTCAGACACCCAACCAACACGGACATTGGCTGAAAGGAAATGTCCACCTCAACCTAAGACAGTGTTGGTGAACCTTTTAGGCATCGAGTGCCGAAATGGGAGCGCGCATGTGGGAGAGCGCCAGAAATTGTAAGAGCAGCTCCCCGGTGCACATATGCGGGAGCACCAGAAACTGGAAGAGCATGCGCATGCCGGGAAGCTGAGCTTCCGGTTTCCGGCATGCACATGTGCGCTGGCCAGCTGGTCTTAGTGCATGCATGCACACCAGAAACCAGAAGACTAGGTGACCAGCACGCATGCGCACGCCGGAAATTGAAAGCTCAGCTTCCCGGCACATGCATGCACGGCAGGGAACTGCTCTTCCGGTTTTTGGCACTCCCGCACACACAAAGACCAGCTGTGTGCTGGAACTGGAAGAGCAACGGGTGATGGCTGGCATGCCCAGAGAGATGGCTCTGTGTGCCACTTCTGGCACATGTGCCATAGGTTCACCATCATGGCTCTAAGAGATCGTAGCGAAGGACAATCCAAGACAGCGCTCTTACCTGGGTAGGGTTCCCAAACCACTTCCAAAGTTGCCGTGCAGGCAGAAAGGCAGCAATTTTCGGCCGGTTCTCCACCGAGGGCAGCCTCTGGCGTTTAGCTAGTTCTTTCGTGGTGGGCAAATGGATTCCTTCCCGTTTCTTGCTCCGGTTCTTGTTCCCGCTCGGTTGTTGCTTTTGCGCTACCTGTTGCTGGGGTTGCTTGGGGTTTCGGGAATGTGAAGAGGACGGGGACTTCCCTGAGGCCTTGGTGGGCTTGGCTGGGGCGGTGGGCTGCGTGGAAGAGGCGCTGGGTTGGGTCTCTGCCGCCTCGTCTTCGGAGCTGCAGGAAGAGTCTTCGTCGGTTGTGGAAGAGGAAGAAGAGGAAGAGGAGCTGGAGCTGGAGGAGGAGGTGGAGGAGGAGGAAGAGGAGGAGGAGGAGGAAGAAGAAGAAGAAGAGGAAGAGCTACTGCTGCTGGAGGAAGAGGAGGAGGAGGAATTTGAAGAGGAAATTGGGGTGGAGGCTCTCGAACTGGCCGAGCTGCTATCTTGAGCCCCACCTCCATTCTTCTCCGTTTCTTCTTCTCCTTCAGAATCTGAGCTGCTACCGCTACTTTCTGACTCGTCCCTCCCAGGGGCCGCTTCCCCGCTGTCTTCTTGAGCCTTAGAAGAAGAAGATGGCGAATCTCCAGCGTTCTCAAACTTGCCTCCAAAATTAGTAGAAGCCTCTCCCTCTGCAACCTTGCTCCGGGAAGATTTCTGCTTGGGGTTTGGACAAGCCATGGCAGTATAGCTGAGCCCTAAGATGTTCTTAGCTTCTCTCCTACTAGCCAGGTTTGACTCCCCCAGCATCCTCATGGCCTCTTTGGTCTTCTTGGTCTTGGGAGACATGACCCCCTCGTGGTCCAGCTTGATCAAGATCTCACTGTCTGGGATCTTCCTCTGAGCTTTGGGAGCAGACCCAAATTCTTGTCCCTCCTCTGTGGATTTTCCTTTCTTCGATTTGACTTTCCCCGAGGAGCTGCTGGAAGGACCAAACGACCCAGGGTAGGGTTCGTTCCCATGAACGTTGCCGAACACCGGTGACTGGAAGGTGGCAGGAACCAAGCTATGGAGCTTGGCAGAAATCTTCCCCTTGCCCGCTTTGCTGTGATGCTTGTCTTCTGTTGGCGCCGGGGGAGTCCTGGAAGGATCTGTCTGGACCTTCTGTGGGTTTTTGGCAGCTTGTTTACAAACCGGCAGCTCCGAGCCAAGAGAAGAGTTGGCCAGCATCTCCCCCGGGATGGTCTGGTCTGCCATAACGGATTCTTCTAGAAAGCAACAGAAGGTGCAAAATGTCAACCCTGAAGCTGGTTGGAGGAAGGTGGAGTGATGCCACCTGGTTGTCAGCCTGGACCATGTGACTGATTGTTTTGAGAAAGTAGAAAAACTTTTTACTTTTAATTAGGTGAAAACCGCGGGAGACTTAAGTCGGTTTTCACCAGATCTGTGCCAACATGGTAATTCCAATAAAACCGACATCTAGGGGGCGCTGCTCATCTCCGTTCCAAAGCCAAAGAGCCAGCGCTGTCCGAAGACGTCTCCGTGGTCATGTGGCCGGCATGACTCAATGCCAAAGGCACACGGAACGCTGTTCCCTTCCCACCAAAGGTGGCCCCTATTTTTTCTACTTGCATTTTTTACCTGCTTTTGAACTGCTAGGTTGGCAGAAGCTGGGACAAGTCACGGGAGCTCACCCCGTTACGTGGCACTAGGGATTCGAACCGCTGAACTGCCAACCTTCCGATCGACAAGCTCCAAAGAAGTAGGAAAGCTCCAAATGACTTGGTCTGTTTCCTTCCCCCCCCCTCCCCCCGACCCCCAACAGAGCTGGGCAAGCCGTACCTGTTTTCTGTTTCTTACTGGGCTTCCTTCCACGCCCTTTGCCTTTGGCTCCGAGTTCCTCCGATTCCACCCCGTTGCCTTCGGCCATGTCCTTACTGGATTTACGGCTGCGGCGTCTCATGCTGGGCACCAGGAGGGCAGGAGAGGGCTCAGCACCTGTGAGGGTCAATTGCTAGATTGAGTGGGTGCTGAACACACAAACACACACACACTTCCCAAGAATGAGAAGTGGATCTCCATCCTGTTGGGTTCTCAGAAGTTGGGCTTTCAAAAGGAAGGAAGGAAGGAAGGAAGGAAGGAAGGAAGGAAGGAAGGAAGGAAGGAAGGAAGGAAGGAAGGAAGGATATTAAAAGAAGTATCTGTATTTAAAACTGAGTGGGAAGGAAGGAAGGAAGGAAGGAAGGAAGGAAGGAAGGAAGGAAGGAAGGAAGGAAGGAAGGAAGGAAGGATATTAAAAGAAGTATCTGTATTTAAAACTGAGTGGGAAGGAAGGAAGGAAGGAAGGAAGGAAGGAAGGAAGGAAGGAAGGAAGGAAGGATATTAAAAGAAGTATCTGTATTTAAAACTGAGTGGGAAGGAAGGAAGGAAGGAAGGAAGGAAGGAAGGAAGGAAGAATATTAAAAGAAGTATCTGTATTTAAAACTGAGTGGGAAGGAAGGAAGGAAGGAAGGAAGGAAGGAAGGAAGGAAGGAAGGAAGGAAGAAAGGAAGGAAGAATATTAAAAGAAGTATCTGTATTTAAAACTGAGTGGGAAGGAAGGAAGGAAGGAAGGAAGGAAGGAAGGAAGGAAGGAAGGAAGGATATTAAAAGAAGTATCTGTATTTAAAACTGAGTGGGAAGGAAGGAAGGAAGGAAGGAAGGAAGGAAGGAAGGAAGGAAGGAAGGAAGGAAGGAAGGAAGAATATTAAAAGAAGTATCTGTATTTAAAACTGAGTGGGAAGGAAGGAAGGAAGGAAGGAAGGAAGGAAGGAAGGAAGGAAGGAAGGAAGGAAGGAAGGATATTAAAAGAAGTATCTGTATTTAAAACTGAGTGAGAAGGAGGGAAGGAAGGAAGGAAAGGAAGGATATTAAAAGAAGTATCTGTATTTAAAACTGTGAGTAGGAGGAAAGGAAGGAAGGAAGGATATTAAAAGAAGTATCTGTATTTAAAACTGAGTGGGAAGGAAGGAAGGAAGGAAAGGAAGGAAAGGAAGGAAGGAAGGAAGGATATTGAAAGAAGTATCTGTATTTAAAACTGAGTCGGAAGGAAGGAGGAATACTAAAAGAAGTATCTATTTAAAACTGTGAGTAGGAAGGAAAGGAAGGAAGGAAGGAAGGAAAGGAAGGAAGGAAGGAAGGAAGGAAGGAAGGAAGGAAGGAAGGAAGGAAGAAAGAAAGAAAGAAAGAAAGTTGGGAGCCCACCTCATCTTGAGATACCCAAGTTGACTATTTCTCCAGGGATGTGGCAAAAAACCCAACTCACATTGGATCTTGTAATCGGGGGGGAGAAGCCGGATGTGAGATAAAGGAATCCTCCCAGTGTCCCCATCGTCAAATTCCACAGTGATCAAATTGCCATCTTCCTCTTGATCGTGGACACCTGTAAACCAAAGAGGGAAGAGTTGCCACTGGAGGAAAGAGGAAGTAGTTGGAGAAACCAGTAATCCTTCCTTTCCTCCCTCTTGTTTCCTCATAGTTTACTAGGAACCTGCTGAACATTAATGATAGAAAACTATATTTGCTTATATTAACTTTTGCAATCTCTTTGAGACACTTTTAAAAAAAAAAGTTGGCCACACCCACCCAGTCACATTACCCCACCACCAAGCCACACCCACAGTGTGGTGGGCCACCACAGATTCTCCATCATCCAGGTCGTGACTGTCCCAAAAGTGCTTTTTTCAAGTCCAGTTTCATCCAAGAAACTTCTTCTGACTGAAGTTCTGACTGAGCTGAAGAAGCTTCTTGGATGAGAAGTGAAACGTCCTCAAAGCCAAACAAAAGTCCAGTTGCCTTTTGAAAAAACACCTTTGGGACTCTATGTTCCATGTTTCTACCTTCATCCTGCCCCAGGAATGGATGGAGGCAGAGTGGACTTACCTCGGACAACCGTCCCTGGATAGAGGCATCGGTACTGTTGGCTCCAATAGGCAGCTATCCGTGCTCCTTCTGGTAGGAACCGCACGGAAGGCGGTTTCACATCGATGATCTGAATGGGAAGAAGAATTCAAGAGTTGAAGAATGGAAGGAAATCAGGGACAATTGCCAATCACAGCGGAAAAAAGAGGCACCGAGAACCGCGTTAGCCATCATCTGCGTGAGAACAATCTCTCTAGTCCAACCAGGGGTAGGTTCTAAATTTTTTTACTACCGGTTCTATGGGTGTGGCTTATTTTGTGGGCGTGGCCAACTTTTCTTTTTTTTTTTTAACTTTTAAATGCATTTTTTCTACAACCTTAAGAGGTTGCAGAAAACAATGCTTTGAAAAGCCTCTGCCGATCAGGCAAGTCAGCTGGGATCATCAGAGGCTTTTAAAGGCATTTTTTTCTACAACTTCTTTGGCCGAAGAGGTTGTAGAAAAAAGTGCTTTGAAAAGCCTCTGCCGATCCGGCAAGTCAGCTGGGATCATCAGAGGCTTTTAAAGGCATTTTTTTCTACAACCTCTTTGACCGAAGAGGTTGTAGAAAAAAATGCTTTGAAAAGCCTCTGCCGATCAGGCAAGTCAGCTGGGATCATCAGAGGCTTTTAAAGGCATTTTTTTCTACAACCTCTTTGGCCGAAAAGGTTGTAGAAAAAATGCTTTGAAAAGCCTCTGACGATCCTAGCTGAGCCGAGGGATCATCAGAGCCTTTTTTTCTTTTTTACTTTTAAAAGCATTTTTTCAGCCGAAGAGGTTGTAGAAAAAATGCTTTTAAAAGTTAAAAAAAGAAAAAAGCAAGGATCTGATGAGCTGGGTAAGCGAACAGTGACCGGGCCGGGGACCGGCTCGGGGGCGTGGCCAGCCAATGTTATTACCAGTTCTCGGAACTACTACAAATTTTTACTACCGGTTCTTGCGCACTGGTGCAAACCGGGAGCAACCCACCACTGAGTCCAACCCCCTGCTCAACCAGAAGATTCTATACCAGTGATGGCGAACCTTTTTGGCACTGAGTGCCAAAACTGGAACGTGCACGCACACCGGAGTGCCGGAAACACGAAGACCAGGTGGCCACCTGGGTTTTGGTTTTCCGGCACACACATGCCTGCTGGCCAGCTGGTCATCGCATGTGCCAGAGCACCAGAAACCCAAAGAGCAGGTGGCCGGTGCACGCATGTGCACTTGCCAGCTGGTCTTCGGGTTTTCCAGTGCTCGAGCGTGCCCGAAGGCCAGCTGGCGGAAACCAGAACAGTAGCTGGCAACAGCACACATGCCCACAGAGAGGGCTCCGCCTGCCACCTCTGGCACGCATGACATAGTTTCGCCTTCACGCCTCTATACCATTTCAGACAAGCGGTCTGGATCTATTTCTCAGGGAGAAAAGGGAAGGAGAGAAAAAAGGAAGGAGGGGTGGAAGGGGGGAGAAAAGGGAGGGAGAGAAAGAAGGAAAGAAACAATAGCGCTTAGACTTATATAACACTTCATAGTCTTTGACAGCCCTCGCTCTAAGCGGTTTACAAAGTCAGCCATATTGCCACCAACAATCTGGATCTTCATTTTACCGACCTCGGAAGGATGGAAGGCTGAGTCCACCTTGAACCGGTCAGGATCGAACTCTTGGCAGTGAGCAGAGTCAGCCTGCAATACTGCATTCTAACCACTGCACCACCACGGCTATTTTATCATCTGGTAAATTAGGAGAGTTTCTAAATTTCTTCCTCCACCCGTTATCCAGCGGTGGACTCTCCCATCTCTTATCTACTCGTTTCCTAAGCAGCATCTCTTTCCCCGTCTCCCACGTTCTTTCCCACGTACTATTTACCACGAAGACAACCAACTTACCGCTTCCTGCAGCAACTGTTCCAAGCAGTAAATGTGAGGCCTGTTTCCTCGCTCGCCTTCCACAACAACCCGATATCTGAAATAAATACAACAGTCTTTTTAAAGCCCACAAAATAAATTAAAAAAAAAATCATTTCCAATTAAAAAAAAATCCAAGACTCTTCGGATAGGCCCACAGCAGTGATGGGTTGCTCCCGGTTCAGTCCAGTTCTTGCAAACTGGTAGTAACAGTGGCAGGAAGCTCCACCCACCCACCCGGACGTCATCATGAATGATTTGCGCATGCAGAAGAGTGCGCGCTCCCGTTGTGAACCAATTGCGGAGGTAAGTAGAACCACCCCTGGCCCACAAGAGCTAGGATGGAGAAGCTCCTTTGCTTACATGTCAGGAGAATGAACGGTCTTGACGTGCCCGGCGTAGAGTAACTTGTCATCCATGGGGATAAGGACCTTCAAGCCATCCTTCAGTTCGTCTTTGTCAATGATGCAAGAACGAGGAGCTGTAAGAGAACCAGAGCTAAGAGTTATCTGACTGTTGCTAGGCAGAATTTCTTCCCTCCTTCCTTCTCCCAAGGCCTTTCTCGCATACTATCATATCTATCCACCTGAAGTCATGGGCCTTTCTAGGAAGTGGTTTCAGGGTTATGTTCTCCTCTTTCTTAATTTATTTTTTAATGAATAAATCTATTTTATGAAATTTATCAGCAACCCATCTTACTACAGGGCAACATTGGGTGACTTACAATATAGTCCTGGACTTACAACAGTTCATTTAGCGACCGTTCGAAATTAGAACAGTACTGGAAAAAAAGTGGGAAGAGAAGGCCCTTCTCCTTGACCCCACCAGCTGAAATATCCTGTCCGATGGGGTCCATAGCACGTCTCCTATGCCAGCATGGGAGGGGAAGGAGGGAAGAAATTTGTAAAATCTCTGATCTCCGTGTATTTCGCTATGCCCTCAAAACCTTGTTGTTCCGCCAGGCTGGGCTATCAATGTAAAGATTTTAATTGGTTTTAAATGGGATTTTAAATTTGGGGTTTTATAAATTGGGCCTATTATTTAATAATTTTAATAATTTTTAAATTTTGTCTGTCTGTGTGTTTTTAATTAGGCTGTACACTGCCCTGAGTCCTTCGGGAGAAGGGCGGTATAGAAATAAAACAAACAAACAGAGCCTTGGTAGTACAGCAGTTTAAGGCACCCTGTTATTAAGCTGGTTATTAAGACCAGCTGCCTGCAATTACTGCAGGTTCGAATCTCGCCAAGGCTCAAGGTTGACTCAGCCTTCCATCCTTTCTAAGGTAGGTAAATTGAGGACCCAGATTGTGGGGGCAATAAGCTGACTTTGTATAAATATACAAAAGGATGAAGGCTATTGCTGAGCACATTGTAAGTCGCCCTGAGTCTTCAGAGAAGGGTGGCATATAAATCAAATTAAAAAAACAAACAAACAAACAAACAAATAAATAAATAAATAAATAAATAAATAAATAAACCCATGTTTCTTTCCTCCCCTCTGCCAAGGTCTTTCTCACACACCATCGCATCTACCCACCTGGAGTCAGGGGTCTTTCCAGAAGGAGGTTCAAGGGTATGTTCTCATCCTCGGAGAAGCTGCTGTCCTGGTTGGGTTCAAAGTCTTCCTCAGCGGCCATGCTTTCCATAAGTTTGCTCACGGCTCCTCCTTTCCCTCGGGTCTACAACGAACACCAGATTTATTATTCTTCCTTGTATGTTTTGAAATCCACCAACTGAGTGGAACCGAAGCCTTCAGCTTCCTTCTGGTGCCCACAGGAGATGGTGCCCAAAAGATCACGCGGAAACATCGCTCGCAGACGCACGCTCGTCAGGACGCACTCTGGAAAAGGCGAACTTCTGGGTTCTAGCGTGCATGCGTGCCTGACAATCAGCTGCCCAGGACCACAGCAGTGCGGTTTTCAGCACTGCTGCACATGTGAAGGGATTGCGCTCAGGAGTGGGTTCTAATTTTTTTTTACTACCGGTTCTGTGGGCGTGGCTTATTTTGTGGGTGTGGCTTGGAGGTCATGTGACTAGGTGGGCGTGGCTAGCTGGTCAGAGTCATTTCTGGAAGGTCCTCGCACTTATGAGCAGTCCTCGCACTTACGACCCGACTCATTTGTTTGCTTTTAACACTGATCAGCTGTAGGGCGGCCCTTTGAAGCCCCCCTGGCAAGAGTTTAAACAGTTTTTTTTCCCTCTAGTCATCAGCTGGGACTCAGGAGGCAGCAATAGATTGGGGGTGGGACCAAATAAAAGGTAAGAATAACGTGGGTTTAGGGCGGGGGGGGGAGAACCGGTTTGGTGACGTCATATCGTCACTGCTACCGGCTCGGCCGAACCGGACCGAACCGGGAGGAACCCACCACTGATTGCGCTCCAGGAAAAGCCGAACATCTGGATTCTGGCATGCTTGCACACCTGATAATCAGCTGGCTGGCGCGCATGTGCACGCCGCTTTTTGGCACTGCCACACACACTAAGGGCAAGTGATCATCGTGCCCGTAAGCGTGCCAGAAACCCAAAAGACAAACAGGCAAGGCCACACGCACCAGGCATCATAGCTTTGCGTGCCACTTTGGGCACACATGCCATAGGTTTGCCATCACGGGCTAGAGTGACCATGTGGCCTAATGGTTACAAGTATCTGCTTGGGTTTCAGGTCTAGCACAAAGTTCCTGCTTCATTGGGGAGGGCAGAAATGGGGTGAGCCCCCCTCTTTTTTTTGCTGGCTCTGATTCTCACCTCCTTCTTGGCCTCTTTAGTCTTAGCTTTGCCCTTGTTCTTCTTGTTGGAGGACAAAGAGCTGGCCAAGCTGGCACGCAGATCCGGCAGGGAGCTGGCAATGCCCAGAGGAGAAAGCAAAGAGGAAGAAGAGGAAGAAGAGGATGAGCCAGCGGAAGAGCAGACGGTCCCTTCTTTATTTTTCTTCTTCTGCAAGACAAAAGGAGAAAGATACAGAGGTGGTAACGGACTGCTGGCTTGGAGAGAGAGAAAAAGAAACAGAAAGAGGAAGGAAAAGGAAAAGGAAGGAAGGAAGGAAGGAAGGAAGGAAGGAAGGAAGGAAGGAAGGAAGGAAAGAAAAAGAGAGAGAGAAAAGGAAAGAGAAAGAAAGAAAGAAAAAGAAAGAAAGAAAAGATAGAAAGAAAATGGGAAGGAAGAAAGGGAAAGGGAAAGAAGAAGGAAGGAAGGAAGGAGTGAGAGAAAGAGAAGGAAAGAAAGAAAGAAAAAGAAGAGAGAAAAAAGAAGGAAGGAAGGAAGGAAGGGAATGGGAAGGGAAAGGGGAAAGGAAAAGGGAGGGAGGGAGGGAGGAAGGAAGGAGAGAGTGAAAGAGAGAGAAGGAAAGAAAGAAAGAAGAAGAAAAGAAAAAAGGGAAGGAAGGGAAAGGAAAAGGGAGGGAGGGAGGGAGGGAGGAAGGAGAGAGAGAAAGAGAGAGAAGGAAAGAAAGAAAGAAAAAGAAGAGAGAAAAAAGTGAAGGAAGGGAAAGGAAAAGAAGGAAGGAAGGAAGGAAGGAAGGAAGGAAGGAAGGAAGGAAGGAAGGAAGGATTTTTGCTCCATCCATGACCATATGTCTCTAACTTGGTCTTTCATGGGGAAATTTTTTTCTTTTAATTTTTCCTGCCTTATTATTATCATTATTTTTAAATGCATCCCATTTGGGGTCATCTTTTTTCAAAGTAAAAGAACAGAAGTCCAAAATAGCCCAAATGGCCAAAAATTCCCTCCTCCTATCAACATTCCTCTCACACCCTCTTAACCCCACCCCACCCCCACCCCACACGCTCATCCCAGTTCCTACCTTGCTCAGTTCTTTCCTCTCCTTCCCCTTGTTCCCCTCCTTCTTGGGGCTCAAAAGGTTTCCCCCCTTCAGGCAACGTCCATTTTTGGAAACCGGAATTGAGCTGGCCGGGGCGGTGGAGGCCAAGCCAGCTGAGGTGGTCGCGTCGTGAAGGAAGATCCGTTCGCTCCGTCGCCGATTCCAAGGATCGTCGTCGTTGACCTCCATCCCGAATTCGAAACTCAGGTCTTTGGATGACCTGAATTTCTTCAGCTTCCGGCTCTTCTCAGGCGCCATCTTGGTCCTGTCCGAGGTGTTGCCTGTGGAGGTCTCCATGGTGCTCGCAGATGGGCCTTGATCTAGTGACCCTTTCTTCCCGTGGAGTAAACCCGCTGGAGATTTCTTCCGGATCTTCACATCGCTTTCAGAGTCCGTATACTCAAACTCGGTCCCTAGGAGGGGGAATAAAAAAAAAAGGATCCATCAGCCAGAGGAATCATCCTGTGAAATATTGTTCGGAGTACTCAGCTACTGATTTCCATGCCTCAACATCACAAAAAGAAAGAAAGAAAGAAAGAAAGAAAGAAAGAAAGAAAGAAAGAAAGAAAGAAAGAAAGAAAGAAAGAAAGAAAGAAAGAAAGAAAGAAATGGATTTTGGATTTAGGCTGGCAACGGCAACTTCAAGACGCTTTTAAAAATTTACTACGAAGAGCAGAACCTGTTAAGAATCAGACGTGTGAGTTAAGGATTTTTCCCCACCTTCCTTTCAGAAGGTTTGGCTGTGCCTCAGTTTCCCCAGCCACTGGGAGGACACAAACCCCCCCGGAAATCCCCTTCCAATCCTTGAAACTCTCTCCCTCCACAGTTGCACCTCTTGGAAACCCCCCTGCTTATCACACCGGCCTTTCCCTTCTCTTCCAAAGCACATACTTTACTTCCTTGCCAAGGGTGTCCAGACTACAACTTCCATGGGACTGTTGGGAATTCTGGGAGAGGGAAGGATGGGAGAGAGATTTCTCTCTTTTCAAAGGATTGATCTGGGGAAAAGGACTGCAGGCTGTCAAGTCATCCGTCTTCCTGTGGAAAACAGCCCCTCCCATTCCAAAAACACTTAGAGAGGAGGAGGAGGAAGGAGGAAGCTAGAGAACATGATACGTGCTAGAAGGGAGTGGGGTTTGCGGAGAGGAGGAGGAGGAGGAGAACTGTGGGGTCCTTAGTGCTCTCCGAGTTTGGTTGGTTTTCTTGCAGACATTTCATGACCCAACTAGAGAACATTATCAGTGCTAGAAGAGAATGCAGTTTGCGGAGAAGAAGAAGAAGAAGAAGAAGAAGGAGAAGGAGAAGGAGAAGGAGAAGGAGAAGAAGAAGAAGAAGAAGAAGAAGAAGAAGAAGAAGAAGAAGAAGAAGAAGAAGAAGAAGAAGAAGAAGAAGAAGAAGAAAAGAAAAGAAAAGAAAAGAAAAGAAAAGAAAAGAAAGAAGGAAGGAAGGAAGGAAGGAAGGAAGGAAGGAAGGAAGGAAGGAAGGAAGGAAGAAAGAAAGAAAGAAAGAAAGAAAAGAAGAAAGAAAGAAAGAAAGAAAGAAAGAAAGAAGAAAGAAAGAAAGAAAGAAAGAAAGAAAGAAGAAAGAAAGAAAGAAAGAAAGAAAGAAAGAAAGAAAGAAAGAAAGAAAGAAAGAAAGAAAGAAAGAAAGAAAAGAAAGAAAGAAAGAAAGAAAAGAAAGAAAGAAAGAAAGAGTCCTAGGGTACAGTTATCTTGCATTAAGTAGCTTGTGGTGATTTAGAACAAATCAATCTAACTTGGAAGGATGCTGCCTTCAGGGCAGTTTTGCTATTGGAGAAGATGACCCCCCAATTGGGTCATCTCTCACTGCACAATGGCCAACATACCCAGCAGGCTTTGTCTTTCTTCCTTCTTCTTGGCTTTCTGTTTGGCTTCCAGTTGGACGAGGGACACCGAAGGCACAATGATGGGACTTGGGATGGCGCTCGCTGCAAACCTGGCTAGGAGTCCCAAGCCACTTTCATCCAAAGCTGATGGGGAAAGCCTCTCATTGACCACTGCCCCATAGCTTTCCATTTCTTCTTCTTCATCATCATCATCTTCTTCCTCTTCCTCCTCCTCTTCTTCCGAGCTAGAATCTGAAGGTGACAAGATGAGAAACTCTCATAAACCTGAAACCAGGTTTCAAATCAGACCATCTTTTATCCCCGATGGACCTCAAGACTGTTCCATGCACCCCTTTCTGACTACAAAAGGTCCATAATTTTTGCACTCCAGACTCCAAGTCTTGCCACGAGAAGAATCCCAGCAAAAGGAGAGGTCATGCAAAAGACGATGGGAAGAAGACCTCCATCAATTTTCCTTCCTTTCCTTCCCAGGGATCCATTGCAACAAAAGCTGTTTACCTATCACTGGGACCTCAAACCCCATGGATGATACGGAGGTAAGATCTTTCCATCTTAAGTTGGAGGCTATCTCAGTTCTCAAGAACACAATTCTACAAAGGCTTGTTAGGCACAGAAGAGTAATCTTCCAAGATTTCATACAAATGCAGAAAAGCAGTTCTATTGAGAAGTTCTCCACTGGAGACATCTCTGTTTTGCTTTTTAGAAGACTAGAATGTAAGGGCCTACTTCTGGACAGTTGCAAAAAGAGGAGGGAAATTCTTTGGACCTAAGGAAACTTTAGACCAGGGTGTCAGCAACCCGCAGCTCTGGAGCCGCATGTGGCTCTTTCATCTCTCTGCTGAGGCTCCCTGTCGCTCAAAATATGTATCACAACCGCCAATATGCAACACCAACCGGCACGAGCTTTTCGACTCCCGGTAGGTTTTGTGGCTCCCGGTGTTTTCTTTTCTGTGGGAAACGGATCCAAATGGCTCTTTGAGTGTTTAAGGTTGCCGACCCCTGCCTTAGACAAAGAGGCCTCCAGAAAATGTCCATGAAACAAAAACTTTGTATCTACCCACCAAGTTATTGCTACTGACTACAAGGAGTAAGGAGGGGGGAAAAAAACGAGGAACAAAATGCCAAATGGTACAATGGATATCAAACTCAGCTTTCGAAATATAGATAAGAATTTTGTTTCCCAACGGAGAAGAATGGTTTTCTGTGAAAAACACAGAATCTTGTTTCTTTTAAGCCAGAGATAATCTAAGGATCATCTTCTCCAAACTGGGACCTCTTTGAGATTCTGGATTTCAAGTCCCATAATCCCCAAGTCAGTAGTCAACATAAACTCTTGGAAACTTTTTCCTCCTCTCTTTGGACAGGCCAACACCTGTCCTCCACCATCACACAAAACAACCAGGAAATCTTTCGTTACAGTAATAACACTTCCTGTTTTATCTAATTGGCGCAACTATTTCCATTTCAAAATGTGGTTAATTCTGAACCAAACTAATCAAAAGGAAGGATGACATTTGTGAATAACGGCTTACAAAAAAATTAGCCAGCATCTAACAGAAAAGTGAAATGTCACAGCATGGAGATTGAAATAAAGTCATACAAATGGTTATCCAACATCTTCTTAAAAATTTCCAGAATGCTCCAACACTGGAGGTTTTTAGAAGAGGTTGGATAACCGTTTGTCTGAAGTGGTGTAGGGTTTCCTGCCTGGGTAGGGGGTTGGACTAGAAGACCTCCAAGGCCCCTTCCAACTCTGTTGTTCTATTCTGAGCTAGGGGAATTTTAAACACTACTAACAAAATACACCACAGTACATCAGCTTTAGGCAGCACAATGAAACTGACCTGCCAGGTCTCTTCTGGGATTTCCCAACCCTTTGTATCTGCAGCATGATATTTATTGCATTTTTTTTAAAAAAAAGACACAGCTAACATTTCCATTAATGTATTTGGGTCAGATTACAGCTCTATGCATTGAATTAAAGGAAGGCACTTGGGCTGCACATTTTAATATCTTCCTTCTCTCTCTCTAGGACGTCTTTTGCTAAACTACACAAATGCATTTTTTAAAATTAAAGAACGGGCATAAAAAAAAAAAAAACCCCAGACATTCATAAATCACAGGCAACAATTCTTTCTTGGCAGTTAAGATTTGTGCAGCCATGGTATTTTTTTTTCCCATTGGAGAGGAAAAAAACCAAAATTAGCTATGCCTTTTTCCTGATGGGAGTTGCATCGTTCACGCAAGCCATTTTTGGTTTCATCGGAAGAGAAGATTGACTGCCAAAATTTCCCTCTGAGTCAGAAATGAATGATTTCTCACCCTTGAACCATGAGGACTAGTAACCTATTGGTTTAAAGGATTGAAAACTCGGACAGGGATCAAGATTCCAGCAAGGTAGTTTGGGCATGCAATCTGTTACAGGTAGCCATGGATGGAATAAATTGCCCCCGGTTGGTATAGAAGGTCAGACTTTCTTGCAGTACTTTCAATTCAGGCTTCAAAACTCAGCAGTAAAACAAAAATAAAAAAATGAGGAAAATAATACTTTGGTTAAACAGCAGACAGACATTTGTTAAATTACTACATAAGGCAACAAGATGACTGGAAAAAGCATGGCTCAGGAATGATAGAATAGCAGGTAGCAAAAAAAGCACATTGAAGATTAATTCGGCATCGTTAAATATATACGCATATATATATATTTAACACTTATACATGAGATCAAACACAGGCACAGTTATCATAAATGTTGCAAACAAACCCAGAAAGCTTAGAGCCAGGCAGAATTGAGAACAGCTGTTGACCTCCACATCTGGTTCGCCTCAGCCTGTTCAAATTCCCAACTGTTTTACCTTTATTGCAGAATTGGACAGGAGTTTTGCAAAAAAAAAAAAGCAAAGACATTTATTTGCGTGGCTTTTTATCGGGTGCTATTTTCACAGCGCTGACGCCAGAAGAGGGTTTACTCGATCCCTGCTACTTATCCTCAGGATTACACCGTTTTTTTGTTTTTGTTTTTTTAAACGATCGTTAAATATTCTGGAGGATGGGGGTCTCTTCTTCTCGGATCCATTTTAGAGAACTTTGCAAGGGGAGATGGGGAACTGGAAGGGGCAAGTTTGCAAATAGCCTTCTCCAGAAAAAAAAAAAGAGAGAGAGAGAGAGAATACCAAGAGGGGGAAAAATTATAGTGTGTTTTGCCAGAAAATAGCAAGAGCACTTAGATTTGTAAAGCACCGCTTCACAGTGCTTTACAAGCCCTCTCTAAGCGGTTTACAGAGTCAGCCTCTTGCCCCCAACAATCTGGGTCCTCATTTTACCCACCTCGGAAAGATGGAAGGCTGAGTCGACCTTGAGCTGGTCAGGATCGAACTGTTGAACTGCCGGCAGCTGGCAGAAGCAGCCTGCAAATTCTGCCTTCTCACCACTGCGCCACCACGGCGCTTAATACTAAGGTAAAAAATAATGTGCATGGCCATTTTAAGCTTGCGATGTAAACATCTGCCATGTAGGTAGCAGGAACAGCAAACACCCTTCTGCAGTCAAGAGCCAACGGCCATTCCTGTTCAGGAGTTCCAAAAGTGGAATGGGAGGAACAAGGAGACTACCCAACTCCAACTTCTCCCATCTCAGAATTCCCCCAATTTAGATTGGGAAGATGAAGAAGAAAGTACCATGAATGGATCCCAGTTTTGTTGACGAACGCTCCCAAACTTCTGGCCATGCCTTGGTCCCTCCACCATCCTTTTGAAACTCCCGGAAAGGATGTCGAAATGTCTTCTCCAATGTCCCACCCTCCTCTTGTGGTCCTTCGACCCCAGGTGGAACTCCAGCATTTGGAAGGAGGAGACCCCCCCCTCCCAGTTCCATCATTGCAAAATTGCCAAGTTTTTACAGAAGAGAGAAAGAGAGAAAGCTAATTTTGCCTACCTACATGATAAGACTCAGAGATTTTTTTTTTCGCTGAGCTGTGGAGGCGGGAGAGCAAATGTAAGAGAGCGACAGAGACACTCAAAGCATCATGAGAAGGGACCAGGGGTGAAAAGTTGGGTCAAGCAGCTGCAAGAAGAGCGAAAGCAAGCTTGAAAAGCTGAGGTTATTAATGGTTTTAGTAAAATCAGGGAAAGGCATTAGCAAAGCTATTACACAAATATCCCTTAAAACAAACCTCCGAAGAAAACATGTAAATATATATATATATTTCTGCACAGACTTTTTTTTTTTTTTTGGCAAAAAGAGATTCAATTTCTCCCACCCTCCCTCCCTCCTATTCCACCCGTCTCCCCCAGACCAGACCCCTCTGTTCACATTTGGACTGGAAAAAAATTAATCGATTTGGCTCTCTCTGACTCTAATTTGCAAGGTGAAATGGGTTGATGCTCAAAAGGAAACAAAATTTAAAGATGTCCGAAAAAAGGGAAGTGCTATCCAAATGAGGTCAAAAAGGCAAAAATAGCATCCGTGTGTGTGTGTGTTTGTGTATGTATGTGTGTCTATGCACACACGTATACATACACTCTTATTTTGGGGCTTCAAGAGTCAAAATAATAGCATCGCAGAGTTCAGATGTACTTAGAAAGCAATCCCATAGAATCCAATGGGGCTTGTATTCAAGCTAAGCCTACATCGTATTCCAGCCTTTAAAGGGAGTTAGTCAGGAGTTGGGCGGCCAATAAATTCAAAATCAATCAATCAATCAGTCAAGCTAGGAAAGCTTTGGTTGAGGTCTAACCTTTCCTCTCCCTCAATCCCTCTCTTGGAGAAAAGAGCTTCTGGAAACGTCTATTTAGTTTCGTTGATTTATTTCTTCCATTGGAGAAGTTCTCCAAGGATTACTTTGTCCATTTAGACAAAGACCAACTGATGGAATGGTTAACAAAAAGTCCAGGAGATCTTATCACAGTTGGTCTACTGAACATGAAGAGACTCTTGGCTTCCAAGCCTTAACGGAGCTACCCCCCTCATAAGGATCTCTTCAAACAGTAAAAAGTAGTAGTAATGGTGATGATAATGTCCCATTCTTGAAGAATGCAAAGAGTAACTCAGAGCTGCCAAGAAAACACCAAGTCTAGGTCTATCAAATCTGGAGTTGTTGAGCTCCAGGATGGAGCTAATTCAATTTTAGAGGGGGGGGAGATTATTTTAATTACTACTACATGCCTCCATCTATCGTAACCAACTGAAGTGCACACCTTTAGGAAAAGGGAAGAGAGCAAAAAGAGGCTACAAGGAAGGTCAAGCTTTGACCTTTTCTATTATGATCAAAGTGGTTAAAAGGAAGTTGGGTAGGAGGACGGCGAGATGTGGCCCACTGGAACCGTTTTAGAAAGATGGCCTTCTTCCTTGACTTTACCAAACCTGAAGAACAGATCTAACAAAAGAAAAAAAAAGAAAAGAAAAGAATTGCACTCTTCTTCATCATCATCTTTTAATGACCCCATTCAGTCTGGGCAACGGAAGGGAGCTGAGTGTTTACTGGCCAGATGCCTTTCCTGTCGCCAATGCGGAGCTATATTCGGCAGATATATTCTCTCTGTAAATATTAAATCCCATATCGCTTTGGCTCTTCGTAAGCTGGTTGTCTGACATCATCATTCATTTCTTTTCAAGCTGAATTTATCGAGAGGAGAAATGAAAAGGGGCTGAACCTTTTCTTAGACCCTCATTTGGAAGTGACCGAGACACGGGTGTTTCATGGATGGAGTTGAAAGCTATTAAGGTTTCGAAGCGTAATGTGGGAGGGGGGGTTGTGTGTGTCTGTGTGTCTTTGGCAAAATAAAAAAGCCATTTGTAAAAAAGTAATATATATATATATATATATGAAAATGCAACAGTATCTATACAAGGGACAAAACGGCCCAACCCACTCTACCATAATTTACGCACAACCTACGAAGCTGTGCTTCGTGTTTTTTTTTTTTTAAAGGAAAGACGAGATCAGCTGATAAAAGATTTGTTTGTCTGTTTCCTCCTGCAAAATAGAGAACTGAAGCCAGGGATATTTGAATAATAGGAAAAACGCATCACAATTTTGTTAATTGCTTTTTGTTGTTGTTGTTGTTGTTGTTTTTGTTTTCCCCTAAATCTTTTGAGAATGAGGTGAGACAGCGAGATGGAGTGAAGCATCAAGCTACCTGAAGAGACACAGCAAGAGAGACAAGGCAGACGGTTTTAGTTAAAAACAAACTGGATATTTTTAATAAAAAGCTTGGTACCAAAATTGTAGTACAAACATCTCAGGGGGGGGTTCGGGAGGGGGGCACACCCACACAAACAGATATTCTAATTTACACAGTTCCTCTCCCATGCCCTCTAACACATGCCAAAAGTAAATTTGGAAAAGGGGGGGAAAAATTATAAGCCACATATAACAACAGCGATGGCAACAAGAAATGAGGTTTCTCTTTTTTTTTGAAAAAAAGAAAAGAAATAGAAAAAAGTGTACTTGTGTGCAGAAAAAGAAACTGGAAACCCCCTGGAAGGGAGCTGATCAGGAACAAAACGGTTGTGTGACACGAGCAGATTTGTCGGCGTAGGTAAAGACTAGTGATCAATCATAAAGCTACCCAAAAAAGTCTTCTATGGCACCAACGAGTTGGGCATCCAACAGCGCCATTTCAAATGGCCAATCAACCACCCCCTTCCCTTCCTCCTTCTCCTTCCCATTCACACTCAAACCTAAGCATTCAGGGGTTGGGTTTTGTGTTATAAGCTAGTAACCTTGATCGAACGAGTCCTCCGAAGAATCACTGTATGACGATCCAGCTTTGGCCTCTCTGGACAGTAAACAAAATTCCCGCTTTCTATGGGCAGCCATTTTAGATTTGAGAGTCCTAGTTGAGGTGACGTTTTTCTTCCCGGTTTTGAAGATGTCGGAGATCCTGCCGCATTTAGGGGCCATTACGCTATAGAGGCCGGAAGGTCTCATCCTGGCACTGGTCGGGGAATGAGAAGACCACTCATCCTTCAGGGATTCCTCCTCTTCCTCAGAATCTGTATCTGGGGTCAATTAGTTATTGGTTTAAAAAAGAAAAGAAAAGAAACACAAACATCATTGCCAACTTTTTAAGCACTGTCTGTGGAGATTCTCAGTCATCCAGGTGCTTTTTTCCAGTGGTGAAATCTGAACCAGCTTGCTACCGGTTTACTGACCACGCATGAGCACTGCGTGCCAAATGCACACTGCGTGCACGCACATCCACATGCACAGTACACGCCAAAAGGAAGCTTGCGTAAATAGAACAGCGAGGGAGGGATCAGCCGCGCCGCGCGATTTAGCTTCGTTAGAAAGCAGCTTTCCTAGCAAAGCTAAACCGCGCGGCATAGCTGATTGTCGGAAATATCGGTTCAAATGAACCGGTAGCTTTTTTTTTTAACCGGTAGCATTTCACCCCTGCTTTTTTCCAAAAGGTAACTGGACTTTGTTTCTCCTCCTTCAAGGCGTTTCGCTTCTCATCCAAGGAGCTTCTTCAGTTCTGACTGAATGGTGGAAGGTGAGACTGAGGGCAGAGATGAACCTCCCAAGAGGCCTCAATGACTCTCAGAGAGAGTACCAATGAGCAGAGGACTGCAGGGAATATAAATCCTTCCATCTTCCACCATAGTCAATCAGGATTGAGGAAGCGTGTTGGATGAAAAGCAAAACAATTTCAAGCAAGAACAAAATCTTGAAAAAGCACCTTTGGGATAACTTTAAGCACTGCATCAGACATCAGAATATGGAAGAGGATTCGAAAATGGTGGCTTAGCACACCGATTCCATGTTCAGAACCCAACACCTCCAGTTCAAACCTATTCTATTATTCACATCCAATTCAAGTATGGTTGTCCATTATTCAAAGTTTTGCGGTCTAGGGCCACCCTTAAATTTTTGAGGGACATGTCTATCCTACTCTAAAAGACAGACCAGACCAAATCAGACCAAGAATTAAACTGACTCCATTAAAATTACATTCAGTGCATTCAATGCAATTATTATTATTTCCCATGTGTTTTAATGATTTTTCTAGACTGCCACATTAGAAGTAACAATTCAGGGGTGTATATGTGTCAGGAAAAGGACCGTAGAAGAGGTATCGCTGGATCTGAAGGATCAGGATGCAAATTATGGGAAAGGCCTGGAAATCCTGTAACCAGGATCTTTATTAATATAATATTATCCTAATAATAATCCAAATCAGTCTTTGTCAGATCCAGGAAAAATAACAGGAATGTGCAGCATTCCTCCTCTTAAATCAGACTAAATGATAAGCAGTCTTTCAATATTTGAGGGCCTGCCACAAAGAAGAGGGAGTCAACCTATTCTCCAAAGTATTCTCCAAAGTGGATGGAAACTAATCAAGGAGAGAAGCAACCTAGAACTAAGGAGAAATTTCCTCACTATGAGGACAATTAATCAGTGGAACGGTTTGTCTCCAGAAGTTGTGGGTGCTCCATCAATGGAGGTTTTCAAGAAGAGATTGGACAACCATTTATAAGGAGGTTGGACTAGAGGGCCTCCGATGTCCCTTCCAACTTGGTTAGTCTGTTAAAGACAACCCAACAAAAAACAGCGAGGAGAAGAAACTAGGAAACTAAAATTTACTTACCGTAGGAATAACTGCTCACTTCAGATATCGCAGGTGAGTTGGAAACCTTCAGGTGGCGGCCTTTCATTTTTAGCCCCACCTCCAACTTCTTCATTTTGACCGCCATTTTGTT
Source organism: Pituophis catenifer annectens (assembly GCF_029215685.1). NCBI lineage: Eukaryota > Metazoa > Chordata > Lepidosauria > Squamata > Colubridae > Pituophis > Pituophis catenifer. The sequence continues at coordinate 18,528,087 of NW_027256896.1, read as the reverse complement.
TTTACCTTCTTTAGAGGCTTTCAAGGAGAAGCTGAGGCTTTTAGCCAAGTTCTTTTTGGCATCCTTGCCAAACAAGGCACCATGGGGGGACAGGTATCGGTTGTTGTAAGAGCTGCCATTTTTCTGCCTCCCTCTGGACCCATCCACAAACTTGAACGGGGATTTCAGCTTGCTGCGCCTGGTGAGTGACAGGGCTTTGTCGAGCTTGCTCACCAGTTGTTCCTGATCTGAGGCCACCTTCTTCTTCTTAATCTTGAGCTGCAAAAAGAGAAGGGGGGAAAAAAAAGGGAGAAGAAGAAGAATGAGCAGAAATGGAAGAAAACAAGGGAAGACGCGCAAGGAATGACTTCTTCATCCAGAAATCTCAAGGTGAAGTCCACTAGAATTTCTAAGAAATCTGAGCTAGGTTCTGAAGCCTTCTCCAATGGCTTCATCTCCAGCACTGGAATTTGGGGAGTGCAACCCATCCAGAGGACCTCAAATTGAGGAAAGGGAATGCTTGATGATTGCTCCTAGGGTGTTGTGGTCCGCCAGCAGCCTACGGAGCTGGCAGCAGAGTCGGACAGTGAGGAGGCTGGGGAGGACAATGGGCCAGTCCTGGAGCCTGGGGAAGGCCCGGACGAGGGCTCTGTATCGGAGGCAGAGATGGGGCCAGGACCATCTGGGAGTGATGCGCGGACTCCGAAGCCTCCAGAGGCGGATAGCAGAGAGGCAGAGGAACAGGAGGAGCCTGTTCCTAGTGCACGCATGGGAAGAGCTGCCAGAAGGCAAGAGCAGCTAAAGCAAAAAGGATGACTCAGGAGTAAAGACAAGAGATGATTGGCCCCTCCCAGAAGGCTTAAAAGACCAGCAAAGGCTCTTGGGATCTTTGTAGGAAAGCAACGTTGCTACATTTGTTTCGTGTCGGCGTCTCTTGCTTCTGAACTATTGCCAAGAAAAGCCTTTGGCAGTGTGCCAAAGTAGACAAAGGTTGGTGATAAGGCCGAAGGACTGTTTAATGAAGAATTCGTTTTGGACTTAAATTTGGACTAATCTGAGAATGAAGTAATTCTTGAAGTAATTCTCAGCTGTTCTAATAAAATCTGTTTGTTTAGGACTGATTGTGTCTGGTAATAACTACTTGGGCCTAGGTCACAAGACAGGGATTCACATCCAGCTTACTTCAATACGTAAAACCAGAAACATCACAAGAAGCCAAAATCGCAAGACTACATCGTGTCATGCTTGCAAACTCCTTGAAGAAGAGGCAAGCAAAGAACATACTGGCTTGATACTAAGCTGAATATTCAACCACTGAAGGAAGCTGGGTAGCATGGAGGCCACTCGCCTATAAAGTTGGCAAGAGTCGGACACAACTGAATAGTCAAAACTAACTATTTCAACAACTTTATCCACCCAGCTGATTCAGTTGCTCACGTGAAGACGACAATCATGGCAATTGTAATCTACTCAGGCCTAAATCTGGAATGAAACAATTAAATCTTGCTATCTTCCGATTGGAGAAGACCTTGACGTTGGTAAGGATGGAAAACAAATAGAGGATGAGATGGTTGGATAAGTGTCATCAATGCAATGACAAACTCCAGAAGATAGTGGGGGACAAAGGTCCTAACCTGCTATGGTCCATGGGTTCACAAAGAGTCTGACACGACTTAGTGACTGAATAATAACAACAAATCCCCCTTCCATTTTGTTCTGGCTCAGCCATATTGTCTCAAAAGTAGAAGATTCACCTCGCTGGAGAAGTTCATCAAGAGGTCTTGCTCATCCCAACTCCGATGCCTGGTCTTCGTCTTCCCACTCCTGGTCTCTCCCTCCTCTTCCTCATCCAGGAGAAGACTTCGGTGCTTCTCCTCCAGCCCTTCGCCCATTTCTGAGTCTTCGGAAAGCAACAGGGATTTGCTGAGCCTGAAAACATCAGAAAAGGAAAGAGGTTGACCGCGGGAGCATATTGGTAGCATCACCAGCAGGATAGAAGAAGAGGGAGAAGGAGGGAGAGAAAGAAAGAGAGAAGAGAGGGAGAAGGAGAAGGAGAGGAGAACCTTCACACCATGATTTTGCAAAAGCTTGAGGTGAGGAAAAAAAAGAAGGTAAGAAGGATAACCAGGTTAGAATATCCAGACCAAGCAGGTTTCCTTAATTTCCCTCATTTGAAATATCTGAAACATCAGGGCAAGGTTGAAGAATGACAACGATGCAGGACCTTAAGCAAAGGTGAAGCCAAGTTCTAAATGTATCAGCGAGAAAGCAAAGACAGAACAAAAGGGAAACAGAGGCAGCACCACAGACAGGGCAAAGCAAGACCAAAGCATATCCCAACACAGGTATGTTTCTCTTCCACTCGTGACAAAGGAAAACAAGTTCGAAATCCAACAAAATCCAACATCCACAGCATTCCCAATGGAAGTCCACCCTTCACCCATTTGTTGTTGTTAGTTGCGAAGTCGTGTCCGACCCATCGCGACCCCATGGACAACGTTCCTCCAGGCCTTCCTGTCCTCTACCATCCCCCGGAGTCCATTGAAGCTCACGCCGGCTGCTTCCATGACTCCATCTAGCCACCGTTCTCTGTCGTCCCCTTCTTCTTTTGCCCTCCATCGTTCCCAGCATTAGCCTCTTCTCCAGTGAGTCCTTCCTTCTCATTAGGTGGTCAAAGGATTTGAGTTTCCTCTTCAGGATCTGGCCTTCTAAAGAGCAGTCAGGGTTGATCTCCTCTAGGACTGACCGGTTGGATCACCTTGCAGTCCAAGGGACTCGCAGGAGTCTTCTCCAGCACCAGAGTTCAAAGGCCTCCATTCTTTGATGCTCAGTCTTCCTTATGGTCCAACTTTCACAGCCATCCATTGCAACTGGGAAAACCATCGCCTTGACTATTTGCACGTTTGTTGGCAGGGCGATGTCTCTGCTTTTTAGTATGCTGTCTAGATTTGCCATAGTTTTCCTCCCCAGGAGCAAGCGTCTTTTAATTTCCTGGCTGCAGTCCCCATCTGTGGTGATCTTGGAGCCCAGGAAAATAAAACCTGTCACTACCTCCATTTCTTCACCCATACGCTGCCCTAAATACAGAGAACTTACTCCTGCTTCTCTCTCTTTCTTTACTCAGAGATCAACACATCCTCCAGACCACAACAGTTTCCCCCACGGTAGTCCTACCTACTGCTTAACCAACATTTCTACCATAAAACTCCACATGACAAGCCTGAGTCATCCTGGTGGCACCCCAACTGCCAAAACACTGTGCCAAAAGAGGAGCTGGCACCCATGTTTGGGGCAGAGAGAAGGCAACCCAGCCAGAGTGGGATCCCTGCTACAATCCCTTTTCCCGCCCCACAGCCCAACCTTACTTTCCACTCCTGCCGTCACTCTTCCCTCGCTCCTTAGGGGGCGACAGAGCGCTTGATCCATGGTTCCGTTTTCTGGGCCTTCCTGGACCTCGTTTTGCCAAGCTTCTATTTTTCTCGTCATGCTTTTCCCTTAAAAAAAACCACACACTTGACTGTTAACCAAGAGCTACGAAGAAAGAAAGAAAGAAAGAAAGAAAGAAAGAAAGAAAGAAAGAAAGAGAGAGAGAGAGAGAGAGAGAGAGAGAGAGAAAGAAAGAAAGAAAGAAAGAAAGAAAGAAAGAAAGAAAGAAAGAAGAAAGAAAGAAAGAAAAAAAGAAAGAAAGAAAGAAAGAAAGAAAGAAAGAAAGAAAGAAAGAAAGAAAGAAAGAAAGAAAGAAAGAGGGAGGGAGGGAGGGAGAGAAAGAAAGAAAGGAAAGAAAGAAAGAAAGAAAGAAAGAAAGAAAGAAAGAAAGAAAGAAAGAAAGAAAGAAAAGATAGATAGAAAGATGAGGAGGTGGAGAAGGAGAAGGAGAAGAAGTAGTAGTAGTAGAGGAAGAGGAAGTAGAGGAGGAAGTAGAGAACAAGGAGGAAGAAGAAGAAGGAGGAGGAGGAGAAGAAGAGAAGAAGAAGAAGAAGAAGAAGAAGAAGAAGAAGAAGAAGAAGAAGAAGAAGAAGAAGAAGAAGAAGAGGAAGAAGAAGAAGAAGAAGAAGAAGGCCATGATCCATCACCAAACCACTACACCGACCTACGCTCAAAAACAACCCACGGAAAGCCACAATTGCTAACGAAGTGCCTACAGCATCTGCCCCGTGGCCAACCAGTAGATCAGATTGCCAAGCCACAAGGTTTCCCTTCCGTTCTCAAGGTCCAATTTGAGTATCATGGAGCACAAGAAGAGGGGGGGAAAAGCCAAGATGGTGCGAGACTCAAAGATGGTGCCACTGCCCAGCCCCACCAGGCAGGTGCAGAAGGAAATCTGAAGGTCCCTGGGTGACTTACTCAGAGTCTCTCCGCCGCTGCAGCTTCGCCAATTCCCTCTGCTTTTCCTTGTATCTCCTCTGCAGCTCGGCTAACTTCATCCTGTAATCCAGCTCCATGCCATCCATGTTCCCAATGGACGACTTTATGGAATACATCTGAGACAAGAAAACAACAAAGGGTTGATAGAGAAGGAAAAGCAGAATATCGGTCAGTCCCGTTAATTCACAGTCACTTCTATATAAATAGAGAGCAAAGCTCTCTCTAGCACTGATGATGTAACCTAATTGGGTCATGAAACATCTACAAGAAAACAACAGAGAACATCCAGGACCCCACAGTCCTAGTCCTCCTCCCTTCCTCCCTTCTAACACTGATGATGTAACCTAGTTGGGTCATGAAATGTCTGCAAGAAAACGACGCAGCTCAGAGAACAGCGAAGACCCTACAGTCCAAGCTTGAGCTGCAAATATTTTCTTCTCTTAGTTCCATTCATTAGCTACCATTCAGAATCAAGTTCCTAGCAATTCCTAGGGTTCTTGGACAGCTACGGGGCTAACGTATCTAGAGGGCAGAAGATGGGAGAAACTCTTGAATTCTTAATTGCCAACAGGTTTCTGCCCTCAGTGGAAACAAAGACTGTTTTTTGCCAATCACAAAGAGCAACTTCCAATGAGAAAGGACAGACAGAGCCACGTTGGCTGCCATATAGTCTTTGGTATCCCTCAAAGGTCAGGTGTTGTGGCCCACCGGTGGCCAGCGGAGGACCAGTGAGGAGTTTGGGGAGGAACATGGGCCAGTCCTGGGGGCTGAGGAAAGCTCGGACGAGGGCTTTGCGTCAGAGGCAGAGAGGGACCTAGACAGCAGTGAGACAGAGAAACAGCTGGAGCCTGTTCCCAATGTACATATGCACAGAACTGCCAACTAAGAAAGCAGGGTTGACTTGGGAGTAAAGCCACACCTTGGAGGTGATTGGCCCCTCCCATAGGAAACAAAAGAGGAGTGAATGGGGAGTGGGCTTTTGCAGGAAACAATTAGTTCATTCCTGGAATCGGAGAGACTCTGTGCCAAGTTTTGCCTTGTACTGCATTTGGAAACTATTGACGTGGCAGCTTTCCAAGCGAGATAAGGTCTGTGTTGATAAACATTCCTTTGAAAAACTGTTTGGACAGGCCTTGCTGACTGTGAATGAAAGGAATTCACAGTCGTGTAAATGAAAGAGGATTTGCCGGGACCAAGACTCTGCTTCCTGCTTTTTAAGGGAGCCTAGGTCAGAAATCAGGAAAGCTACTGAGATATTCCTCAGGTCATCTCACCTGAAGGCCTCTTCCTAACCACTTCCCCCATCCACATCTCTGCAAATTTGGTCCCCCAACCCTATTCACCGTCTCATCTTTCTTTTGCATCCAGCTGTATTTCTTATTGGGGTTCAGTTCTCGAGGCAGACGGATGTTCTTCAGGCTATCCATGAAGGGGGTGGAGAGGACTTCCATCAGCATCTGGGTACCCGCAGCTAACAGGCTTTCCAAGGCTGGATGAGCTGAGAAGTTCTCTGGACCTGCATGAGAGATAGGATGGGTGAGTGAGTGATGAGGAACAGGAGGGACATCCGACAGATAGGGACCAAGGGAAATGCTTAAGCAAATTCAAGAGCCTTGGTAGTACAGTGGTCTAAAGCACCCTGTTATTAAGACCAGCTGCCTGCAATTACTGCAGGTTCGAATCTCCCCAGGCTCAAGGTCGACTCAGCCTTCCATCCTTTCTAAGGTAGGTAAATTGAGGACCCAGTTTGTGGGGGCAATAAGCTGACTTTGTATAAATATACAAGAGGATGAAGGCTATTGCTTAACTCATTGTAAGCCGCCCTGAGTCTCCGGAGAAGGGTGGCATATAAATCAAATAAAAAATAAAATAAATAATAAATAAATAAATAAATAAATGTAAATCCAACCTTCCTTGTATTTGGATGACTCTTATCTAATTCCAAGGAGGGGCTAAGCATGAGTTCAGAAGATTCCTATACATAATCCTGTAGCAATAAATGACTTATATGCCACTTACAGCCCTCTCAAAGTGGTTTACAGAGTCAGCCTCTTGCCCCCAACAATCTGGGTCCTCATTTTACACCCCCCTTGGAAGCAGTAGTGGAATACAATTTTATTTTACTACTAGTTCTGTGGGCATGGCTTGGTGGGCGTGGCAGGGGAAGGATACTGCCAAATCTCCATTCCCACCCCACTCCTAGGGGAAGGATACTGCCAAATCTCCATTCCCACGCCACTCCAGGGGGAAGGATACTGCAAAATCCCCATTCCCATCCCACTCCAGGAGAAGGATACTGCAAAATCTCCATTCCCATCCCACTCCTAGGGGAAGGATACTGCAAAATCTCCATTCCCACCCCACTCTGGGGACAGCCAGAGGTGATATTTGCCGGTTCTCCGAACTGCTCAAAATTTCCGCTACCGGTTCTCCAGAACCTGTCAGAACCTGCTAAATAGCACCCCTGCTTGGAAGGATGGAAGGCCGAGTCGACCTTGAGCAGCTCAGAATCGAACTCCTGGAGTGAGCAGTGAGCTAGCCCTGCAGTACTGCATTCTAACCACTAGGCCACCATAGTTCTTCTAAGCTTTAAGAAAAGTTCCCTGAAGATGGCCTCCAGGACAAGTCCAGAAGCTCAGAAGATGAAACCTCTGGTCTCAGTGACCAACCCAGATTGGATCCTAGCAATAAATCAGTTTAATTGGACCTTCATGTATGGACTTGAACTTTCACGCACGAGCAGGAATGGAAGAGCTTGAAGCTCAAAGCTAAGCCTTGGACATTGTCTTGTAATGGGGTCCATATCTACTCACCTTCGGTTTCCTGCCGCCGTTTCTCCAACTCCAGTTCTGCGATTTCGCTCAAGAGGGTAATTCCGTGCAGAAAAGTGTGTTCTGGAGACAGGCTGGAAGAGACTTCTAAGTTCACCACCGCCTCCTGAGGGACACTATCGCTGTTCGTGAGCAAGGAACACGCTTGGGGTAATTCAGCTGCTGCTGCTAAGGCATTCATACCAGCCAAGGGGTCATCAATTTTGATGTCCAGAGATGGGACTGGGCAGGTATATATCTCATTCCTGTAGATGGGGGCTTCTACCATGGGTTCCTCCTCTTCCTGAAGCATGCTGGGAAATTCTCTGTTTGGGGGAGATCTGATATGGGGCATTTCTACAGCCAATGGTGACTTCTCAGGCTGAGGAACCAACCCCATTTCAGACTGCTCAGTATCTCTCTGTAACAAACTCCCACCATAGTCATGAATAGGGCAAGTTTCACTGTCATTGGTCTCTTCTGCTTGGTCTTCCATTTCCACTGAGCAGGACATCCCTGGATAGGCAGCTTGACAATCCTCGAGAACTTCCTCATGGTCTGAACTCCGGAGGGCTTTGCCGTGGTGCAACTGAAGATCACAATCATTGGTGTCCTCAACAGGGAGGGCAACCGAGGTTGCCATATCCAGGGCCTCCATATCCTGTTCGCAGATACCTTCCTCCTGGCTACTGTCCAGCTCCAGCTCCGTTTTTACCCGTTCTTCCAAGGATTCTTCGTCCTCCACGGTCTGGATGGGTTTGACCATTTTGGATGGGGAAAGATGGATGGGCTTCACCTCTGGAGAAAGGGTCAAGCGCTCGGGACTGCTGGTCGGCAGAGGGACAGCGGAGCCCAACTCATCTGCCTCGGATGCGGCGGTTGGCTGGAGAAGGTACGGGTAGTGTCTTCTGAAGGAGTCTGGAAGGGACTGGAAGGGATAGCCAGATGGAATTTCTGCAAGAGGACACAAAAAGATGAAAACCTGGAAGACAAGTCCCATATTTTCTCAAGAGAGTCCCTAACAACAGTGGTCTTCAACCTTTCCAGCTTTGTCGAGTGGAAGGGGGGGAAGAAAGAGGGGATGGTTCTGTGTGAGTGACAGGGGCAAGCACAAGTGTGCAAACTCCATTTGTGCAAGTGGTGGTGCGTCCACCCGCCGCTCACACAAGTGCAGGAGAGAGAGAGAGAGAGAAAGAGAGAGAGAGAAAGAGAAAGGAAGAGAGAGAGAGGAAGAGAGAAAAAGAGAAAGAGGAGAGGAGAGAGAGAAAGAGAGAAAGAGAGAGAGACAGAAAAGAGAGAGAAAAAGAGAGAGAGGAGAGAGAGGAGAGAGAAAGAGAAGTAGCTTTCAGAAAGAGGCAGAATTAGGAAAGGACAAAACAGAAAATTTTAAAAAAAGGAAGTGGATTAAAAAAAAATAGTGGAGCTTTCTACCTGGAAACAACGTCTGGTATGAAGCAGAGGTCTCTTTTTCCAGTTCCAGCTCTTTCTTCTCCATGTTCTCGGTTTCCTCCTCTTCTTTCGGAGGGAGGTTAGGGGCAGGCGGTGGAGAAGCAGGAGGTGGGCTAGATGGATGAGTGATGGGAGTCGTGGGGTAGGAATAGGTTGGCTGGCTTGGTGGTTCCTCCAACTTTTGGATGACCTCAGCTTTGAGCACCGACACGGAGGAGGATCTGGGTGATAGTGGAGGGGGGCTAACCACCTTATTGTAGGACGCAGAAGTGCTTGGAGACAAAACTGGGGGCTTCCGGTGCAGAAGGGTTGAGGCAGAAGTTGGCAAACCTGGTTTGGCATTGTCCAAGTTGCGCTTAGTTATCTTCTCTTCCATCTCTGCCCGCTGTTCGCTGGCTTTTAGCCTCTCCTGTTGAGAGAAAGGAGATCTCAAATAGTCATGGTTCTCCACTGGTGCTAGGTGGACTCCCAAGGGGAGTAAACTAGGTAGGACCCAGCGACAACTGTGCAAAACCTGAAGTTTTCACAGCTTATCAGAACTGATAAATGCCTGTGAACACAGGTGATTTCCTTTCTACAATCATGGGAGCAGACGTTTTGACAGAATGACAGGTTGGGTTGGAGTTTCTCATAGTCAACTTGGTTTTCCACCAACTGTCCTACCTTGTCGTGTATTAAAAAATTGCCTGGTAAAGATCCACACATAACAATGATGTGGAAAGGCCAGCTATAAGGTCCAAAGCCAAGAATGATACATGGTGATTCTCTTCAGCCGAGTTCTTTATTGCTTCACACCTATAGACAGAATCTTGCCAGAACGAAGACTCTACTATCTGCATCTACAATATACTCTGGGAACTATTGAGGAGGGGCTGTCTTCAATCACTTTCACTCACACATGATATCTGAGCTGAGTTGCCTCTTACTCCTCTGGAATGCAGCCCCTCCCTTCTGGGAAACCCCGCCCCCCCCTTACTACATTCCACCACACCAGTCTACTTGGTTTAATTAATGCTAACTAGGATCTAGCCAGGCCTTCTCCATTCATCACATCCGGAGACCTAGTTTCAGAAAGGAGAAACCGATGAGGTTGGTTTTTCCAAAGACAGTTGCAAGAGTTGAAGCCCAAGGATTAGAACCTACCACTAACTGGGCATGCGCAGCCTGTTGCTGCAGGAGGTATAGCTCATGCTGACGAATCAGCTGCTGGTGAGATAAGAGCTGGAGCTGGTGAGCGTGCTGGAGGGAGCCCCTGGTAGGAGAATATATGGCAGGCCAGAGAGGAGGTGCACGGTCCATCAGTTCTGCTGGAATGAAGAGAGAGATTGACCTCAAAACCCAACCTCAATCAAAGCCAGACTTCAAGGACTAAGCCATGTGGATATCCTGGAGATGGGCCCATGTGCCACCAGGTTGACCACATATGAACTTTACCCAAAGCATGTTAGATGCGAACAACCAGGCCCATATGTGTAGAGTTCAAGCTAACTACTTCATTACATTCTGCCTATAATACAAGAATCTCCCGAGGCTGCAAACCTACTCTTGGGAACAATTAGACAAGGCTCCAAGGAACTTAGGCTTGTTCAGTTGTAACCATTTTGTGATTGCACAATGACTCCAGGACAACGCCATGCTTGATCCCTCCTCCCTGCCAGGCTGATATCTGGTGCTTCCCAACAAATATCTCTTGTCAGCCATTCCTGGTGGGCCAGACAAGAGATGACGACGTCAGCTAATTCTACCTTATTAAAAGACTACGTGAACAATAACTTCCACATCTGAAGGTACAATTCTCTTTGGGTACCTACCAAAGTGGGTCAGGTGTTCACTGGGGATCATGACAAGCTGGCCGGATTGAGGATCTCTGGCAAACTGGTATGCAGAGGGGAGCGCTGCCCCCATGCTGGAAGAAAAGCCAGGGGCCATGCCTTGGTGCAAAGAAGGGTGCCCTGCAACGAATACGGGAGCAGAAGAGAAATTCCGTAAAACGAAAAGATCAAAGGTCACATGAAAACCAGGTGAGATGGTGCCCAAACAAAGGTGTTTTAGGATTGTACCGCTGGTCACCCAGGGATGCATAGATATGCATGGATAAATGCCTGTGAAGATTCTCGTCATCCAGATCCTAGTCATCTCAAAGGTGCCTCTCAGCGTTCCAAGTAATGCATCCATGTCAACCCTGAAGTGAACCTGGTTGAAGACATCTTGGAAGGTTTCAGGGTTGCCACAGTTCCTTTCAAAAGCATTTTTTCCCCAAAGAAAAAATGGGTTTTTTTTGTTTCTTCAATAGTTCTTTTTTTCTCCAAGGGAAAAACAAGTCTGTGGCCTTTTGAAAAATCACCTTTGAGGTATGCATGGATAATAGCAACAGCACTTATATACTGCTTCGCAGTTCAAATATCCAAATCTTTATTGCCAGCGCACAACATATGTACAATGAGATTGGTTGAGCTCCCTCAGTGCATTTCCCCCCAACACAATGCAGCTCACTGTGAAGACAGAAAATCCCTAACCCAACAAATCCAATCCATCCACTCTACAGCCCTCTCTAAGCGGTTTACAGAGTCAGCCCTCTTGCCCCCCAACAATCTGGGTCCTCTTTGTACTGACCTCGGAAGGATGGAAGGCTGAGTCAACCTTGAGCCTGGTGAGAGTTGAACTGCCAAATTGGAGGCAGCCGGCAGTCAGCAGAAGTACCCTGCACTACTGCACTCTAACAACTGCACCACCATGATCCTTCCTTCCTTCCTTCCTTCCTTCCTTCCTTCCTTCCTTCCTTCCTTCCTTCCTTCCTTCCTTCCTTCCCTCCCTCCTTCCTTCCTTCCTTTTCCCAACAATCTGGGTCCTCATTTTACCAACCTCAAAAGGATGGATGGCCGAGTCAGCCTTGAGCCTGGTGAGATTTGAACTGCCAAATTGCAGGCAGCCCGGCAGTCAGCAGAAGTAGCCTGCAGTACTGCACTCTAACTACTGCGCCACCCTGGCTCATAATGCAACCAAGCAATTGCTGCATCATTTTTTATTCTAGTCACCTGGGGGTATCTAGAATCAACATAGTGCCCGCTGCGTTAAGCAACAGCATCCAAGCTGAAATAATTCATTTTCTGAGAGCCTAACAACACGCATGAGATTGCTGGACATCATTATACTCGTTGGGAAACCCTGCTATAGAACATGAAATGAATGGGCTTTTTAAAACTTAAAACGCTGCCAAGGGATTTGAAACAGGCCCTTTCGCGAAATTTCATGCCGAAAAGCCTTCAGAACGAAATATTCACACACCCCTGATGGACAGTCTAAACGAGAGGCCAACTCTGCGTTCATTTGATCACCTTACCATAAGGATGACCAGTAAGCCACATGGACGAACTGCTGCTTCTGGGTAACCACGGATGGGTCGCCAGATGTGGTGTGGGGTCACCAGTCCACCGTCCTGAACTGGTCAGGGGTGGTCCCCCAGTCACCATGAGGTTAGAGTTTAAGCCACTGGTAGCACAAGTAGCCGGATGGATCCGAGCAAAATCAGCCAATTCTTTGCTTTCTCTGGGGAAAATAAAGAGATGGGGGGCTTAGGGACGCAAGTCTTGATAGGTTTCAAGCATGGTCCTTCCATTCTTCATCAGGAAGGGGAATGACAACACTTCAATGGCTGGTGGAAGACATTTGTGGAAGAGGTTCAGAGGAGGAGGAGGAGGAGGACGATGAGGTCCTTGATATTCTCTGAACTGTATTGTTTTCTTGTAGATGTTTCATAACTTAACTAGGTAACAGTGTGAGGAGGAGGAGGAGGAGGAGTTGGAGGAGGAAGAGGAGGAGAAGGAGAACTGTGGGATCCTTGATGTTCTCTGAACTGTGTTGTTTTCTTGTAGGTGTTTCATAACTTAACTAGGTAACAGTGTGAGGAGGAGGAGGAAGAGGGGAAGTTGGAGGAGATATCTAGATAACTTCTGAAATTCCTAGGAAGTTTACTCAGCCCCTTCTCAGTTGTCCCTCCATCAGCCAGCAAGAATGTTTTTGTTTAGACTAGATAAGTTAGCTTGTTGAATTTAGCTGCTTTTTTGGCTTGGCAATTCTGTTTTTCTCCCTGCTATTTTTCACAGCGGGTTTTATTTGCTTTCCTTACATTTGTGGCTAAAATGTATTTCCACATTACAGGTGGTTTTGAGAGCTGCCTCTTTCAGACTGCAAAACTGCGGGCAGAAACGGTCTAATTTTAGAGCTAAAGCGGAGCAGGAAAAGTATCGCAAGCATAAAGATATGTCACCTGAGAAGTTTCTCCTGATCTCGTTCCAGACGACTTGCCAGGAGGTGGTTTTCTCGAAGGCGTGGACGGTCATCCCCACAGTCCTCGTCCAACCGTCCGTGTCCTAAGGGGCAACCGAAACAAAGCAAGCTCAGCCTCCTGTAAATATAATCAAACATTGAGAATTCTCCAACCAACGGTTGAAGTTCTAGACATCTCTTCAAGAATTACCAGGATCCCAAGATCCTTGACGGAGAAGCCTGAAGAGACAGTTATAGTATAATGGTTAAGAGGTCAAGTGGAACCAGAAGGATAGGTCAAGTTTCTTGCTTATTCAGGAAGCTTTAGATGCCTACAGATGAATTCCTAGTTCTGCTCCCAAATTACAAGTAGTCCTCAACTTACAACAGTTTATTGTTCAGAATAGGGAGAGGAGAGGAGAGGGGAGAGAGGAGGGAAGGGAAGGGAGAGGGGGAGGGGAGAAGCAGGAAGAGGAGGAGAAGGAGGAGAGGGGAAGGAGGGAGAAGGGGAAAGAGGAGAAGAGAAGGAAGGAGGGGGGAAGGGGGAGGAGGAAGAGGAAGAGGAGAAGGAGAAGGAGGAGAGGGGAAGGAGGGAGAAGGGGAAGGAGGAGAAGAGAAGGAAGAAGGGGGGAAGGGGAAGGAGGAGAAGGAGAAGGAGAAAGAGAAAGAAGAGAGGGGAAGGAGGGAGAAGGGGAAGGAGGGAGACAGGAAAAGAAAAGGAGAAGGAAAAGGAGAGAATAGGGGAGGGGAGCAGAGGGAGGGACTTATAACTGGTTTTCACATTTATGACCATTGCCGCATCCCCATGGTCATGTGATCCAAATTCAGATGTTTGGCAACTGGCTCACATGTATGACGACTGCAGCGTCCTGTGGCCCCCATGATCCCCTTTTTCTAACAAGCAAAGTCAAGAGGGAAGCCAGGTTCACTTAACCGTGATTCTACCTTAACAACTGCGGTGATTCACTCAGCAAACTGTGGGAAGAAAGGTCGCAAAATGGAAGGGGGGGGAGATTCACTTAACCAATGTCTCACTGAGGCACAGAAATTGAGGTCGTAAGTCAAGGACTACCCGTAACCTTCCTTCCTTCCATCACAAATGGTTAGCAGAATTCTTCCCCCCCCCCCCACACACACACACTTTATTTAAGGTCCTGACATTTGGGATTTGTCTGTCTTCCATCTTCTCAGTCGTCCCTGTGGCTAACTTTAAAAACATAAAATAAAACAAGGAGGGGTTTCGAATAATCACAGGCGGATGGTTGTAACTAGGTTTTCTCATAAAAAAGCAACCCTCATTCTTGCAAATGCTTCAGTGGTGGGTTTCGATTTTTTTTTTTTTACTACCGGTTCTGTGGGTGTGGCTTGGTGGGCGTGGCATGGCTTGGTGGGCGTGGCTTGGTGGGCATGGCAGGGGAAGGATACTGCAAAATCCCCATTTCCTCCCGATCAGCTGGGATTCGGGAGGCAGAGAATAGATGGGGACGGGGCCAGTCAGAGATGGTATTTACCGGTTCTCTGAACTACTCAAAATTTCCACGACCGGTTCTCCAGAACTGGTCAGAACCTGCTGAAACCCACCTCTGAAATGCTTGTTTTCAATCACTTTTATTTTCCTTGCATGCTTTCAAACCCCGCTAGCACCCCATGAACAAGGAGGTTCACATTGCATTTTGGGGGTTTGCGCGTATGCCCCCTGCACGCCGTTTTGGGCATGCATGGGGACACAGGGCACATGCACAGGGGAGCATTCCCGTTGCATTTTGGGCAGGGGTGGGTTTACTACCGGTTCTGTGGGCGTGGCTTTTGTGGGCGTGGCTTGATGGTCATGTGACAATTCTTTAGGATTTAGCAGAGGTACTGGTCTACCAGGCTTTTAACTGCTTACAGAGCTGTACCGGTCTACTCATTTGTTTTTGGAGGCACCGGTCTACTCATTTGTTTTTGGAGGCACCGGTCTACTCATTTGTTTTTGGAGGTACCGGTCTACCACCACACTGCCTTTTAACACTGATCAGCTGTAGGGCGGCCCTTTGAAGCCCTGCGGCAAGAGTTTAAACAGTTTTTTTCCTTCTAGCCGATCAGCTGGGACTCAGGAGGCAGCAATAGATTGGGGGTGGGGCCAAATAAAAGGTAAGAATACGCGGGGGGGGCAGAACTGGTTCGGTGATGTCATATCGTCACTGCTACCAGTTCGGCAGAACCGGGAGGAACCCACCACTGATTTTGGGAGTTTGGGCATGTGCGCGTGCATTCGCACACATGCACACTTTGGACACCAAAAAGGTTAACCATCATTGACCTATTCCATATTTCCTTACTGGCCAAAGAATAATGGTGAATCAGCCTTGAACAAGGGGGTCCCATGGCTGTACTAGGGATGTTCTGTACACCCCTTAAAGTCCCAAATGCAACCTACAGACTGCCAATTCACATACACACACACACACACACACACCCAAAAAAAACCCTCAATAGGCAATCTTGTCTTTATAAATTTCCTGACATGACGTACGAAGTCCGCTGAAGCAACATTCATCCCCGTGCAAAATTCAATCGGTTATGCACAGAGCTTGGAGGGAGGGGGCCGAAAGAAATATCTCTGGAGGCCCCGTTTCCTTGGCGACCAAGGCCCCTGTTCAATGTGTGGTTTGGCTCGCCAAATCCTACTAGATTAGCTCCCTTTGCTTCCCTCTCTCTCTCTCTCTCTTAAAAGGGTTTGTACCTACACTTGGCACAGACCAACTCAATATTATTAATTTAAAAAAAGAAAGAGAAAGAGAAAGAAAGGAGGAAGAAAGTCTCTTGGCACGCAAGGACGGGAAAAGGGTGGAGGGGCGAGGGAGAATTGGGGAGGGGGCCGCAAGACGGGCAAAAAAAAAGAGAGAGAGAGAGACCCTTGTGTGCCAATTCTATTGCTTAGCAACCTGACAAAATACAGTCCTTGTTCACAAGCTCTCATTTCTGCTCAGTAAATTGCATTTAACAGGGGGGGGGAGGATGGCTGGGGATGGGAGGGCTGAGGGGGTGGAAGCTTTCAGACCAGCTCAAACAAACACATCCCCTTTGTTGGCTACCAATCCCGGCTCTTGGCTCCAGACGCAAAGAGGCTGTGGGAACCCAGATGGAAAAAATGAAGTCAGGCTGGCCACTGCACACAAAAGGGCTGAAACCGGGAGTCTGGGGTTCCCGGCGGATGGACAGACAGATTGACAGAATCCAGCTCCCTTTTTCTCTGCAGGACCAGCGGGAAAGCATCGGAGCGGGTTTTGGACTGCTGCTGGGTTGCCCCCCCTCAAAACGGAGAGGTGGGCACCGACGGGCAGGCGAGAAAGGGGCACCGATGCACTTGGAAGGATGCACAGCTTGTGAGTTGGCAGGGGGAAAGCGGGGGTCCCCGTTGGCAAAATTTAAGCTGCAACATACACACACATACCAATCCATGGCTCCCAAATTTGCAAATTTCAGCCACGTTCTGCTTCTACGCATCCCTCCCCACCACCTCATTCAAGGGTTTTCTTCTGCAGCCATTTCAAAGCACCATGGGGGGGGGACTTGGGAATATGTTCTTCCTTCCCCCCCCCATCTCAAAATCTGGGGAACGTTTGTCCAGCAGCCGACTGAATTACTCTTACTCTAAGAATAGTGAAGCGAGAGCGAAGGACCATTGTCCCTGACTTCAGAGGAAGCTGTTCCTCGTTGGGTCTCCCCGATGGTGGTCTCACAACAAGACGGACACCATTTTTTATTCCAGTTTGCACACCTACAGGACAGCGTCCGTCCGTAGGAGGGATAGTCAGAAAAGTCAAGAGTGCGGGGAGAGGGTCTCCGTCATGCGATTTAACCTCCGCCCATTTTTTTAAAAAAGATGCCCCTAATCCCTCAAATATCACCACCTTGGCAATTATCCAGAATTGTACATTTTGGTTAATTTTGTCCATCTCCCTTCTGTTCTCTTCCTGGCACCATGCACCAAAGGTAACCCAGTGATTAACCAAATGCATCAATTAGAAAACTCGGAACCTAATTATTGACTTAAGCCTTGGCTTGATTTGCACCACACGCCACGCTGCCACAAATTTGGCAAACGTGTCGAATGCCTCCATCACCACGAGCTGCCAAATCACCAAACATAACCAGGATTAAAACCAAACCAGACTTTAGATGACCTGGTTAAACGTTTGGGAGTTGGTTTTCACGACTTAATGGCACAACTGCAGATGGTTCTCAACTTACAACCATAATTGCCTGACTCAATTGTGGTTGTAAGTCCAGGACATCTTGTACACCCTTTTGAGAAGAAAGCTGGCTGGAGCTGAGATCCTAGAGATAATTCAACAGGGGAACGCAAGGTGGATATGTGAGCGAGAGGAGCAGAATTTAAAATGTGATAAACAAATAAAATACATATTGGTTCCCAAGTTGAATTTGGAACCCTTTTCAAGAGCCACCCTTGGATACAAATATTATTATTTTTCATCCAAGGCTGAAGTTAAGCTTTCTCTGCTATTTCCTCCATTCATCTCATTTTAGGGGATGTGGTGGCTCAGTGGCAAAGACGCCGAGCGTGTCGATCAGAAGGTCGGCAGTTCAGCGGTTCGAATCCCTAGCGCTGCGTAACGGGGTGAGCTCCCATGACTTGTCCCAGCTTCTGCCAACCTAGCAGTTCGAAAGCAGGTAAAAAATGCAAGTAGAAAAATAGGCACCACCTTTGATGGGAAGGGAACAGTGCGCCTTTGGCGTTGAGTCATGCCGGCCACATGACCATGGAATAGTCATCAGACAGTGCTGGCTCTTCGGCTTTGAAACGGAGATGAGCACTGCCCCCTAGAGTCGGGAACAACTAGCACATATGTGCGAGGGGAACCTTTACTTAAATGCCATGTCCAGGGACCCCAATACATCGGCAGCTTTTCTAATAGATTATACCAGATTAAAAACGGGGAATGCTCTCCATAAAACAAAACCATCTTAATTTCCAATAATCTTCTGCTTGCTCTCTCTCTCACACCTCCAATCAGTTTTCACAAAAAATTTAAAAATGGATTTTGAAAATGATTCATTGACCCTTCTAGAAAAAAAAGGCAGGGGAATAACATAAGAGGACTGGTAACTTTTTTGGGGTGGGTGGGTACAGATAATATAATGAGGACCCATCATCTCACCTTCTAACCAATGGATCGATCTATCTGCACCCTCTCTAAAAAGGCCAGCCCCATCTGCCATTTTGTGAGAGCGCCCACGACACACTCTTGAAATGCCAAATCGGTTGAAAAACAGACTGACTACAGTGAAGCAAAAAAAAAAAAAAAAGCAAATTGCAAATAAAATGTGGATGGAAATACACTGCAGACATTAGCAGAACCACACATGACCCGCTGATAAATTTAACTGGGGTGGGGGGGGGAGGAACTTGGATGGCCATTACAGTGACTCACTCTAACAAAATGTTCCCCAAGTTATTCCCACAGAGCTAAGTGGTGTCTGTGCGCTTGATTTATTTATCTTTATCTTGGTGTTTTTTTTTAAAAAGGGGGGGCTTGGCAAATACATACCGAGAGGCCAAGCGTAGAAGTCAAGGCTCAGCAGTCTGAAGTTGCCAGCTACCAAAATGAACACAGAGGGAGAATTCATACCCTAAAACAAGAGGTCTATGGAGATTCTCAATCCATCCAAGGTCAAGCTCTTTTTTCAAGAGGCAACTGGAGCTTCTTGGTTTTTCCTTCAAGACGGTTTGCTTCCCATCCCGAGAAGTTTCTTCAACACAGAGAGCGCTAACGACCAGATGACTGCAAGGAATATAAATCCTTCCATCTTCCACCATTCACTCAGAACTGAAGAAGCTTCTTGGATGAGAAGCGAAATGTTTTTCTGGATGCCCAAAAGGCTTTTGATAACCTAAACTGGCAATTCATGATTAGGCAAATTAGACACAGGAGAAGCGAAATGTCTTCAAGGAAAAATAAAGTTGCCTCTTGCAAAAGCACCTTCAGGACATCTAAGACGAGACCCATGTTCATTCCTTCGCCACTCCTTTTTAGCTGCTCATCTTTCCGTTTCCTCCACCCATGTCCTCCAGAAAGCTCTCTACCACAGTCCCCTGGCGCTATGGGAACTGTAGTCCAAATAACTGGAAGGCTCCAAGACTACGGAGTGCTATAATTTGGGGATTAGGAAAGTCAACCCAACCTTCCTTCGTCTTTAATCAGCAAATTTCACAATTTCAAAGAATGCTCAGCTGAAATCTCAACTGAAGTTGTGCTAAGCGCCTTTGGAGCAGGCTACCACAATCTTAGAAAAGTCCTGCAATTTTCATTTGGCCATCAAATTGTGGCAGAAAAAGAATAGATCGTTCAATGACTTATCTCCACAATCAGTAGTCTTCCCATTTAATTTTATCTAACCAGACCTGATCTGGAGCTTAATTTTGGCTTTCCAAGATCACCCTGAAAACCAACAGAAAGATCTACTCGATTTCACACCAGGGATAATCCAGAACCACGAGGTTCTCCATCACGAACAGCTGCCCATCTCCACCTCACTCAATTCTCCTCGTTCAAATGGCCATTTCTCCCTCTTTTTTTTGCATTTAATCACATCCCGAATTTTAATTATAACGTGTCCGTCGTATGCAGCTACACCCGTCTCCCCCTTGCAATCATTCATGCCACACAAAATGCTGGGCTGTGGCTCAAAACGCTGACGTTGGGTGTTGTTTTGTTTTGTTTTTAAAAAGCTTAGATTCTCTTTCAAATCAAAAGCAGCTTAGTTAGAAAGGAGCCCTTGGCATCTTGCATAAACAAACCTGAGAATGAAATGCCAGTGATTTACTTTGGTCTGTGAAGGTCTGTCACATACATCCAAGCTCAAAAACGTTCAGCCGACCAACATTTATCCCTAAAAGCAGCAGAGAAGAAACCGTCTACCATTTTTTAAAAATCTCTTCCTTCCTCATTCATTTTTCCCCCACTTCTGGTCAACTGTAAATCCTACAGACCGAATCATTTCTCCCACCCCACCCCACCCCACCCCGTTTCCATTGATTTTAAGCCATTTTAGCAAAAGCGTGGTATAACAGTGCTTTTTTTAAAAAATAAAATGAACAATAAAATGTGCCCGACAGTGACCGCCAGCTTGGAGTAGATCGAAGAAATCCACACTCAAAATGAACATTGCTCAGTGGTGTCCTCCATAAACACCAGACTACAATTCTCCACTAAGATTCAAGAAGGTTATTCTTCATCTATTTGATGTCTTTGCATATTGGGGCTGTTTTTTTAATACCGTGCATTAATTTTGTGCACAAAACACAGCAGTGCAACAGTGACACCCTATGGCATAGCCAATGCATTTCCTCATAGACGTGGTTCCTTCGGGGGGGGGGAAATGGAAGCTTGCATAAAAGCATGAAGCTCCTTCAACCTTACCAACATTGTTGACCCTGAAATCTGGTGGCAAACAGATATGCAACCACGTCCTTCCTTTGACCATGAAAACAAGGCTAGAATTCACTAAGCACAAAGTTCTTCTGTGAATGAAGGCAAATCTACGTGTCCCAAGATAATGTTACAGGATCCAATCCAAGTCGGTCACTGGTGTTCTGGCCCGTCAGCGGCCAGTGGATCTGGCAGAAGATTCGGACAGTGAGGAAGTTGGGGAGGAACATGGGCCAGTCCTGGAGTCTGGGGAAGGCTCTGATGAGGGCTCTGCGTCAGAGGCAGAGAGGGGGCCAGGGCCGTCTGACAGTTGTCAGCTGCCTTCGGAGTCGGACATCAGCGAGGATGTAAAGCCACAGGTGGACAGTGAATGGCCCCTCCCATAGGGAATAAAGAGGAGCGAAGGGGAGGGGAGTTTGCAGGAGAAAATTAGTTCATTTGGGTGAAGATCTGTTCCTGCAGTCTTGCCAAGTATTGTCGGTTACAGTATGGAGTCTGAAAGATATCGGCCTGGCCACTCTCCAAGCTTGATAATTGTGAACTATTCTTGAAAGACAGTGGGAGAGGAAAGACTTTGCTGGAGAGGAATTCACTGTAAATTAAATAAAAAGGGGCGAGGACTCGGCTTTGTGCTGCTGAAGAAGCCTAGGTCAGAACAACTGGGACCAGAGATTTACTCTTCCAAACTTTTGGACTCTTACTGGAGTCCATCCTCAGGGAACTTCTGTCTCCCAGAATGTTTGCTGTGGGTTATTCTATATTCTATTCTAGCTGGCCATCAGCACCCCAATAAACAAATAAAAAGCCACACACAGCCACATAAATATTACGCATAGAATAGCCCCCACAAACACCTTCTGGCTAGAGAGAAGTTCATGGAGGATGGGCTCCAGCATGAGTCCAAAAGCTTGGAAAACTAAACCTCTGGTCCCAGTGACCAACCCAGATTGGATCCTGCAACAAAGTTCTTTAAAACTTCAGGTCTTTTCAAGTCTCTTTCTCTCTCCTTCGGTATTACCATAATAATCAACACCATAAACAACCGCTTTCCTCAAAGGTCACCCTCTTGTGTTGTCCACTCCAACTTTCTTGTCCAAACTTTCCAAAAGGTACTAACAATTTGGAGAATTCCCACAGCTGATTGGAGAATTCCCACAGCTGATTCCCAGATCTCCTACCTCCTACCTCCATCTGCATCTAGCCAACTTTCTCAGCTCAGGAGTGAACCTACATCTACCAGAACTTCAATTCCCAGAATTCCCCAATCAATACGGCCAATCCAGGAGTTGCAACTGTCCCATCCAGAGCTGGATGCTTCCCTGCCCACAGCCTACCTTTAACATTACTCAAGGAGCGGTCGCGGTCCATGAGCCCCAGCTTGCTGCCACTGCTGCTGTCCTTCTGACGGGCCACCGCCACTGCGATGCCAACGGGGAGATGTCTAACTTCCACCTCTCCTTGAGATCCAATGCTCTCTCGTCCAAAAGACTTGGCACTTTCGGGTCGTTCTGGTTCCTTCTTCAGCTGCTTGCCAGCTTGGTGGGACAACAGCTGCTGGAGCTTGGGTGAAGACTGTTGACCAGGGTCCAACTTCATGTTGCCCAGACCCCCAAAAGGACTTTTCTTGCCACCCCCCTGACGTGCCGATGCCTCCTTAGCAAAGCTCCCGCTGTACTTGATGAGACTTTGCATGGCAGATCCTTCCCCATGCGTGGGAGCGTGGAGGCTGTCTGCCACGCTCCGGCCTCCTACCACGGAGGACCTCTGCAGGTTGCTGGGTTCCAGGTAGGTTTTCTTGACCTCCTCCTCCACCCGATTGGCATGGTTGTGTTGGGCAGCCAAAACAGCCATCTGGGTGGTGGCAAAATTGCCCATTTCAAAAGGCTTCCATTTTTGTTCAGGAGGCTTCAGCTGTTGGCTGGGATCTAAATGCTGGCGGGAGGAAGAGGACAAGGAAGAAGAGGAGGAAGAAGAAGAGGTGTCCAAAGTGCCATAGATCTTCACTGCTTCTTTGCAGCCGGGTCTTTGAAAACGGTCCCGCTCGCAGGAGCGATGTTCTGCCTCCAAGCCAGCTTTGGGCAAGTCCTTCAAAGGGAGGTACTCCCTGTTTTCAGGGGAGTTCAACCTTGGCCTGTTCAAGAAGGTTTCTGAAGCCCCCTGTTTCTTCAAGACCATGGAGTTGGCCCTGATCACCGAATTTTTCTCCCGCAGGATCTCCATCCGCTTGGCATCTGCATGGATGGAGAACTCCTGAGCCAAAAGGTTACGAGAAGCATCCGTCAGACACCTCTCAGGGACCGCCTGCAAGACCCCAACTCGGGTGGCGGCAGGAACCTCCTTCTCCTTCAGTTTGGTGTTGTCCCGGGCTTGGGAGGCAATCTGAATGGGGCCGTTTCTCTCATCGTAGGCCTCGAGGGAAGGCACGAAGGTGGGCGCGATGACCTTGTGTTCCCTCCCGGACTCCTTGGCCAAGGGGAAGATGGTGTACATGTTGGGATGTATAGGCTGGGGAGGGAAGGCCGAGGGCGGGGGGAGCTTCCCTGGTTGAGCTGGAGAAGGACAGCTGCAGGCCACGTGCAAGGCGGCAACCGAACTCATGGCAGAGTCGACTTTCTTTATTCGATCGGAGTAGACGTAAGGAGGAGGCCTCACATTCTCATCGTGTCTGCTGAGGTCCTTGGGACAGCGGTCCAGCTCGGAGCCCTGGGCGCTTCCGGTCATGTTGCAGTTGCTGAGTGAAGAGGTCTGAAGTGGGTGTTTGGACTTTGGTTCTCCGCTGAAGACGCCCCGATTGGACAAGTGTTCCGCCAGGAAGGGAGACAAGCGTTCCCCAACCTTAACGGACTTTTCAAATCCGTTCGTTTTCCTCTCGGTCTCAGGCTTGGTGTCCTGGGTGAGGTCCACCACGCTGTGAGGCCGGGACTCCTCGCGTAACTTGGCCTCCTTCTTGGCCAGGGACAAGGAGAGGTCGCTTCGGTAAGAGCGGTCCTTCCCGCCGAGGTCTTTGGGGCCGTCCTTGGAGGTCCTGTGTGGATGCCCAAAGTCCTTTTCGTGGAGCAGGGTGCTGGAGGCAGGGTTGGGGGCTGCCCTGGACGGGGTGGCCTGGGCGTGCAAGGCAGCTTGTCCTGCGTGCCCAGCAAGGTAAAATCCATCTGTAAATCAAAGGGAGGGGGGGACAGCAGATTGAGGTCAATTCTCTTTGGTCACGCAAATCCAAGTGTACAAAACATTTCAAGGATGACGTGTGCTGACCCTAAAACATCCCAACTCGTCCCTACTTTACCAACCTACCAGATGTTTTTTGACCTTGGAACAGATGGTTTCAACCTCTAATTTGCAGCGAAAATGGCAAGGAAGGAAGGAAGGAAGGAAGGAAGGAAGGAAGGAAGGAAGGAAGGAAGGAAGAAAGGAAGGAAGGAAGGAAGGAAGGAGATGGAAATGAGAAGAGGGAGGGAGGGAGGAGATGGAAATGAGAAAAGGGAGGAAGGAAGGAGATGGAAATGAGAAGAGGGAGGGAGGGATGGAGGAAGGAAGGAAAGGGATGGAAATGAGAAGAGGGAGGGAGAGAAGGAAGGAGATGAAAATGAGGAAAGGGAGGGAGGAGATTGAAATGAGAAGAGGGAGGGAGGGAGGAAGGGAGGGAGGGAGGGAGGGAGGGAGGGATGGAAATGAGAAGAGGGAGGGAGGGAAGGAAGGAAGGAAGGAGAAAAGGGAGGAAGGAAGGAAGGAGATGGAAATGAGAAAAGGGGGGAGGGAGGGAGGAAGGAAGGAGATGAAAATGAGGAAAGGGAGGGAGGAGATTGAAATGAGAAGAGGGAGGGAGGGGTGGAGGAAGGGAGGGAGGGAGGGGATGGAAATGAGAAGAGGGAGGGAGGGAAGGAAGGAAGGAAGGAAGGAGAAAAGGGAGGAAGGAAGGAAGGAGATGGAAATGAGAAAAGGGAGGAAGGGAGGAAGGAAGGAAGGAAGGAAGGAAGGAAGGAAGGAAGGAAGGAAGGAAGGAAGGAAGGAAGGAAGGAAGGAAGGAAGGACAGGCTAACCTTTTGGGGTCTCGAAAAGGCTGTGCTGACTCAGCTGAGCAAGTAAGGGATTCCCTGTGCTGTGGGGTTCCAGGTGACTCAAAGGAATGTATGAGGGGTAGAGACCACTCGGCAGGTGGGAGAAACCTGAAACAGAAGAAAAATTCATAGGTCAGTTCAGGATTCAACAACACGCCCCCCCCACACACACACACACCATGTTGCTTTCTCCCTGCCCTTTTCCTTCCCCTCCCCCTCTAATTTCTTCCTTTTTTTCCCCCCCTTTGCTTTTTTGTATTTTCTTTCTAATAAAGCTCCATTAAGAAAGAAACCAGAGTTGGGCTGTTCAGCTTTCCTTCTGATCCTGCCTTCTCCCCCTCCCTTCCCTCCGTTTGTTTTGTCAGAAATGTAAGAGGCCAAAAAAATAAAACAAAAAATGATGGAAATGAACGGAGTTGGCCGTTAGCAACGTCATCCCTCTAAAACACCAACATTTCTGAAAGCAGCCGAGGAACGGAGACTGAACATTTGGCTTCCTCAATTCCTTCCGCCTTTTGTACTTGGGAGCCACCGAAGGGAAGTCCAAAGCCCAACGTTCTGCTTCTTGATCGATTCCCAACCCCAGGCACCAGCTGACACACCCCCAGCCCTCCCCGGTTCAGGAAATGAGTCTGCAGGTGCTCGCCATTTCCATCCGGCAGGGCATTAGGGGCTCGGGAACCCTTGAATTCGAGACGGACTCTCCAACGGCGGGCTTAGTGGTCAGAGTCACAGGCGAGGAAGTCAACCAGAGGAGGAAGAGCGGGACACGCCTTTGGGTCTTGATAAGAGAAGACCTTCAGCCCAGCCGAGTTGTGGTCTCGCAACCCAACCCGCAAGGAATAGGGTGTCCGGAAGACAACCCTTATGCAATTCAGAGAAGGGGGAACTTTCACTGAGCGGCTGTTTCGAAAACCCACAATTCCTTTGCAATCAAAGGAATAGAGAACAAAAAGGGGAAGGGGAACCCAATGCAAAAAAAAGTAAAAAAAAAATTAACATTATTCAACAACAACAGAGCATTGGTGGCGCAGCAGACTAAAGTGCTGTTAAGTAACACCAGCTGCCTGCAATTACTGCAGGTTCAAATCTCACCAGGCTCAAGGTTTGACTCAGCCTTCCATCCTTCCGAGGTAGGTAAAATGAGGACCCGGATTGTGGGGGCAATAAGCTGACTTTGTATAAAAAAGAACACTGCTTAGGGGGGGCCGAAAGCCCTACTAAGCAGGTATATACAAAAGTATGAAGGCTATTGCTTAATGCATTGTAAGCCGCCCTGAGTCTCCGGAGAAGGGCGGCATATAAATCGAACCAAGAAAGAAAGAAAGAAAGAAAGAAAGAAAGAAAGAAAGAAAGAAAGGAAGGAAGGAAGGAAGGAAGGAAGGAAGGAAGGAAGGAAGGAAGGAAGGAAGGAAGGAAGGAAGAAAGAAAGAAAGAAAGAAAGAAAGAAAGAAAGAAAGAAAGTCCCCCGAGTGAAGGTATCAGCTGAGTTTTAGTCTGGGTGACCCTTGGTGAGTTCTAGTCCCATTTTAGGTGTGAGAGCCAGCTGAGTGACTCTGGGCCAATGACCAGGAGATGGGGGAATTCTAGTCTAACCCTTAGATTTGAAAGACGAAGAGTTTTAGGGATGCTCTCCACCTTGAGTTTATTTATAGCAATAAACTTATTTTATAAAAGTAAACGAAAACACAAGATTTTTGTGAACTACCAAACCAAGAGTTAGCCAACCAGCTGGCCAAAATCTCTGCAGATCAAGATTTAGAATATGGTCTCTAAATATGGTGGAACGTCTTCCTCCGGCCAAAAAAAAAAGAAAGAAAATTCAACTTTTCTTCTGCAAACAACAAGGATGCCAAGGCATGTTTGTAAGATCAGAGGTGTCCCATTTTGGCCACTTTAAGACCTGTGGACTTCAATTCCCAGAATTCCCCAGCCAGGAATTCTGGGAGTTTAAATCCACAGGTCTTAAAAGTAGCTAAGGTTGCACAGGCCTGTTGTAGCTGGAAAAGCAGCGTTCCCAAATTTTCTCCTGTGTTGTGCAACACCACAACGAACCCTCAAAAGGGACATGTCTACTCCGGTTGTATCATCCTCTCTCTATAGTAGTAGATCTGACTTTCCGTGCTCCCAGGACACCCCAAGGGAGGAACCAGGAAGCAATTATTCCACACGCAAAACTGTCAGGAACCAGGGTGGCTTCAAAGGATGAACAAATGTTTGATAGACACACAACCTGACCACGAGCTACATTTCCTCGGTCATCCCTCCAACTCAAAACCACCCATAAGAGAACTTTGGAAAGGAATTCTCAAGCATACCGTGAAGACCCAAAGGTGCTTTTTCAAGAGTTCAGCTGGACTTTCTGGTTTTTCTTTGAAGACATTTCACTTCTCATCCAAAGAAGCTTCTTCAGCTCTTGGATGAAGAGCTGAAGAAGCTTGTAGGATGAGAAGTGAAACGTCTTCAAAGAAAAACCAGAAAGTCCAATTGAACTCTTGAAAAAGCATCTTTGGAACAACCATGACCTGGATGATGGAGAATCTCCATGGACCTTGAAGAAGTTCTGAAGAAGGTTCTTGGATGAGAAGTGAAACATTGTCAAAGAAAAACCAGAATGTCCAGAAAGGCTTTTTTTTCATTTTTACGAAATTTTGTTATTTTGCCCTCTCTGCCCTTCCTTTTACTTCTGGTCTTTTTATATATATATATATATATATATATATTGTTTTTCATGTTTTGAATAATTTGAAAAACACCCAGAGGCTCTGGGGTCTGGTGGCATTGTCATTTAAATAATAATAACAGGAGAGTCACACAACGGGTCCTCCTCCTTGTCAGCTCATGATGGGGTAGCAGCTCTTTGAAAAGTTGAAAAGTCTGCTTCTAAAGTAAAAAATAAGCTTCTAGTCCTTATTGGCTCTACAAAGTAAAGATTCCATACAGCATCCTAGCTAATCAGAATCACTGGGAGTTTGAGTGGCATATATATTTAGTCTATTGTCAGCTTATGATTGGGTAGCAGCTCTTTGAAAAGTTTAACCTCCGCCTCTAAAGGAAAAAATAAGCTTCTAGTCCTTATTGGCCAGTCTATAAAGTGAAGATTCCATACAGCATCCTAGCTAATCAGAATCACTGGGAGTTTGAGTGGCATATACGTTTAATCTATTATTAGGGCTGGTTTGCACAGTCAGCCAGATATATTTTGACTGGGATCTGACATTTTTGTCTACCTCTCCAGCCCTTCCCAAGGGCTGCGAGATAAGCAGATGTTGTTTAATAACATGAAATGCCGCAGGGTGATTATGAGGATGACTAATCAGCCAGCACGCCCGTTAAACAAAAACTCTTTCGGAAAAATAAAAAATAAATAAAATGAAAGGTAAACCGTCATACGTTGGCACAGAAGTCTTAACCTTTGGGGTCGCCAAGCTCTTGGAACACCAGCTGAAACCTCCTCAGAAAAATTAAATTAATTTAAATATACCGATACAGGAAGGAAGCCAGTCGGACTGAAATACAGTTATGAATTTTATTTTATTTTTTAATCGCAGTAATGACATCCGGTGATTTATTCGCCCATCAAACCAATAACAGGACAAGCTAGATTTCAAGGAAAGGTTAAGGATTTATTTATTTATTAAATTTCTATACCGCCCTTCTCCAAATAGGACTCAGGGCGGTGCACAGCCAAGATAAAAAACAAAGCATACAAAATTTAAGAACAATATTAAAATAATTAAATGTTTTGGCCGAAATTAAGATAACCCAATTTAAAATCAATTTAAAATTTAACTCAGGCCAGCCCAGCTTGTTGAAATAAATAGGTTTTCAGGGCCCGACGAAAAATCCGGAGGTCTGTTATTATACGTAACTCTGGGGGAAGGTTGTTCCAGAGGGTGGGCGCCGCCACAGAGAAGGCTCTCCCCCTGGGGGTCGCCAGCCGACATTGTCTGGCGGACGGCACCCTGAGGAGGCCCACTCTGTGCGAGCGTACTGGCCGGTGGGAGGCTATTGGTGGCAGAAGGCGGTCTCGTAAGTACCCTGGCCCTAAGCCATGGAGCGCTTTAAAGGTGGTCACCAACACCTTGAAGCGCACCCGGAAGACCACTGGGAGCCAGTGCAGCTCGCGCAGGAGAGGTGTCACATGGGAGCGCCTCGTCGCCCCCATAATCCCCCGCGCGGCCGCGTTCTGGACCAGCTGGAGCCTCCGGGTGCACCCCAGGGGGAGCCCCATGTAGAGAGCGTTGCAGTAGTCCAGGCGGGAAATGACTAGTGCCTGAGTGACTGTGCGTAGAGAGTCCCGATCTAGAAAGGGGCGCAGCTGGCGTATCAGGCGAACCTGATAAAAAGCCCCCCTGGCCACGGCCGTCAAATGATCTTCTAAAGACAGCCGTGCGTCCAGGAGGACGCCCAAGTTGCGAGCCCTCTCCGTGGGGGCGAGTGATTCGCCCCCAATAGCCAGCGATGGCGTCAGCTGGCTATATCGGGACGCTGGAAGCCACAGCCACTCGGTCTTGGAGGGGTTGAGTCGGAGCCTGTTTCTCCCCATCCAGGCCCGCACGGCCTCCAGGCACTGGGACATCACTTCAAGGGCATCGTTGGGGTGGCCTGGGGTGGAGATGTACAGCTGGGTGTCATCAGCGTACTGATGGAACTCCACCCCAAAGCCACGGATGATCTCACCCAGCGGCTTTACATAAATGTTGAACAGAAGGGGCGAGAGGACCGACCCTTGTGGCACCCCACAAGCAAGGTGCCTCGGGGTCGACCGCTGCCCCCCCGTCAACACAGATTGCGACCGGTCAGAGAGGTAGGAGGAGAACCACCGCAGAACGGTGCCCCCCACCCCCAACCCCGCCAACCGGTGCAACATGATACCATGGTCGATGGTATCAAAAGCCGCTGAGAGGTCTAACAGGACCAGGATAGAGGAGCAACCCCTATCCCGAGCCCTCCAGAGATCATCCACCAACGCGACCAATGCCGTTTCCGTGCTGTGCCCAGGCCGGAAGCCGGACTGGAGCGGGTCTAGATAGACAGCTTCATCCAGGTACCGGGGAAGCTATTGCGCCACCACACTCTCAACAACCTTTGCAACAAAGCGAAGGTTGGAGACTGGACGATAGTTAGCCAAAACAGCCGGATCCAGAGAGGGCTTCTTGAGGAGGGGCCTCACAACCGCTTCTTTCAAAGCGGCCGGCAGGACCCCCTCACTCAAAGAAGCGTTAACGATCTTCTGGAGCCAGCCTCGTGTCACCTCCCGGGAAGCCAGAACCAACCAGGAGGGACACGGGTCCAATAAACATGTGGTCGCGTTCAGCCGTCCCAGGACCCTGTCCATGTCCTCGGGAGCCACAGGATCGAACTCCCCCCAGATAACACTCTCAAGACCTGCCTCAGTCATCCCATCCGGACATACCCAGTCAGAGGCCAGTCCTTCCCGAATCTGAGCGATTTTGTCATACAGATACTGCACAAAATCCTCGGCTCGGCCCTGCAAGGGGTCATCCCGCGCTTCCAGATGGAGGAGGGAGCGGGTCACCCTGAACAGGGCGGCCGGGCGATTATCTGATGACGCGATAAGAGCGGCAAAATAACTAGATTTCGCCGCTTTTATCGCCACTAGGTAGGTCTTAATATGAGACCTCACCAGTGTTCGGTCGGATTCGGAGCGACTGGTCCTCCAACTACTCTCCAGGCGTCTTTTCCGGCGCTTCATCTCCCTGAGCTCCTCGGAAAACCAAGGAGCTAGGTGAGTTCGGTGCCGGGTCAGAGGCCGCAAAGGCACGACACGGTCCAAGGCCCCGGCAGCCGCACTATCCCAGGCGGCCACCAGGTCCTCAGTCGAGTCATGAGCCAGAGTCTCAGGAAATGGCCCAAGCTCCATCTGGAACCTATCAGGGTCCATCAGGCGCCTGGGGCGGAACCACCTGGTCGGTCCCGCCTCCCTGCGGCGGGGTGCAGCGGTTAGAAAGTCCAGTCGAAGGAGCGAGTGGTCAGACCATGACAAGGGTTCGATGACTATATCCCCTGTATCAAGGCCACTCAACCACTGACCAGAGACAAAAACTAAGTCCAGAGTGTGTCCACCCGTGTGAGTGGGGTCATGAATTAACTGAGTAAGGTCCATGGCCGTCATGGAAGCCATGAACTCTCGAGCCACCTCAGACGTTTCGCCGATAGACGGCAGGTTGAAATCCCCCATGACTAGAAGTCTGGGGGTACCAACCGCCACCTCAGCTATGACGTTGAGCAGCTCGAGCAGGGCCGTTGCCACGCGGCAGGGAGCCAGGTACGTGATCAACAAGCCCATCTGTACTCCACGACCCCACCTCACAAAAAGGGACTCACATCCGGCTATCTGTGGAACAGTGGTCTCCCTCGGATCAAGACTTTCCTTTATAATAACCGCCACCCCCCCCGCCCCTGCCCTGAGCTCTCGGCTGATGGAATGCTCGGAAACCTGGTGGGCACATATCCACGAGGGGAACCCCCCCCTCATGGCCCAACCAGGTCTCCGTAATACCTGCCAGGTCCGCTCCCCCCTCCTGAATAAGATCGCAAATGAGGGGGGCTTTATTTACCACGGATCTGGCATTGCACGACAGCAGCCGAAGGCTCGGGCCCTGAGAGTCTGAACAGCCTGGGATACGAGAAGGGCTATGGGGACCGGGGCGTGCCACCGCTCGAAGATAGCGAGTGCGCGCCCCCACTACATGATGCGGCCCCCTGCTCCCACCATATCTGCCCCTCCCACTCAACACATTGATAGAAAAGCCCTCGACAGAATGGACTCTGATGTCCCTCTTACCCCCGGAATCTGCACCCTCCGTGGCCCCACTAACAGCTGGGCCGGACCCCTCCCCCCGTGGGTTAACCCCCAAACCCACACAACCCTCCCGCCCCTTAAAATCCCTTAAAAATCTATCAAAAAGTTTCCCTAAAAAACCCCTTAATCCCCTTTTTGCAGCATGCCACCTCTCGGGGTGCCAAAGCCCGTCATAAAGGTAGGCCCTTGATAAAGTGGAGGGCCACACCTGCGAGAGGGGGGAGTCTCGCAGAATAAGAAGTTCTGTTGGCGAATACATCTAATCAATCAATTAATTAATCAATCAATCGGGGGAAAATCAATGGCCTGGGGGTAATCAAGATAGTCCAAAGTCTGGAAAGGATAACCAAGGAGTTTATTTTTCCCCACCGCAAATTTTAAAGCCCCTCCTGGACTGTCTCTAAGCCGAGTGCTACATGGTGCCAAGCTTAAGCCCTCCCCACCTCTCCCTGTCTTAGCCAATCCGTATCCTTTGCCCCCCCCCCCCGTGCCCCCATCTCCATCTGGCCTACCTCGCAAGATCCAGGTAAGCAATTACCACCTTCGTGTATATACGGTAATATGCTCCCTGTGCTCCTCTTTGGAGAAAGGGCAAGATGTAAACACAATAAAGGTAATTGCTTAATTGCTTAATCATTTTAAACCCAGAAGAGTTAATCGGCTAAAAGACGTCTTTAAGCAGTTGGCAAGGCTGGTGAATGGGTGGAGACTGGAGTGTGAGAAGGGGGAGAGAGAGAGAATGAGAGAGAGAGAGAAAGAGAGCAAGGAAGAAAGGGAATGATAGAGAAAACAAGAGGAGAAAGAGTGAGAGAGACAGAGAGAGAAGAACAAGAGAGAAAGAGAATGAGAAAGAAAGAGAACAAGAAAGGGAGCAGAGAGAGAAAACGAGGAGAAAGAAAGAGAGAGAGAGAAGAAGAGAGGGAAAGAAAGAGAACGAGAATGAGAAAGAAAGAGAAGAAAGAAAAAGAATGAGAAATAAAGAGAGAGAACAAGAAAGGGAATGAAAGAGAAAACAAGAGAAAGAAAGAGAATGAGAAAAAGAGAGAGAAGAACAAGAGAGAGAGAAAGAAAGAGAGAACGAGAATGAGAAAGAAAGAGAACAAGAAAGAAAGAAGAGAGAAAGAATGAGAAATAAAGAGAGAATAAGAAAGAGAACGAGAAAGGGAACGAGAGAGAAAACAAGAGGAGAAAGAAAGAGAGAGAACAAGAGAACGAGAATGAGAAAGAAAAAGAAAGAGAAGAAAGAAAAAGAGAGAGAATGAGAAAGAGAGAGAAGAACAAGAGAGAGAGAAAGAAAAAGAGAGAACGAGAATGAGAAAGAAAGAGAACAAGAAAGAAAGAAGAGAAAGAATGAGAAATAAAGAGAGAGAGAATAAGAAAGAGAACGAGAAAGGGAACGAGAGAGAAAACAAGAGAAAGAAAGAGAGAGAACAAGAGAACGAGAATGAGAAAGAGAAAGAGAAGAAGGAAAAAGAGAGAATGAGAAATAGAGAGAACAAGAAAGAAAGAAAGAAAGAAAGAAAGAAAGAAAGAAAGAAAGAAAGAAAGAAAGAAAGAAAGAACGAGAGAGAAAACAAGAGAAAGAGAAAGAGAGAGAGAGATTCACATGAGGGGCCTTCTGACTTGCAACTTCGGATTCAGCCCTCAGCTCCCTTCTCCTCCCCACCCCAAATTTGCTCTTCATCTACGTTTACAATCTAGTCAAGATCTCCAGGAACCCATCAGATCTTCCATTCAGCCATTCCCCCGGCCCCCCAAAAGCTCTGGTTGATGGACCTGGCAAGGTTTCGCGCCGGATGTCAAGCCATTCAATGCCAGGGTTTCTCTCTCTCTCCAGGTCACCCACGGCTGAGTTTCCACACGCACCTCCTTTGCATTCAAGGTGGAACCCAGCCAAAGAGAGCCCGAGTGAGTGACAAAACAGCCACACCCACCTCTGAAGGTGTCCCCGCTTTCATTAAAACACAAGCTGCAATGGAGACAAACCCTACTTAAGTTATTCCGGGAAGGTTGAGCAAGAACTGATGCAATGGGAAATTCCCCATTTGCAATCAGAAAACGCCAGCAGCCACCCATCTGCTCTCCACAGACCGAGCTTGCCAAATTTATCCTCCACAAACATCCAAAACCTTCGTAGCCAAAAAAAATGGGAAACCGCATCGCCGCCTTCTCCAGGAGATGGTGAAGGCAACCCACTGGGCGACGCTTCCTTCGCTCCGAAAGCAAAAAGCGGAGAAGGCGTTGGGGGATCCCCTTCCAAGAAGTCCTCTTCAAACTTCTCCTCCCTCCTGGTGACCGAGGAATGGATTCGGATCACGGGGGGGGGGGGGGGTCTGGTTCTCTTGGTTGGAAAACGAGCGTCTTAAAATGAGACGCTGAAGCCCATGTGGAGAACTGTCTGGAGAACCTTTGGCCACTTGAAGAGGTGTGGACTTCAACTTCCAGAATTCCCCAGACAGTTTCGCTGGCCGGGGAATTCTTCTGGGAAGTTGAATTCCGCAATCTTCAAGTGGCAAAGGTTCACACAAATTGGTCTAGATAAGCTTAAGGATCGAATTAATTCTAGACTGATATTACATGAAATGAACAATTTCCTTCCCTCCTTCCTTCTCAACTTCCTTCCTTTCCTTCCTTTCTCCCTTCCCTCCTTCCTTCTCAACTTCCTTCCTTTCTCCCTTCCTTCCTTCTTTCTTTTCCTTCCTTCCTTCTTAACTCTTTTCCTTCCTTCCTTTCCTTCCTTTCTCCCTTCCTTCTTTTCCTTCCTTCCTTCTTACTCTTTTCCTTTCTTCCTTTCTCCCTCCCTTCCTTCTTTTCCTTCCTTCTTACTCTTTTCCCTCCTTCTTACTCTTTTCCTTCCTTCCTTCCTTTCTCCCTCCCTTCCTTCCTTCTTTTCCTTCCTTCCTTCTCTTTCCCTTCCTTCCTTCTTTCCTTCCTTCCTTCTCTTTCTTTTTTTTTTTAATTTGATTTATATGCTGCCCTTCTCCGGAGACTCAGGGCGGCTTACAATGCGCTAAGCAATAGCCTTCATACTTTTGTATATTTATACAAAGTCAGCTTATTGCCCCCACAACTGGGTCCTCAATTTACCTACCTTAGAAAGAATGGAAGGCTGAGTCAACCTTGAGCCTGGTGAGATTCGAACTTTCTAATTGCAGACAGCTGGAGTTAAATTTCAATGCATTAGTCTGCTGAGCTATCCAAGCTCCTGGATTTCCCTTCCTTCCTTCTCTTTTCCTTCCTTCCTTCCTTCCTTCCTTCCTTCCTTCCTTCCTTCCTTCCCTTCCTTCCTTTTTACTCTTTTCCTTCCTTCCTTCCTTCTTTCCATTTTAATCCCTACCACTGTAGGCAGACCTTTTTCTGTATAACCACAATGTGTTTATTTGTTTGTGTGTCTGTCTGGTAGCTGTTTGCGCTGCCTTATTAAAAATATTTTTAAAAAACATTACACACTCAAATTAAACAAGGAAAACAAAGCTCTCGCCTGCAAACTTCCTGCGAGAGACTGTACCAAACCAACAGAAGTCTTTTTGCAGTCTTTCAAGACTCAACCAACCCCACAATGTCTTTCTACTTGGGTAGCTGAAAATAATCCAGACACCATTTTGCCACTCACTACAGCTCTTAGAGTTTAAACCTTCTCCTCCTCCACCGAGATTACGCTCCAGGATGGTTTCCCAGTGAGCGGAGGAAGAGCAGAGGCCTTCAGAATAATATGCAAAGGTTTTTCTGCTCTGGTGCATTGCCAGGGTTAGATTTTTGGGGAGAGAAGGTTATGTCCTCTTCCCACCATCTAACCATCTTCTCAAGGCCAAGGACGGTTTAGCTGAAGGACAGGAAGGAGCCAGCTGCACCATGTCAGGCTGCAGCTCGGGGGAAAAAAAAAATGTTTATTATATAGATTTAGCTGGAAAAATCTAGATTTGACTTCTTTATCTTGGAAGAAATAATTCCATACTCTCCGGTTCCAGCAGAAAATTCTTACTACTACCTTTCTCCTAGTAGTTCTTCAAGAGCCCCAACAAGTCATTTGCATTTTATTTTGTCATTGTTTGCCATCTGAAAAAATTCACCACATACGGGTAATCCCCTAATCCTCGGCTTTCAAGAGTTCGTTTAGTGACCATTTGAAGTTACACCGGCACTGGGGAAAAACTGACTTATGACCCTTTTTCACACTTATGACCTTTGCAGCCTCCCCCAGAGTCACGTGATCAAAATTCAGATGCTTGTTTCACATTTATGACAGTTGTAGTTTCCCCGGGTTACTTTTTGTGACCTTCTAACAACAAGCCAAGTCAATGGGGAAGCCAGATTCATTTAACAACCGTGTTACCGACTTCACTTAACAACTGTGGCACGAAAGCTCACGACGTGCGGCAAAACTCACTTAACAATTGTTT
Organism: Pituophis catenifer annectens; assembly: GCF_029215685.1. Taxonomy (NCBI): domain Eukaryota; kingdom Metazoa; phylum Chordata; class Lepidosauria; order Squamata; family Colubridae; genus Pituophis; species Pituophis catenifer. The sequence goes on along the minus strand of NW_027256896.1, from coordinate 18,492,498 downwards.
CACTTAGCAACACAAAGTTTGGGCTCAATTCTGGCCATAACTCGAAAACTCCCTGTATGATCTTTTCTATGGATAAAACAATCAGTTTCACCCTCTCTAATTCTTTCTTTCTTTCTTTCTTTCTTTCTTTCTTTCTTTCTTTCTTTCTTTCTCTTTCTTTCTTTTCCTTTCCTTTCCTTTTTTTTGCCGTGGGAAATAATGTATATTTCAGTTTCTACCTATGAATCTTTATAAATGGTCACCATTTATATTAACCCAAGTTACAATTTATTTATAATGAGAGGCCTGTTTTCCCACACCCTAATTTCACCCTAGTGAATTTGCATGCGGTCTAAATGGGAAGAGGATATGCAGGTGGATATATTCAGCCTTACACCTTCACTCGGGCCTTATCTCGTTTTGCAAACCACATCCTGCCAAGCCCAAACCATATTATGATGGGGCAAAGCACAAAGCAAACCCTTGACATGTGGACTAGCACCTTGCTCAATCACCTCCATAAGGCTGGGCCAGGAGCAGAGATCTAGCTACAAGCTAAGGCAGATTTCTCTCTCTCTCTCTCTCTCTCTCATTCTCATTCTCTCTCTCTCATATTCTCTCCCCCTCTCTCTCCCTCCCCATCTCTCTCCCTTCGTTCTATCTCTCGTTCTTTCTCATTCTCGTTCTCTCTCTCTCTCATGTTCTCTCTCTTGTTCTTTCATTCTCATTCTCTCATTCTCTCTCTCTCATGTTCTCTCTCGTTGTTCTCTCATTCTCGTTCTCTCTCTCTCTCATGTTCTCTTTCTCTCTCATTCTCTCTCTCATGTTCTCTCTTTCCCTCCTTGTCTCTTTTGTTCTCTCATTCTCATTCTCTCTCTCTCGTTCCCTTTCTCATTCTCTCTCTCGTGTTCTCTCTCTCCCTCCTCATCTCTCTCCCTCGTTCTCTCATTCTCATTCTCTCTCTCATGTTCTCTCTTGTTGTTCTCTCATTCTCGTTCTATCTCTCTCTCATGTTCTCTCTCTCCCTCCCCGTCAATTTCCCTCGTTCTTTCTCTCTCTCTCTCGTTCCCTTTCTCATTCTCTCTCTTGTGTTCTCTCTCTCCCTCGTTCTCTCTCATTCTCATTCTCTCTCTCATGTTCTCTCTCTCCCTCCCTCCCTGTCTCTCTCCCTCATTCTCTCATTCTCGTTCTCTCTCATTCTCTCTCTCCCTCCCCATCCCTCCCCCTCGTTCTCTCTCTCTCATTCTCTCATTCTCTCTCCCTCGTTCTCGTTTTCCCCTCTCTCCCCCCCCCATCTCCCTCTCTCTAAATTCCAACAGCCAGCTCAAGTTCTCCTGACATAAAGCATCGCCTGTTTTTCCACGGCCGTTTTTCATTTCTTGAAAAGTTAACATGAAGAATAAATACTGCCTTAGCAGAGCCCCAGAGTAACACAGCTCTTGTTTTTTTTCTGTTTTACTCCACCTCCATCCCTCATCAAATGAAATAACCCGGCTTCTAAGTTTAGCAACAAGGTTTACTTGGCCAAGCTGTTTGCAAGCCGTGGTTTAAAATAATTCAGTCCTCACAAGCGGGGCCATTGTATTATTCTAATTTTTTTTTTTTTTTTTAAGGGCGGCTGCTAGCTTTGATAGGCCGATCCAAAAGAAAGTGTATTTTCTCCCTATAAATAGCACATACATCATCATCAAGACAAGAGGAGCAAGAATCTGAGGCAGGCTTTTTAAAAACCTTCGATCGTTTCAAATGCAAAAAAAAAAAAAAAAGAACGAAAAGTCCATTCTAAAAGTGCAATATTTATAACACTGGCCTGCAATTAAAGACCAGGAAACACAGACCAAAGAACAATTGGCAGGAGAGGAAATTTGAAACAAACAGATCAAAATTCTCCGACGGTCTAATATCCAAGGATATACACACTAACACACTGCTGAAATTCTGCAGGGCTGCAAAAGCATCTCTTTTTAAAATATACATACATACATACATACATACATACATATATATATATATATATATTTGCTTTGAAGTGCAACCGATTTAAATCCTCTGGCCTCATAAGGACTAGAAACCTAGCTTTCTTTCCCTTGTTTTAAGAAGCAGATCAGGCAGCCCAAAGCACAATGGATTACTGAGTGTTTCTCAAACCTTGGCCGTTAGGAGATGGGTAGACTTCAACTCCCAGAATTCCCTAACCAGCTTTAAAGTAACCAAGATTGAGAAAACACTGGATTATACTCTCTCCCGCTTTCATCCCAGCACAATGAGGACGAGAAACATGCTGTGTTGTTTGTGAGGAAAGGGCAAAATTCTGCATACCTTAACTTTTGAAAAAAATGTCAAGGAAGTTGCAGGAAATAAGGTGACAAGAAGATAGCCAACAGAAATAATAATAATTATTATTATTATTTTATTCATTAAACATGAAACTCAGTCAACTGAACATTTAAAAATGGATCATAAATACCACTGACTCGTGCTAATGGTTGATACGGGTTGCTGCCAGCGTCCTAGGTATCAACCAAGTACCTTCATTAAGTACCTTCATATTATTATTATTGTTGTTGTTGTTGTTGTTGTTGTTATTATTGTTATTGTTAATCTTTAGTGAGATTCACAGCCTTTGAGGCTGGTTAATAGCTTAGCAGCTCGAGTCCTAACCAAGGATCTAGGAACTGTTAAGGTATCGTCGGAGGATGTAAGCTGTTATTATTATTGTATTTTTGAATGTTCAGTTGACTGAGTTTCATGTTTAATGAATAAAGTAAATAATAATAATAATAGTGAGGTCCATGGTGCTCTCTAAACTGGGTTATTTTCTTGCAGACGTTTAATTACCCAGCTAGGTAATATCATCAGTGCTAGGATGATAGAAATGGTAATAATAGAATTCAGACTGGCAGGCACCTGCCACAAAACAACCCAGCCTTAGCAATTGTCAATAAGAAACATTTGTTTTTTTTTAAAAAAAGTTTGGATAGGGGGTGTGGCAATACCTGGAGACAGCAGAAGACAAGAGAAAGAGCCTTGGTGGTGCAACAGACTAAAGTGCTGTTAAGTAACACCAGCTGCCTGCAATTACTGCAAGTTCAAATCTCACCAGGCTCAAGGTTGACTCAGCCTTCCATCCTTCCGAGGTAGGTAAAACGAGGACCCGGATTGTGGGGGCAATAAGCTGACTTTGTATAAAAAAGAACACTGCTTAGGGGGGGGCCGAAAGCCCTACTAAGCAGGTATATACAAAAGTATGAAGGCTATTGCTTAATGCATTGTAAGCCTCCCTGAGTCTCCGGAGAAGGGCGGCATATATAAATCGAACAAATAAATAAATAAATAAATAAATAAATAAATAAATAAATAAATAAATAAACAAACTGCAGAAGTCAACAAAATACAAAGACATCAAGTAGAAACAGAACAACGGTGGCAAGAGAAAGCGAAGGCCAATAGCGATAGGCGTTTTGGGTGCAATCCCCCCAAAAAACATCTGGAGCAGCCCTTAAACATTGTCCGGCATTGACAAAACCATCATCGGTCATTTACAAAAGGCAGCTTTACTCGGAACAGGCTTACATCCTGCGATACCTTTAACATCATTCAGCCATCCCATCTGCCAGAAGACTTCCGGAGGCTGGAAACTGTGTTTCCTGACTTCCGGTGGGCCCAGAAAACCCAAAAATCACGCATGCATGCCAGAGCCCAGCTCTCATGCCCACCAATATGGCGGTTCACCATCACGGGTATAGGGTTTCCTGCTTGAGCAGGGGGTTGGACTAAAAGACCTCCCAGGTCCCTCCCAATTCTTTTTTTTTTTTTAGTCTTGGCAAAGTTTGCGATCCTACACAAATTCCAATCGACTCAGAAGGATGCTCCTTTCTGAGCCAGGATAGAACAGCCTTCCAAAGAGATAAATTCGTGTCTACGATCCTATGATTTAGCTGTTCAGGAATGTCCCGTTTCCCTTGGCAAGTCCTTCTAACTTTCTAGCCTGAGCCACAAGAGACTCCAGCCACAGCTGTGCACAGCAGATGGACAACGGAGTTTCTTAAGGGACAGAAAATACGGAGGAACAATTCGTAGGACTGAATACATAACATATTTTATATGTTAAGTTTTACCATGGCTGTTCACCGCCCTGAGTCCTGTTGGAGAAGGGCGGTATACAAATTAATTAATTAATTAAATAAATAAATAAATAAATAAATAAATAAATAAATAAATAAATAAATAAATAAAATACAGGCAGCCCTCAAGCTTACAACGGTTCGTTTGAGTGACCGTCCGAAGTTGCAACGGCGCCGAAAAAAAAGGGACTTACAACCGTTTTTTTTTCGCACTTACAACCGCTGCAGCGTTCCCCTTGGAAATGTGATCAAAAACGCTCAGCAATCGGTTCATACTTATGACGGTGGCAGCGTCCCCCGTTTTGCGACCTTCCGACGAGAAAAGTCAATGGGGAAGACGGATTCAACTTCACCGCCATGTTACAAACTTAACGATGGCACTGATTCACCAGGAAAGGTCGTAAAACGGGGAAAACTTTCACTTAACGGACGTCTCGCTTTAGCAACGGAAATTTGGGGTTC